>NC_134250.1:5000-318552 GCF_965152275.1 Natator depressus | reverse complement strand
CTTCTTGACATTCTGAAGAAGTATCTAGAATTTCATAATGAAAGCTTGGGTCACATGGCTATATGTAATCAATGAATTCAGTGAAAGCGACCTTAAAATGTGGTCAGGCTTTATGAAGAGAAATTTTTAGGCCACTTATGCACCATATATTTAATTAAGAAGATTTAAAAGACTGCAGTTGATGTATTTTGTTATCTGATAGTTCCAAACAGAATGGAATTAGCACTGAAATTCAGATATTTAGGCTGAGTCTTGTGTCTAATGTTCCTAAGAGAACTTCATTATGTACTTACTGGGAAATTATGGTTTTCAACTCCATAAGGATTCTCTTTAGACAAATTTCTGGAAATAAATGGAATCTCAACTCATCTTAAAATAGAAATAGTGCCTTATTTGCCTCGTGGGCATCATAGCTTTAGTAACATTCAGTAAACTAAATCTTCCTTGCAGGAGTAAGGGTATTTGCATTGCTCATAGTCAGTTCTGCAGATGCCTAGCATTACAGACCCGTCGGCTAGAGGTTGAGCTTTTTAAATAGCATTTGTAACCATCCTGCGATGCTGGGATGCGGGGGCAGTTGGCAAAACTTATTCTTGACTTAACTCCAGCTGCGTATGGTCTCAGATTCTGAGTGAAATGACATGATTTGTTCCATCTAAGCATGAGTATTGTTACAGATAGTAGCTGTAGGCTAGTGAGGCAGAAAAAAATTAATTTTTTGGCCTTTGAAAACTGTCATTTTTCATACAATTAGTGTTCTGAGGTCAGGCTATGCCTATACTAGGGGCTTCTGCAAGTATAGCTGTATTAGTCAGGTCTGAAGGGGTCTGATCCCTGACCAATACAGCTGTGCTGGTACAAAAACCTAGTGCAGGGGCAGTTATTTCAGCAAAACTGTTTTTGCTGGTATAGCTTGTTTTGCTTGGGGAAATGGTTTTAGATGCAGCTTTGCCGGTAAAAGCTGTGCCCATGCTTAGGGTATGTCTACACTGCCCATGTTACAGCACGACCGTGACAGCACCGCTGCGTGGACAGTGTAGACACACTTTATGGCCGGGGAGCTCCCCTGGTGATTTAAAAAAAAACCAAACCCCACCCTGAATGAGAGGTGGTAGTTTTATAGCCAGGAGTGTAGCTCCTGGCGATAAAGCACTGTCTATACTGGTGCTTTTCAGCGCTAAAACTTTTGTCACTCGGGGGCATGTTTTTTCACACCCTTGAATGACTAAGTTTTTATTGCTGAAAGTGGCAGTGTAGACACAGCTTTAGGAGTGCTTTGCAAGTATTGTCTATATTATGACCGCACTTCTAATAGACATAGCTCCAGTTTCACACTTGGAAACGGCGTGAAAAGGGGAGACATTGCGGGGTCAGGATGCAGGGATTAGATATTCACAGAGTTTAGTAACATGAAACACTTGACGTGGACTAACGAAAAATACCAACTCAAGAAAAATATTTTGCCCTTCAGAGTTGTCTGTTTGAATCTCTAAATTGTGAACTCTTTGGAATGGAGATTTCAAAAGTGACTAGTGATGCTGGGTGTGTCAATTCTTGGTGTCCATTTTGAGATGCACTTATGGGCCCTGCCTTTTAGAAAGTGCTGAGCACCCAACCTTTAAAGGTCCACATGAACTATTTCTCTGCTGATTATTTCAGCAGAAACATTGTTAAATGTTCGTACCTTCTTAGGTGCCAAAAGCTCCAAACCTCCAGTTTCCCTCTGATGTGTTCTACAATACAATTAGGCATTTTCAGCACAAAATTCTACAATACATTTGAAAATTAAAATTTTAGAGACAGCATTGTATTTACTTTCAATTTAAGTAACAAGGAATACTGTACTGATCAGTTTAATATTAAATTCAACAAAATAACTCCCTTTTTAAATTTGAGATTACCTTAGAATTTCCAGTCAGTGGCCTTTTCAGAAGCTCTTCAGTATGTGCTTTGCCATAAACTTTAGGTCAGACTTGCTGTAGGGAATATGCAACCTTGGGTGTGGCATTCTCCAACTAAAGGCCCAGGGAGCAGACTCCAGTATTTGTGGTATCCCAAGTACTCCATGTAACCTGACTGTGACCTTTTTCTCATCTTTTGCAGCTCTCATCCATTCGAATGCAGGGACTCCTTCTGCTGGTCTTTGTGAAGCATGCCCATATCCCCTTCATACGGGACATTCACACTCACTACACGCGCACAGGCCTTTATGGATATTGGGTAAAGGATATCTGAGAGCTGGTGGCATGGTTTACTGCATGACTACATGATGCGGATTTCTTGGGGAGCTTTTTGGTTTATTTGGCAATATAGATTCTTCCCCCACCCCCGGGCCAGAAGGGATAGGTATGATCATGTAGTATGACCTCCTGCATAACACAGGCCACAGAATTTCACCAGTTTATTGGCTGAGAGATTTCTGAATGATAGATATTGAATATTGCTTTTGTAAATTTAAAACAAAACCAAAATATTTATTCCTTAATAGCACTGTTTGAAATTACATATGTTGTAGCAATGGATAAATTTGCAGCTGTTGACCATAACTTCAAAGGGCGCTGTTATTTCTCCACTTCAGGGGAACAAAGGAGGAGTCACCATTCGCATGTCCCTCTATGGTCATTCGATCTGCTTCATGAACTGTCATTTGCCTGCTCACATTGAGAATGCTGAGCAACGACTGGATGACTTTGAGAAAATTCTGGAAATGCAGCAGTTTGAAGATGAGAATGTGCCAAATATTCTAGACCACGAGTGAGTGTTACACCCAAGTACTAGTGCACCATTTCTGAGATAATAGTGTCTGTCATAGGTTCATTCCACAACATTCTTTTAAATAGAGATTTGTCTGAGGATTTCTTCCACATGTCACACTTTTACTTTAAATGTCTCTTCAGTGGATGTGTTCCTTGAATTCAAATGGAAAGAGCTGGAAAAGATCTCCTGGAGGTCTGAGGCTTGTACTGCAGGATTGTACTCTCTGCTAATCTCAAGTAGTATTGAGTTAGCTAGTTAGAGTAATGTAAAAAGAAAAGGAGGACTTGTGGCACCTTAGAGACTAACCAATTTATTTGAGCATGAGCTTTCGTGAGCTACAGCTCACTTCATCGGATGCATACTGTGGAAATTGCAGAAGACATTATATACACAGACACTAGTTTTCTAGTGGTTGGAGCCTTTAGAAGATAAAACCCATATATGCTGGAGATTCTCCTTTCTCTTTGTGAGTAGAGAGTATGTTGCTGCATTTTTGCAATTTTATCTACCTAAATGGATTTGTTAGAACATCTACTGATGGAGCCTCCATCCATCAGTTCTTGGCAAGTTATTTTATTACTTAATTGCCCTGAGTGTTATACTCTCTCTCAGATTTCTAACCTAAATATTCCACTATCTGTTTCAGGCCACTAGTCTGGTTTTTACTTTTTAATTTTACAGGAATTACTTAAAATGCTTTAAAGAGTAAAAGTAAGAGTTCATCATCATCCCTGTACCCCCCCCCCCCCCATGGAGTGGTGTTAACGGCCACTTCAACTTGAATAGTTCCTTGAAATATTTCAGAGTAACAGCCGTGTTAGTCTGTATTCGTAAAAAGAAAAGGAGTACTTGTGGCACCTTAGAGACTAACCAGTTTATTTGAGCATGAGCTTTCGTGAGCTACAGCTCACTTCATCGGATGCATAGCATATCGTGGAAAGGTCTTCTGCAGTTTCCACGATATGCTATGCATCCGATGAAGTGAGCTGTAGCTCACGAAAGCTCATGCTCAAATAAACTGGTTAGTCTCTAAGGTGCCACAAGTACTCCTTTTCTTTTTTCTTTTTCCTTGAAATATGTTAACTGTTTATGCTAAACAGTCTTTCACATTGTGTTTGTGTGACACACTGAGGGCTTGTGTTTAAGTGTCGACACAGCCTTGTTGCTAAAAGTCAGCTTGTGTGAACGCTCTCTGTCAATAAGTGCTGACAAAATACTTCCAGCCCCACTAGCAGCGTTCACGCTGCCACTTGCATCAGCAAAACTTTTGTCTTTCACGAGCAGGGGAGGGCTTTTTTTAAGTACCCGTGAAAGACAAAACTTTTGTTGACAAATGTCACAGTGTAGACAAGCCCTGAGTACATTTCCCAGACCTGAAGAAGAGCTCTGTGTAAGTTCAAAAGCTTGTCTCTCACCAACAGAAGTTGGTCCAATAAAAGATACAACCTCAGCCACTTTGTCTTTCTAATATCCTGGGACCAAGATGGCTACAACAACAATGCATATAGGAAAATATTTTGTAATTTAAAAAAATTCCCATTATCTGTAGTGCAGTGCACCAAAATATAAGTATTTCACATTTCAGTCATTTGATATCTCTCCTTCTCTGGGTACTGACCCACTGAAGTGCCCCAACCCTATATTAAAAAAACCTAATAAATTAGCTGTCATTCAGTAAAGTATTAGGACGTTCCCTAGCAGGGCAAAACCTTAAATATGGAACTGAGAAGTGAAAGGAAAAGGCTCATTTCCGTGCTTCTTTTGTATTGTGTTCAACATTGTCGATAACCTACTCCTAGAGGATTTCATTTCCCATCTCCAACAAATTAAAAAAAGCAATATGTACCCCAGGTTCATCAAAATTGCACTATAGTGCAAAACCTTAACAGTGTCTGAAGATGTCCTGGTATCAACAGATTGATACCACTTATTATCACATACACCGGCCATTTGGAGGTTACTCTGCCTCAGTATTGTTGAGGGTGCCATTAAACTTGCAGTCTAGCACAAAATGTTGATGACACTGGAGGATTGGCATAGGTTGTGAGTGACCGGCGGGCTTGGGTAGGCCCTTGGCTGGCCCATCCCTTCTGCCTGGGGCCTGCTGCCCTTCCCCTGCTGGAGCCTAGAGTGGCGCCTCCCCCCCCCCCCCCCAGCTTTGGAGCACCTGGCGAGCAGGCAGGCAGGCAGCTGAGTGTGCCTCACTCCCACCCTGGAGCGCTGGGTGAACTGGCAGCACAGCCCCGAGCGCCGGGTGGGTGGGTAGTGTGAGCACTGGCTCCAGCCGCCCGGGGTCCCTGGCTGCAGGCCGGCCTCCACTAGCCTTAGCCTGGGGCAAGGGCACCAGAGCCATCCCAAAAGTGTGTGGGGCGGGGGGGCCCCCCGCCCGAGGTGGAGGCAAAGGCAGACAGTTGTCTGGAGCTCTCCCTGACCTGGTTCTGGCCAGGGGGAGGGGGACCTCAGAGCTACAGCCCAGCCATGATAAGAGCTGGGCAGGCAGCTGTAGGGAGCTGCAGCTGACCCTCTGCCAGCCTGAGGTGTGGTGGGCTGAGAGCAACCCCGTGCCCTTGTTCCTGCCCCTGGGCTTCCTGCCCCCTCCCCTGGGGCAGGTGGAGGGTCTGTGGCTCCTCACAGCTGCCCACTTGTGGCTCTCACCGTGGCTGGGCTGCAGCTCCAAGTTCCCCACTTCCACCCCCAGCTGGAGCTGGGTCGGGGTGAGCTGCACGCGGGCAGCTGTGTGGAGTTGTGGACCCTCCCTGTGTCTCGGGCGGCTGGGGAACCTGGGGGATGGGGACTCGGGCTGGGGGCTGCCCAGGCAGGTGGAGGGTCTGCCACGGCTCCCCACAGCTGCCCAGGCTCCCCAGCCACACACACACAGAGTTCTGGTGCCACTGGTCTGGGGCTGGGCCACCTGGGAAAGAAGAGCTGTGGGCCTGACAGGAAGCAGGAAGGGGCCTGGGAGTGGAGTGTGGACGGGGCCACAGAGGCAGTTTGGGTAGGCTGAGCCTTCCCCTGCCTCTGATACCTGCTGCCCATGAGTATTGGTACCTGTTGAAAATTGAAAGTATAGGCCTTGTGGAGTGCTGGAGTTTGTTGTGTAGTAGGCAATGTTGAACGTGTCAAGGAATATAGGAAACTTTCCCTTTAATTTTGATTACCATTCCTTTAAAGTTTTGGACTGGTGGATATGGCGTTCTGTAACCTTAACTGTCACTAAATGAAGATTTTGTTTGTGGTGTTTAGATTAGAAGTATAGAAAAGTATCTAAGCAATGGAATAAGGTATAGTAATCTCGTCCTATCTTCATGATTTCCACCCCACACACACTCGCACACAGAGGTATCTGTAGCTTTATAGGAAACCATGAACACTTACTGCCTTTTTTTTTTTTTATAGCATTCTTTTCTGGTTTGGAGATCTCAACTTCCGGATAGCAGATTATGGAATACATTTTATCCGAGAGTCAATAAGCAATAGCCGATACAATCTACTATGGGAAAAGGACCAGGTATCGTCCCTTTTTAATGTTCTTCTGGTTCTAGTCCTGACACATACTAAAGAATAGCTTACATTGGCGCTTCTGCTCTCTCATCTTCTGTCAAAGTTCCTACAGGGACTACAGGGTCCCTTGTTCAGAGAGGCTGAACTTAAGAGTCGCTTTGAGTTCCCACTGTTATTCTTAACTCTTTCCCTACTGGGACTGGTATAGCTGTGAAGTCTTTCTTTTCAGTCTTAAATATTACCTACTTAACTTATATATATATATTTGTTGCTCTGTTTCATTCTGACTTGGGTGCAGTGCTGACTGAAGATTTCAGTGAACTTTACTGGCTTGTAAATTGTCCTATTGTCTCTGTCTCTCTCCGCATCCCCAAGAGGTCATTTAAACTACTAGTGGGCTGGCCCTAGCACATTTGCATTTCCAGAATAACTGTTGCAGTATTTCTAGAAAGGTTAGTTTAAAGGCTCTAGCAGTAGCAAAGGAGCCCCTATGCATTTTGTTTGGAAGATGTGTTGCAGTGTGTAAAAAAATTTTGAATCCTTTTTAGAAGATGCTTTCTCATCTCCTTCATGAATGATTCTTTAATCTCTGATTTTAAACGTTATCTTTACAGGTTGCCCTTTATAACACATTGTTTATAACATTTGTTTTATTTCTGCAGTTAAATATGGCAAAAAAGAAGGAAGCTTTTCTCCAGGAATTTATAGAGGGTCCCTTGCAGTTTAAACCCACTTACAAGTTCGACCTTCACTCTGACGTGTATGACACAAGGTAAAAAGCACAATATATTGTGTTCAGTCAGGGAACGGTCTGAGATAAGCCTTGTGCCTTAGTAAATATCAGTCTGATCAACTAAACAGGCCTAGATTTGTCCCAGATTGCTAGTTCACTATCCTGGGCAGTGGGTGAACTCTGGGTTCGGGGAGGCCACACCCCTCCTGCCAGAGCCCAGAGCAGCAACCTCCATGCAGCCACCTCACCCCCAGCTGGCCCTGGACTGCCTGAGTGCCCCCAGTCCCAGAGTGCCAGGCAGGTGTTGCGGCCCCAGCACTGGAGCACCGAGGAGGTGGGCAGGTGGTGTGCCCCCTTTAGCCCCAGAGCACTGGGTGGGCAGCGTACCCTGTTAATCAGCCTCAAAGCACAGGCCAGCCCCCATTAGCCCCAGCCATGGGGGGATAAGAGCCCCCCACAGCACAGCACCAGGAAGCAGGAAGGGGCCTGGGGGTGGACTGTGGGTGGGGCCACGCAAGGCTGTTTATGGAGGCTCAGCCTTCCATGGCCTTTGATATCTGTCCCCCATGTTGACTATGAGGCTGTTAGACCTATTAGTTTATCTGGGTCATTCAATGGGCAATGCTGAATAAATGAACTCTTCTGGCTGAAGAGATCTGTTTCCATGTTACAGGAGGGGAATGGGAATGGCAATGTGGGTCTGAGCTTGTATTTGGAAGGGCTAAATGGACAATGCAGGCACCAAATCTTTTTATTCAAAAGCATTGTCTTCAGGGGCCCAACTTTGTTTTTTAATAAAAGAATACCCTGTGGGTTGATACACTCATATTTTGAACCCATTTTCTTATTTCTTAAGAAAAAAAGCTAAACACATTTTGTTTTATCTGAATGTGAAAACTGATTTTCATTACTTCATAAGAACATAACGAATTACTATCATCATCCTGTCTCTTGGAATGGCCTATACCAGATACTTCAGAGGAAAATTCAAGAAACCTCAGAGCACAAAGCTATGAAATGCTTTCTCTGTGGGCAGGTTATCTTCCTAAACCCCATAATTTAGTGGCTGACTCTTGCTAAAACATGAATTCATATCCCATTTAAAAAAAACAGAAGTGCCTTATCTAATACAACCGTGGATGTTTCTGTTACCCATATAAGAACATACAAATGGCCCTACTGGGTCAGACCAAAGGTCCATCTAGCCCAGTATCCTGTCTTCCGACAATGGCCAGTGCCAGGTGCCCCAGAGGGAATGAGCAGAACAGGGAATCATCAAGTGATCCATCCCCTGTCGCTCATTCCCAGCTTCTGGCAAACAGAGATGAGGGACACCATTCCTGCCCATCCTGGCTAATAGCCATTGATGGACCTATCCTTCATGAATTTATCTAGTTCTTTTTTGAACCCTGTTAAGGTCTTCGCCTTCACAACATCCTCTGGCAAGGAGTGCCACAGGTCGACGTACATTGTGTGAAGAAATACTTCCTTTTATATTTTAAACCTGCTGCCTATTAATTTCATTTGGTGACCCCTAGTTCTTGTGTTATGAGAAGTAGTAAACAACACTTCCTTATCTACTTTCTTTACACCAGTCATGATTTTATAAATCTCTAATCCTTTCATGAAGCCCTCTAAGATATTGGCTTCAGTGGCATCCTGTGGCTGAGTTCCACAGTTTAATTATGTATGTTTTCCTTTTATCAGTTTTAAATTTTCTGCCTTTCAATTTAATTGACTGTCCCTTTGATTTTGTATAATGAGAAGATAAGATAAATAGGAGCTCCTGGTTTATCTTGCCTACACCATTCAGTCTGTGTATTTCTGTCATGTCCTGTTGTCTTCGTCTCCTCTCTAAACTAAACAATCCCAATTTTTTCTACCCTCACCATCAGAATTCTCTCCATACCTGTAATCATCTGTTGCCTTTCTCTGCCCCTCTTCTATTTCTACTATACTTTGTGAGATAGTTATCAGAGCTCAATATGGCATTCATAGATACAATTTTTAAGGTCAGAAGAGGGTCACTGTGATCATTTAATCTGACCTGCATGACACATGCCATAGAACTCCATCCAACCAGTAATTCCTGAATCGAGCCCCGTAATTTATGGTTGAACTACAGTATGGCTTCTAGAAAGACATCAAGTCTTGATTGAAAGACTTCAAGTTGATCACATTCCTTGGTGAGCTATTCTAATGGTTGATTACACACAGCTACACTTAAAATAAATTTAACATACTTTCCTATTTGAATTTTTGTAGCATCAGCCTCTAAATCTGGTTATACCTTTGAAGGCATTACACTGATTTATGTAATGGCTTTGTAATATTTGTGGTATTTTTCTCACTCATTTTTTATACATGAAAACTCTTTTTCTGCTGTTAGACTTTTGCCACACTATGACCAAGTTGTCCCCCCAGTGGTCTAGAACCCATTAAGGTTTATGAGTAGTTTATATTATTCCTTGCAATGTACATTACCTTGCATTTGTTAACATTACATTTTATCTGCCTTTTTGTTGCCTGTTCATCTAGCTTTGTTGGATCTTTTTGTAGTTCGTTACCCGTCTCTAGGTTTGACTAACCAAAATAATTGTCATCAGCACGTTTTGACACCGTTTACCCACTTTTCCAGATTAATATATGAAACATTGGACATAGTACAGAACATTGGAACTTTCCTCAGTTGAAAATCCTATTTTCCTTTTCTTAGCCAGTTTCTATCTTTGTAAGATTGTTCAGCATGCCAAAAAGTCTGATCACTTAACTTCGTTAAAGCCCAAACTAGGCCTATAAACTGTCATCAGAGACTAATGTTGCCTTGCAAAGTTCTGGGGGGAAACAAATGGCCTGATGTTTTAAATAAATGAATATATGATACTTCACATTTGCAGTCCATTATTTTCCTGGACTTCTGGGACACCACAGGGAAGCTTTTAGTTGCTTTAAATCAATGGCGCTCAACCTTTCCAGACTATTGTACCCCTTTCAGGAGTCTGATTTGTCTTGCATACCCCCCCAAGTTTCCTCTAACTTAAAAACTGCTTGCTTACAAAATCAGACATAAAAATACAAAAGTGTCACAGCACATTGTTAACTGGAAAATTGCTTACTTTCTCATTTTTACCATATAATTATAAAATAAATCAATTGAAACATAATATTATTCTTACATTTCAGTGTATAATATATAGAGCAGTATAAACAAGTTGTCTGTATGAAATTTTAGTTTGTACTGCCTTCGCTAGTGCTTTTTATGTAGCCTATTGTAAAACTAGGCAAATATCTAGATGAGTTGATGTACCTCCCGGAAGACCGCTGCATACCCACAGGGGTATGCATACCCCTGGTTGAAAACCACTGCTTTAAATCATCCATAAAGGTATGTTTGAAACAACTTTTTAAATAAAGATTGTAAAATATTTAATCTGTGAATTTAATTTGTTTCCAAATTGCTTTATTATTTACAAGATCTGCAGGGCACATTGCAATGGAGAAATTAGCTCCTGACCATCAGGAGTCTTATACTTATCTTTATTTTTATTTTCAGGGGGCAGAAGACACTGTTTTGGTTTAAGTAAGAAGACGACTCTCTGGCTTTCTTAGATTGTAGATATTGCAGAATCAAAACAAGGCTCAGAGATTTTGATTTGATTCTTGTGAAATATTTGAAAATCAGACTTCTGATTTTCTGCAGGAATTTCCTGAATCTAATTGAAAGTTGTAGCATCTTCTTCTCTGCTGTAGCACGTCAAGAGAATCACTGAGACTAATCTTAATTTATTAGTCTGGACTGAAAGCAGTGGGCTTTTTACCTGAGCATGAACAGATAGCAGTAGTGTAACCTGCTTTAAAATTCGGTAACCAACAAATATAAGTAATTGTGCAACTTGAGAAACCTTGACACAGTAATGTGGCATTAGTTTGTTAAATATGAATATCATGAACTCTCTCTTTGTAACTCAAGTTACTTCATTTAAACACCTCTAATGTGTGCATTCAATTTCTGTTAATATTAATGCAGGTTTTTTGATTCACCTGAGGTGGGGGACAGGCAGACATTTTTGCATTCTGAGTATGTTCACAAAGGATGCTTTAAACCACTATCTTTCAATGGATTGGTATATTTTATATTGTTCTGGATAGTGGTATATATGTTCTGAGCTTCCCTTCTCTATCTGGTTATTCCATATCATCAGATAAAGGAAACAGTGTATTAACTTTGTATTCAGGCTCTTCATTTTCATATTGCCTTGCACAGCAGAGCAGACATATTGCAGCTTTTAAAGATTTCTGTCAGTTTGTATTTCTACTGGAATACATGGGATTGGTTCCCTCATGTGTACATTTACTTAATCACTTAAAATCCTTCCATTTCTCATTTAAGGTGAGTCAGACCTGCATGTAGGGAGGGGAAAGGGTGCTGAATTTAATCTGAGCAGTACCTCTGGTTTATAGTAGTTTGTTGAAAATTGTCAAACTGACAGTTTTCCTTATGCATCATGCTCCTTTAACTCTTGTAATTCAATTAAATGCAATGCATTCTAATTCCTCTTCCATAGGATATGATCTTTTCTCCATTTCACTGTGAAGTGATATATCCATAAAGAGGACTGTTGCTTTAAAGTCATCTTCCCATCACAGAGAGAATCCGGAAAGGCTCGTGTCTTCTCTTTTTGTTGATATATGGTATAAAAGGAAACTCCAAACCATAGTGGTTGCAGTTTTGACATGACACGTGGTTGCAGGCTACTTAGATGCAAGAATCTACTGCCTGTAGGCAAACTTTCCTCTACTAGACGTTATAAAGCATTTTATTAGGAAAAAGCTTGTGTACTAAGTATAGAAATTATGCTATCATTATAACACACTGGAGTAGCTTGGCAGAATCCATTGCTGTCTCTCTTCTACGTAACAGGTGATAATAGTATGGAAAAACTACTAGCTACATAATTAGCATCAGTGAAGCTGTCCAGATGGCTATTAATACAAAATTATTCCTGTTCTTTAAAAAATATTGGAACCAAGAATATATAAAAAATACTCAACGTGTGACACAGATCAGCAAAAGGCAGGAAATGTCTGATGGGTGCTATACCCTACCCAAGGATGGCCATTGGCTTGAGGTCAGGACAGTTTCTGCATTAACTGTAGATTCTTGCATGTTCTTGGAGTGAATTCTAGGAGAAAGCATCATTTCCTGTATGAAACTGACTGACTAATCCATTCCCACACCCTTTTTCATTTTATTTCTTTCCAGTTAGAGGGACCCATGAAAGCTGATCTCTTACAGTGAAGTTCAATTGAATTTAATAAACCATGGGTCTGGCTGTAATGCATGCTAGAGCAGAGTTGTAAAATGAAGTTGAGATCTGATTGCTTTGAATGTTGTAATAATTTTTTACAATTTTGGATCAACTTTGAATAGATGTTATATAGTTACATAACACTGTAGCTTTTGGCCACTGTTTTTTCTTCTCCTTTCATCCACTCTGCTCATACTCTTGTAGTGGGAAGAAACGGAAGCCAGCATGGACAGATCGAATTCTTTGGAGGGTGAAGAATCTCTCCCAGCATCCATCAGAGGATGGAGATTTGTGTGAAGGAGAGCAGACAATCTCTGTGACTCTGAATAACTATATCAGTCACATGAGCTATGGCATCAGTGATCACAAACCTGTTACAGGAACCTTCGGGCTTCAGGTATTGTCCCATTTTTATAATTTTGGAGCAAATATCTCCTCATTAAGAAATGGTAATCTTAAAGGCAAAACTAAAATTAATCCTAATTTACGGAATTTATTTCTCTGAATCTTTTTATGTAAGTCATAAGCAGAAATGTGACAAACACAACAAGATGAAGCCCTGCTGTTTGCAGTCTCAGATATTTTCTTCTGGATTACAAAATTTGTTTGCACTGGCTTTTTTTACAAATGAGCAAAGACTTCTTCATCCTCAGACTTTTAGGCTCATGACTCAGGTTGAGAATTTCTCTTCCTTAATGGCTTCCTCTTCCTGAGAGGCAAGTCACACAGAGTGAGGTAGGTATTTCAGGGATTCTAGACCTGTTGTTAGGCCTTTGCTCCTGATTATAATCATAGAAATGTAGATCTGAGAAGGACCTCAAGTGGTCATCTAGTCCATCACTCCACATTCAGGCAGGATTAAGTATACCTAGACCAACCCTGACAGGTGTTTATCTATCCTGGTCTCAACAGTGATGGGGGTTCTACATCCTCTGTAGTAGGTAACCCGAGTGCTTAACTATCCTTTTAGTTAGAAAGCTTTTCCTGATATCCAACCTAAATCTCCCTTGCTGCAAACTAAGCAAATTACTTCCTCTTTTGCCCTGGTATGGAGAACAATTGATTACTGTCCTTTTCATAACCACCTTTTACATATTTGAAGACTGTTATCATCCCTCCTCCTCCTCCCCTCCAGCTGTCTCTTTTGTAGCCTAAGATGCCCAATTCTTTCTCCCTTTCTTCACAGGTCATGTCATGTTTTCTAAACCTCTTATTTTTGTAGCTCTCCTTTGGACTCACTCCAGTTTGTTCACTTTTTTCTTAAAGGGCACAGTATTCTAGCTGAGGCCTCCCCACTGCTGAATAGTGCTGAACAGTTATTTCTTCTTCTTACATATGACACTCCTGTTAATACATCCCAAAATGACATTTTCCTTTTTCATATCAGCATCACACTATTGGCTCATATTCAATTTGTGGTCTGCTATAACCCCCAGATCCTTTTCTGCCATACTTCTGTGTAGCCAGTTATTTCCCCTTTTTCTGTATAAGTACATTTAATTTTCCCTTCCTATGTGTAGTACTTCCACTCGTCTTTATTGAATTTAATCTGGTCGATTTCAGACCAATTCTCTAATTTATCAACATTTTTAATTCTAATCCTGTCCTCCAAAGTGTTTGCAACCCCTCCCAGCTTGGTCTCATCTCCTGATTTTATAAGCACACGCGCACACTCACTCCATCATCCACATTGTAAATTAAAATACTGAACGGGGTTGGACCCAGGATCAATCTCTGTGGGACCCCACTTGATATGTCCTTACCGTTTGACAGCAAACAATTGACGATTACTCCTTTGAGAACAGTTTTCATTTAGTTGTTTACCCACCTTATAGTAACTTTATTTAGTCCATATTTGTGTAGTTTGCTTATGAGAATGTCATGTGAGACTATCGGAAGCCTTACTGAAGTCCAGCTATATGATGTCTACTATTCCCCGCCGCCCAATCCATTTGGTTACCCTGTCAGATGTTCCCCTTATCCCTATGCAACTAAGGGCCCACAACAGATGTTGCTGCGTACCAAAGGTAAAATATTGGGGGCTAATCTACACCAGCAGTTCTCAACTGGGGGGCTGTGAGCCAGTTTCAGGGGGTCCCATAGTCCCATGGGAGGAGTTGGGGAGGGCATGAGGGGGCATTACCTCCCCCGCCCTCCAAAACTGTAGTGTCTTAACCAGATTGGGACAGTCCCGGAGGCAGCTCAGCACCCCCCAGGCCCCGCCCCGTGGTGAAGTCGCAGGTGGGAAGCTGAAGCCAGGCAGTGTGGGGCAGCTGCTGTTCTGGCTGGTGCCATGGAGCAGGCAGCCATGGTGCTCCCCCATCTTCTGCTGCTGGTGCCCAGGGCTGTGATTGCTCTTCAGCTTCCAGCCCCCTTTTTGCTGCTTGCGCAGTCGGTAAGAGCCCCCTGAGTGGAGGGACCTGGCTACAGGGCCTGGAGAGCCTTTGAGGAGCAGTGACTGCAGCGGGGGCCCTCCTGGCACACAACCCCCTCTCCCTGCACCCTGAGCTACCCCCCTGCCTTCACATAGCACCTAGCTACTCCCCTGCCTTCACACAGCCCCTAGCTACCCCTCTCCCTGCACCTTGAGCTACATCCCTCACTGCACACAGCTCCTAGCTATGCCCTGCCTGCACCCTGAGCAGTTTTCAAAGTCTTTATGCTGAGCCCCTCCCCACCCCTTGAGTTATAATTTTTGGTTGCGTCTCCCCAACCCAGATGTGGCCCACTGAGGTGAGTCGGGGTGGAGGTGGGGCTTCCTCCTCTGGGCCCCAGGGTGCAGAGCTGGCTCAAGCGCCCCCAGGCCCTCCCCTCCCCCGCCCCCCAGTAGAAGTCAAAATATACCAGAGCCCACCCACCTTCCCCTCTGTTTCCTGCTGGGCCTGGAGTTTTTATAGCATGTTGGGGGTCCTCAGAAAGAAAAAGGCTGAGACCTCCTGGTCTGCACTGTAGATGCTACAGTGGCACAGCTGTGCCAACACAGATACTCCGTACACGGTTGGGCTTTTTTTCCATTTCTGTAATTCACCGCTCCAAGAGGTGGTAACTAAGTCAATAGAAGAATTCTGCTGCCAGCCCAGCTGAGTCTACGCTCGGGGTAGGTCGACCAAACTAATTTTTCACATAAGGAAAAAGGAACATAACTAGGTAAATATCATTTTTCAGTGTAGAACAGGCCTTAACTGATGGATATATTCAAAACAGTCTTCTTTCTTGTCTAGATAAAGCCTCTCTTGTCCACTCCATTGGTCACTCTGAATCCTGAGGGTGAGTGGAATGCTGCACGGGATGTTCTAATCAGCTATTCCACGTTATCTGAATTTCCAAGCAGTACCTGGGACTGGATTGGGCTCTACCAGGTGACATTACCAGAATATCATGCCTCGCTGCAGAATAAAAATATCTTTGCAGTAATGCAGATGTGGGGTTGGTGGTGGGGAAGTAGTTCATTTGGCATTGCATGCTTCCCTTATTTAGAGATCTAAAATGCAAGTTATTCTCTAGTGCCACTAGTCGCTGGTAGTTTCAATATGCCTGGAACCACCCAACTCTTGAATTATTAGTTATTTGGTAACATGCCTAGGTGGACAGAAAAATAATTTTTATCATCCCTAGAAATAATATTTTGTAAAGTGTGGTAAAATATTATTTATGCAAAATGTGCTAGGTATGAGACATAGTGAAGAATAATCTCTTCCCCAAAGTGCCCCTGCCTGCTGGTATAACGTAGCAAGGGAGAACAGAAATGGAAGGAAGAGGGCAGAGGGTTTAGGGTACAGAAATCTCTCTCTCTCTCTCTCTCTCATGATAAATTGCTTACTAATGCTCAGTGCATTTTTTTGAAAATAGTTTAATTTTTAAAATGAATGTTTTTAGTTAAAATTACAGTAATATATACTAAAAAGAGCAGATATCTTACTCAGGTTTTCCATGTTGCCCCAGTGTGTCTTGCTTTACTTTTTTAGAGAGCTGATGGCTTCTGTCTTTCCCTGCAGGTGGCATTCAGGCATGTGAATGACTATGTGACCTATACCTGGGTAAAAGATGATGAAATTTCGTCCAGTGAAGATGTTACTCAAGTGAGGGAATTACCTTTTTTTTTTTTTTAGCGTGGGCTTCTAATATTATTGGGTTCAAGGGCTCCTGCCTCTGTTTTTTCTCCCATGCTCATTTTCAAGGCTCTGTATAAGAGTAATCTTTCTTCACCTGAAGGAATGCTAGCTGGTAATGGAGTTGGTCTTTGTAGCCCATCTTCACCACTCCGACTTAATTTTATTAGGGTTTTTGCAAAGTGATGCAACACCTTTTCTCTGTTCCTACTTCTCTCCCAGGTCTGTGTGCGCTGCCAAGACAGTGTTTTACTTGATTTCTTCCCCCCTCTACAGAAATGACTCTTCATTGCATAGAGAACTGTTGTCAGTACTGTTGTTTTATTTTAATAAATCTGCTTCTATCTCTGAAATAAGTGGCTGACTCTCTTTACCTCCATGACTGCTAGGGTTGCTCATTACAGCATGGATATCATATAGTTTTGTCATAGTGTATCAAATGTCCCATTAATGTCGCTTTTTGTTGTAGTCTTCTTTGGTCCTTTTTTCTCATTGAGAATTTTAGCCTCTTATTAGCTTTCTATGAGACAGTGATTAAATTATTTAGTAATACTGTTCTAAAAGTGATCAAAATAAGGGTGAAAGCTATATTATTTTTCATGCAAATTATTTAGTTCCAGAGGTTTTGTCAGATTAAATAGAGGTTCAAATTAATTGCAAATAAAGTAGACCTTTTATTCTCAAAATCTTGGGGATGCAGGATTAGTGGATGGACTGATCAGATTTTCCAGTCCAACACTCCAGTAGATTCTCAGAACCTCTGAAAAGCTGCTTAGGTGACAGTGCCAAGGCAGGTCTTAATCAGTTATTTTCTGGTGTCCCTGGTCACTGATAGTTTCAAGATCTGTGAAATGTGAGGGTAGTTATATAGCTTTTTACGGATGTGCAGTGTAGTTGTAGCTATGTCAGTCCCAGGATATTAGAGAGACAAGGTGGGTGAGCTAATGTCTTTGCTTAGACCAACTTCTGTTGGTGAGAGAGACAAGCTTTGAACCCATACAGACTCTTCTTCAGGTCTGGGAAAGGTACTCCAAGGCAGAACAGATTGTTTAGCACAAGTAGTTAGCATATATTCTAAGGGAAGGAGGACTTGTGGCACCTTAGAGACCAACCAATTTATTTGAGCATAAGCTTTCGTGAGCTACAGCTCACTTCATCAGATGCATCCGATGAAATGAGCTGTAGCTCACGAAAGCTTATGCTCAAATAAATTGGTTAGTCTCTAAGGTGCCACTAGTACTCCTTTTCTTTTTGTGAATACAGACTAACACAGCTGCTACTCTGATGGACTGAACGGAGACCCTGGATTTATGGTTTATTACAACAATCTGTAACCCATTCCCCCCTCCTCTGCAGTTGTAGGACAAAAGTTGTTAACAGGTCACTCTACCTTGAATGGTCCCTTAGACTATGTGCTAACTACTTAGGCTAAACAATCTGTTCCACTTTGCATTTAGCTGTGATGCCTGAAGTACTGAAGAAGAGCTCTGTGTGGCTTGAAAGCTGGTCTCTCTCACCAACAGAAGTTGGTCCAATAGAAGAGATTACCTCACCCACTTGGTCTTCCTGAGAGGGAGATTAATGTCAAGCTACAAAAAGTTGAGCCAAAATACAGATGGAGAGGTAATGAGTGGTAGCCCATGACTTTTTCTCTCTGGCATATCATGAGCTGAGAGAAGCCTCTGCAGAATAATAAGACTAAGCATTTTTGCACTTTCCTGGAAGAGATGAAGCTCTAGCCCCTGAATGAAGTGTTAAGAACGGCCTTTTCTTCCTCCCTGATTTACATGTATACAGTGGATCTGTTGTAAAGACTCAGTATTGTCTTTTTATGATCTAGTTCTAGTATATGGTAAAGGCTGCTTTTTATTAATTGCTTTGTCAGTGAAATTGCTGATGGTTGTCTTCCTTTTTTCATGTTGACAGGTTTACATCAGTGCTGATGAGATCCCCCATGCAGGAGGAGAGTTTCTTCTTTGTTATTATAGCCATAATATGCAGTCTATAGCTGGTATCAGCCAGCCCTTCCAGGTAAAATGTTCTGGAGTTTTGGTTAATGCTGAAGGAGTGTTGGCGTGTGTTTCCTTGTATATGCAGCTGGATGTTTGTGAAAACATATGAACAGCCATATTGGATCAGTCCATCTAGCCCATGTCCTGTCTCTGACAGAGCTTGCCCTGAGTGTGGGGTTACATCCTCTACCATCTTGGCTAATACCATTGATGTACCTGTCCGCCAAGAACTTACCTAGTTCTTTTTTTGAGCCCAGTTATACTTTTGGCCATCACAACATCCTCATGACAATGAGTTCCATGGGTTAATTGTGCATTCTGTAAGATGTAAGAGGGAAATGTAGTGGTAAACCTCAAGCAAAGAAAGGTACTAATGCCCAGAAGGAATCTGAGTATTTATTATATCTGAATGTCATAGCAAAATAAGGGACAACTAGTTCACACACAGGCTCCAGTTTATGAAACCTCAGTCTTACTGTCACCTAGATGCCTGGCCCTCAGAAAGATGGGAATTTAGCCTAATTTTCTTAAGAGCTACCTGGTTTCTGACTGCCTGGTCATCACTGAGCTCCCCTTAGGTACTCCTATAGGACATTTGTACAGCAATGCTTTCCAGATGACTGGTCTTTTTAGTTGTATCTCCAGGCATTCATCGTACCTCTGACCTTTTTTCATTCATCTCTGAGGAGGTGGCCCATCCTCACAGCCTATAGAAATACTGGTACACTGAAACATAAACAGCAGGTTATCTATCTGAGGAAAATGTTGCAAATGCATAGACTACATGAAATGTCTGTTTCTTGCTTGTCCCTAAACCAGCATTCTTTGCCAGAATCATTTTGACATATCCATACATAATCTATCTTGCAGCTGGGGCTATGTACTCTGGGATGCTTGAAACATCAGTATTGGCACTATTCTTGGGAGCAGGGGCTTTTGGGAGGTTTTCAAACTCAAAATACCACATTGTGGAATGGAGTGAAGAGTAGAGCCCTGCAAATCTGAAGATATCCACTTTATATCCATGGACTACGTTTGTGGATCAGATGCAGATACAGATTTTGTATCCATGCAGGGCTCTAGTGAAGAGGACTGCCTGAATTGGGGAATCTGCAACATTTGTGGCTTCCTGCCCATATCAGGGAGAAAACATTGCAGACTGCTTCATTTCAGCTGGATGTGAGCTAAAGATTTCCTGTGGGTTGCAACCAACCAATACAATCTGCTTTTGCAGTGTGGCTCTCAGTTGTATGTGGGCACAACATACTGTACAGGTCTGGCAAACTCAAGCAAGAATGTTGTTTGGCATGCCTTTGCTTTTTTTCATGTTATATAGTCAGAGCCTTGGTGTGCAAGTTTAAAATTTTCCATACACTTTTAAATAGTTACCTCAATGAAACATTCATCACCAAATGGAATCTATTTGTATTACTTGTCTCAGTTCTGAGCAAGTCTGTGTGGGACATCTAATTCATTTAATTGTATATTGACTGTTAAAGTAACACTGTTCCTAAATGTGTGTCAAATATAAACTTTTTAAAACATGTTCCTTTTCTTTTAGATTCAGCCAAGCAGGAGATCAGTAGACAAGGAAATGGCACAGGAAAACATCAATGGCGTAGAGAAACCTCACAGTCCTGAGCCATATAATGAGTTCTGAAGTCAGAACTTAGTGATATTGATTCAGATGTCAGAGATGCTTACCTTCCCTGTTTCTTAGCGATTATAGACCTTCCTCTGTAGGAGATGGAGTCAGGCAGTGCAAAGGGTCCCACAGGTAGGGCTGTTCAGATCATAGATTTTAAAAGCTCTGTAGAAAGTAATTTCTTGTGGAAATGACTATTTCTATTGTCGCCATAGGAGGTAACTCTCTAGTGGTCCTGCATGGAACCAGGGCTCTAATGACAGCTCCTGATCAGTGCTGCCCAACATGAGATCATAGTGGAAATCTCTATTCCAGTGATTTAATCTAAAGTAATAGCATTCTGCAGCAGCTTCCAGGACTGCTGCTTTCCTGCTTTTCATAGGAGATATTTTAGTAACCATGCAGTTGACTTTTTTTAAGTGTTTCAGAACTTAAGTGAAATTATTTTAAAAACAAAGTTTTATTTATTAGATATACAATTATTGAGCTTATGTTAAAGTATTTTTGAATTTTGATGAATAAATGTTAGCAAATGATATCTTTGGAAGCAACCAACTGTAGGGCAACAGAAGTAATAAGAAAACAAGGTATTTGGGTCACATGGATTTTTCTTTGACTTTTGACCCCTTTTACTTTCTGCCCCACATTTCAATAATAATCTTTCTGAATAACTTTCCTGCTCAAAATGTTAAAGACAAGCATACATCCAGCAAACCAAACTTTTACTTGATTTCTGATGCCTCTTCCATTGGTAATGAAAATCATAGAGGAATTTGCCTGTTACCCCCAGGAACAAGACAGACCTTTTTGTACTAGCTGGCAACTTGGAGTCGATCCAATATCATGTGGTTTCAGAAATAAATTTTTTAAATGCTGTTGCTTACCAACATTAAAATAGTTCTCAAATTGTGGTCTATGGAGCACTTATTGGCAAAGAGCTGACTGGTCACATGATGCTAACTCCTCCTTTCCAGCTGTTAAATTATATTAAAAGAAGCTTAAAAAAAAAGTGGTTTGTTATCTTATTGCAATTAATTTGCTGGGGAGGAAGGGTGTAAAAGTTATATGAAACTTTTGGAGGCCATTCATAAACCTCCATAGACCCTTAGATTGCAGAGCCAGTAAAGGATACTTGTTGTGACTCGCTACCATTCTCTGCTTTCTACATGGGTACACAACTTCAGCAACATACAAACTTGTGATAAGTAATCTGTTAGTTATCTCTCAGTGTATTGTAAAAAATGGCAATAGTGAAAATACAAAACTCAGATCAGGAAAAGGAGATCTAGAAACAAAAGACATTGGTGTATATATTTTTGGAGAATGGGTGGGGGAAACAGGATGGATTCCTTCCTGCTCATAGTCTTGAAGCCTTGATTAGCTATCTTAGGGCTTGTCTATGCTACCACTTTTGATATATAAATTTAAATAAATTATACTAAAACACACCCCTGAATGATGTAAGTTTTGATGACAGATGTGCTGGTGTGGACAGTGCTATGTTGGCAAGAGAGCTTCTCCCACCAACATAGGCTCCGTCGCTCGTGGGAGTGGCTTTATTATGTTGACGAGAGAGCTCTCCCCCGTTGGCATAGAGTGGCTACATGAGCGATTTTTACAGCGGCGCAGTTACATCGGTACAGCTGTGCTGCTGTAAGTTCGCTAGTGTAGACATGGCCTTTGGAGTTAGAAAGTGAATTCCCTGATAATTGAATGTGTTTTAAGGTGCTGTAGTTATGACTGGTGTATAAGGTGTTCTGGGTTCAGAAGGCCTTAGCTTTAAGCTTTGGAAATAGCAGCATGTAGAATGCTCTGGTTAGCTTGTCAGAGCTTTTGGGATTAAAGACCACCTAGTTTTTGAAGTTTCTAGTTCCCATATAGTTAGATTTATGTTGTCAGGTGTCTGAACTTAATGCTTTGGCACTGGGAACTGTTCACTTGCCAACAGCAAGTGTGGGGGCAAAAGATACTGGGTACCAGCACAAGAATTAATACAGTTCTTACGTATAAAACATGAAAAATGTAATCCTGTTGATAGGCTGCTATAAAATGAGATTACATTGTATTGTCATTTGTACCATTGTTGTGTAAAATTTGCTTTACACTAAAGAACTTTTTCAAAGTTTGTTTTCAATAGAAATACACTAATTGTCCCTACTGCGTCACAAAACTAACTGTAGTTTAAGCTCTTTTTTTCTGAATTTGAAATTGATTGTATAAATATGTTTTCATGCTTCCCATGAGGAGGTTCATGGGGAAAAATACAAAAGACTAGGGAACTGAGTTCTTCAAATTCCTGAGCACAGCTGGTAATGGGGTGGGGACCAAAATCCAATTTCTGCTGCTCAGGACACACATTCCATTTGTAGGCATCTCTGCGGATATTTCAGGAGCTGAACACTGACGTAGGGAAGTTTACATGGCTCCCAACATCCCTGCTTCTTAACACCACGTGAGGGCTGACCATTGGTCAATTATTGGAGTTGGAAGGTGCCCTTTATAAATTTAGGGCTTCACGTCACAGGACTCTGATCAAAATCACATCTGTTGTGGGCTTTTCCAACAGTAAGATCTTTATCCACTAACTACATAAGACTCGAATACCCTGGGGTCTTGGTGAGGAGCTTTGTATCCTATTTATAGATTCCTTTGTTAGGCATTGTACATACAATAGCAAATTAATTCTAAATTTTGTCTGTTACCTTGATCCATAAAGGATTTTTAAAGAATATTTTGTGACCAATATTATGCAGCTTCTTGATGGAATTTAATTTTTTCCTTAAATACTAATTTACTTGTATAATATTTAGAAATGGCTTTTAAATCCATTTACTTTTTTAATGCACTGCATGTATCAGTTTGAAGTGAGTCTTGGTGATGAAGAGTCCATTAAGTGCATTAATCACTTCTTGTATTTTAAACAACTGAAGACTGATTTTTTTGAGGAGCTAGGGGGAATTCTCCCCTGTATTATAATTTTCACACAAGCCTTTGATAACCATTTTTGGTGTGCAGTTGGATATTTGTATTAGGAGATTATGCTGCAGTAGGGTAGTAATAAATACACTGTAAGGGATTGAATCATTCCAAACAAGGGCCCAAGGGGTGATATAATTCTCCTTTGGAGATAGTGGATTCATCTTGAAATAAAATTCTCCCTTTTGAAGGAGTTCTGTATTTAATGTCTCTCCCACTGAACTGGATCCTAAAGGACCAGAAAGCCCTTCAGCTATAAGGGTATCTGAGTACAAAAATAATCTGAAACTTTAAAATGTTTAGAATGCTGGATATATAGAGCAAAAGCAAGAGGCGCTTGTCTGGGGTGGGTCACTTTAGTATTGAATTCCAGACTGCAAGTTGTAGGCAGAAGGAAACTACTTTAATCTGGTCTTCCACATAAGGCTGAAGCGTTCTTCTGTCAGAATCTTTTGAGTTAGGGGAAAGGTTTTTTTTTATACAGATTAGTCTCATTGGTTTTGTAGCACTTTGAAGTTCTGGGTAAGTCAGGTCAGCAAGAAGGTCTCTGATAGTTCAACAGAAAAAGCATATACTCCATGTGGGTGGCAAGTATGTCCAAATTCAGCCCTAGTTAACCCAAGTACAGGTCCATTTACTTCATTGGACTTATCCTTAGTTATATCAGGAATACATTTGACCTGGTATGGTAGTGTCATTTGAATTTTCCTTATCCCTGAAGGAAATAGAGTAGTTTTCTGGAAACTTTTCTTTAAATATCATAAAGGGCTTACATATACTGCGCAGCTGTTTTAATGCCCTTCCAAAACTTTATAAATTAGTGAAATAGAAGTCTTAGGCTTCATCTACACTACCAACTTATGTTGCTGTAACTACATCACTCAGGGGTATGGAAAATCCACACCCCTGACCAACATAGCTATACAAACCTAACCTCAGGTGTAGATAGTGCTATGTTGACAGAAGGGCTTCTGTCAACATAGCTACTGCTGCTGATGGGAGTAGTTCTCAGGTAGGCCTAGGTAGTATCTTCACTAAGCATTACGGTATTTACAAGTTTTAAGTGTTGACAAGGCCTAAGTAATACATTCAGTTTTGAACAGATTTCTTAACAGATGATTTTGGAACTTTGCTGATTGATGACTTTAGATCTAACTTCTGATCAGTAAGTATGAGAAGAAATGGTCCATGGAGGAGGCTTAATTTATTTACTTTTAATCACCGTTATCAGTAATGCTGGAAATTAAGTCTTTCATGCTCTGTAGACAACATCTTGCAACCCTGGAGTGTAGCGAAGGGAAGCCTCATGAGCACGGTGCCTCCTGCTGGTCGTCTGGAAATTAGCTCTTTTTCAGCATACAGAGCGCCCTCTGTAGGCTGGTGTCTTGCCTGCTGCTGGCCCCATGTTCCTCCTTGTCCCTGGTGCCTCTTTACCTCAAAGTTCTGCCCCTGCAGTACCCCCACACTCTGGGTCTCCCCTCCTTGGGGAACCCCTAACCCTCTAAACCCACCTTGCCTCAGTGGCTACTGCCAGTCATCACCTAGCCCCTGCTTACTGGGGCAGACTGTAGTCTGTAATGGCCACTCATCATTGGCAAGGGGTTAGGACCTGCTGCCTTTGCCTATCCCCAGGCTGCACCTCTGTAGCCCCAGTACCTCTGTAGGCCTTCACCAGGGCCTGCAGCCTGGGGGTTTTCTGGGCTGGAGCTCCCCAGCTCCCTTTTCCCTAGCTCTGTTCTGCTTCAGGTATCTTGCTCTCAGGCAGCTAGCCCTTCCCACTCTAGGGCTGGAGAGAGACTCCTCTCAGCTCTAGGCTCACAGCCTTTTATAGGGCCAGCTGTGGCCTGATTGGGGAAGCAGCCACAGGTGTGCCCAGCCCAATCAGCCTAGCCTTTCACAGCTGCAGCCCTCTCCAGGGCTGCTTTTAACCCCTGTTCTTCAGGAGTGGGGAAGCTGCCCCACTACATGGAGTAAAATATCTTTTAGCTAGCATGGGAGAAGATGAAAGCACATTTAAGATTTTCAGATCCTTCTGGAAGCTCACACATAATAAAAAACCTGGATAATTCACAGTTCTTTGGGGAAAGACAGAATTATGAGGTAAGCAGTGTATCAGATGATGAAAATAAGGTGACGCTAACTCACAGAAATTGCTGGAATATATAGTCTGTTTTGGTATTTTGTGTATCCAAATCTGGCTAATACAAATGGCACATGGCTCATTAGTTACAAGTTTGGTTGTGTGTTTTTTTTTTTAAATACACTAGGTGCTTTTTTGCCTTTCTGTTTTCATAATGCCCTTGTCTTCTTGTACATGATAAATAGGAGCCCAACTGGCAGACAACATATTTCCTTACTTTTCCAAACTTTAGTCCTAATCATTTTAATCTTGTTTCATATAAAAATCTCCAACCCTGAGGTCTCCTCATTCCATTCCCATTGGCTCTTTTCTATTTCTGCTATGTCTTGTTTGAGATAAGTTGGCCAACTAAATGTAGTGCAAGGTGAGGAGCTAATGTCATTTCATATAATGACATTTTCTGCATTTTCACCTCCCATAGTTTATATATTGTATAACATCTTATTTTACCACTGCTGTACATTTAGCTGCCCACCATGAAACCTACCTCTGATCCTAATGCAGAATTGATCAATGTGTACAGTAGTTTAAAGTCTACTTAATGTTGTGCCAGGATTATTTATTGCATTCTCTTTCTGAGATTTTCAGAATTATTAAAATACTAAAAGTATTGTACGTTTGGTTAGAATCCTGTTAAATTTAAAGGAAGTTGAGTGTAGATAGACCAATATGCAACATATATATTATTTGGTTAGTCTATAAAGTTTGATCGGATTTTGTTTTTATATAACAAGAAAATCTCCATAATCTCTAGGATTTTATAAAGATGTGATGTAACATGAATTACTATGTGCCTTTATAATAAAATGATTCTTTTAATAGAACCTGGCAAGAGACTGTAAAACAGATCACTTCTACTTAATATAGTATAAGTGCATATTAGAATTGTGGATATCCTCCAATCTCTGATAACAGCGTTTCCATCTCTGCCATAAACCAGATTTGTTGAGGTCAATTGATTCTGCAAACCAATACAATTTTCATTTTCAATTTCTAGCATTTATTAATGATCAACAAGAGAAGTAAGCCACAAGGTAGCATCACTGAGCTCATTTATTCTGCTCCTTAAATAGTCAGAAAAATTGTTTGACTGTAGAAGGGAAGTCTCTCTGATTTGAAGTTTCAGGGGGTTTTTAAATGAGGAAAGTACTTTAGTCTGGCCTCTAATGCAGGATACAGCTGTTTTTAGAGCCAAATTGCTACAAATACCACTCCAGGACTAACATTTAGGGCCTGATTTTAAAAAATGACCTACACTTTCATGAGTAGTATGGGTTAGAGTGGCAGTCTGGGGGCGGATTTGTGGCTTGGGAAAGGTGGAGATAGACCAGAGCACCAGAGACAAAGTCAGTCCTCACCTTCCTCTGGCTTTGAGCCCTCTGTTCTTTGTATATCAGAAATTTGTCCTTTTCTCTGGTTGGGAAACTTCTAGAAGGGAGTGGCTAGCTTAATGGAGAG
Organism: Natator depressus; assembly: GCF_965152275.1. NCBI lineage: Eukaryota > Metazoa > Chordata > Testudines > Cheloniidae > Natator > Natator depressus. Next base: position 291,912 of record NC_134250.1, on the reverse strand, counting down.
TGAACATCTGGGAGTGGAGCAGGATGCACATGAGGGCAGGAAGTTGCTTTTTGCTTAGCAGTGGTCTCCAAACTTGGGCACACACCCTGTGGGGGCTAGGAGAAACGTTCAGGGGGGGCATGGTGGGGCTCAGGCCAGCCCCACAAGGGGGCAGGAAGGGAGCATCACCCTTTCCTGCTCCACTCCCATCTCTACTTTGGCCCTGGCTCCAAGCTGTGGATCTGCTCCCGGCCCACCCCCAGACTCAGCCACAGACCTGCCCCCCGCTGCAACCACAGCCCCCTTGGCCATGTCCCCACACACACCCCCCTGGAGCTGCAGCCCTGACTTGGGGGGGCGGGGGGAGAGATGGGGTAAGGGAGGGGCATAACCATGAAAAGTTAGGGGACTGTTGGCTTACAGGCTCACTGCTGGGGGAGGTAAGGTCAGTGAAGAGCAGGAGGTTCTCCTTTGGCTCAAGGAGAGGAAGAAGTCTGAATAAATGTTTGTAAAAGCACCTTGAAGATGAGTCCCTATATAAATGCTAAATTATTGGTATTAGAGAGAGAGTGGGTGGTGGTGTCTCTTCCCTTAGTCCCCATCCGTGGTAACATTTTGACTATCTCTACATTACATTTTATGCCAGCATAGTTTGTGTCACGCAGGAGTGTGAACAAACAACCTCCTTGAGCAACGTAAATTACACTGGCATAAGCGCTAGTGTGCACAGTCCTATGTTGTGGAGAGCTTCTCCTGGCGATGTAGTGTCTGCCTCTTGTGAGAGTGGATTTTTATGCCAACGGGAGAGCTCTCTCCCATCAGCATAGAGCATTTTCACCACACGTGCTGCACCTGTAGGGCTCGTAAGTGTAGACATGCTCTTAGACTTCAACAAGGAGAAATATTTTTGATGGAACTGTGTGGTTTAAAAAAAAAAAAAGTTGCAGTGAGGGAATGTCCTTCCTTGAAAAACTAAATTACCAAAAGAAGCTGCTTTCATCTCAGATGACATACAGACAGAGGCATTTTTATGCAACAATGTTCCAAACATGCTAGTGGCAAGCTACTCTAGTAATGTTTCGTATGTGCCGCACAGCCAAAGGGCCCTAGTTGTTTTCATATTTTTTTTTCTCCAGATTGCATGGTAAATATAGTTAGAATGCTAGTGACAGCTACAGTTAAGTTTGCCTAAGCCTTTCATTTATAAGCATCTGTTTTCACTCACCTTCCTGTGACTATGAACCCTCTGTCCACTGTTGTGTTGTTTTTGCTTTGTTGGAGAAGTTTGCCAAGAGTCCTTGAAGGGCATGGGTGACTTAATGTCATGTGCCTAAAACTTAGTTTTCACTTTTCAGGTAGAACTTTTCCACCTCTGGTCACTACCCAGAATTTAATCTTCTCTAACTTTCCCAAGCAAAAACAGTTCACCTGAGTGAGTAGTAGCAAAACAAAAATTCGCTTTCCATTATAATTTTTTTTTTATTTTTAGCAGCTCTAATACTGAATCAACTGGGATTAGAAAGATGGCAGTGAAATAGCCTTTAGTCAGAAATGCTGATTGTTCAGATGAAAACTGGTTTTGATTTGTTTGACTTATGAGAAGAGTTGAAAATTTAATTTCATGCAATCTTTGCACCCAGGGTCCAATTTTTAAACACGGTTTACTTTCTTCTAAGCAAAGGAAGGATGTATGTGGATACATGGCTTACTGAGCAATATGATATGCAGTTAAAGATCAGTCTCATTCTCTTTGTAGTAAAGAGCACATAAAAGCTCTGCTTCATTCAGTGCATACTGGCTTATGTGATAAACTATGCACTTGACATAATGTTTCATTTGCATAAGACACGTACTGAATAAGGCAAGGGCTCCACATGAATCCCTTGTTTCAGTTTTCATTGTACCTTGCAGAGGATATATGGTCCCAATGGTGTCTAGCCAGAAAACAAAATTATGGATTTTTTTTCTTAAAAAAAACAAACAAAACCCACTTGTTGTGAATATTGTTTGCATTGTTAAGCATTCAGATTAGGAAATGCCAAAAATAATGGTTGAGCTGGGTGAAACCTTGTAATGAGTTGAGTAAAACCCATGACAATTATTAGATGTGAATTTACTCTTCAAGTAACATAACCATAAGCCCCACCTAAAAGAAAAGAGGTTTATGAACTTGCCAAGGAGCTTTTGACTGAGTGTTATTTTGGGTAGAGGTGTAGGGAGGGAGGTGGAAGCGAGATCAGAAACGGGGGTCAGATAAGAACAAACTGAGGCTGTGTCTACACTAACACTATTGTCAGTAAAACTTTTGTCAGTCAGGGGTCTGGAAAAAAAACACTCCCTGACTGACATAAGTTTCACTGATAAAAGTGCCGGTGTGGACAGTGCTGTGTCAGCAGAAGACACTCTCCTGCCAATGTAGTTACCACTGCTCGTTGGGGGTGGCTTAATTATGCCAAAGAGTGCTCTCTCCTGTTGGCATTGAGCGGCTACACAGGAGACTGCTGCTGTAAGGTCTGTAGTGTAGACAGAGCCTGAGAGAGAGAGCCTGAACAAGCAGCTCACAGCAACGTGGTTGACCCTGGAAGAAACCTGGGAAGCAGTTTTTGTGTTCTGGTGCTGGCTAAAAGAGTGCTCTTGGTGTTGTGACCACAAGAAGCTGTTTCCTGCTCTGATTCCCTCCATGTTCAGACACAGGACTTTGTACATTCTTAGGTTTTTTCTTTGATGCAGGTTTTTTTATTTACTGTCCCCAACTTCTGTTCCCAATTGGAACACATCCAGGGCCCCAAACGTTGACTACCTGTTCAGGTCGAAAAGGGGCAGCAATAAGGTTTCATGAGCAACCTCAGCTGACCCAAAAATGTGTATGGGTTTCAGAGTAGAGCTACAGGTATAAGGAAGCTTTTATGCCTTTCTTATAGTTTTTATGAGCTGCTCTTCCTCTTCCTTTTCTCCTCCCCCACACACCACCCAACAGAATGAAGGATAACAAAGTATCTGCACACCAGATAATTCTTAGAATTTTAAGACTGAGTGATCATACAGTAGGGCATAAATTGATCACTGTCTGAGGTAAGAAAACTTCCCGTTATGGTACGGCATTGCACAATAAAGTTACAGTATTACTCTTGGCCACTGTGGGAGACACATACCAGGCTAGATGGACATTACAACAATTCTTATATTTAATAAATACAGGAGCATTTTTAAAAGGTGGTGGTAAAATTGTTTGTATTAGAATAGCATGTAGAGACCCAAGCCAGGTAAGAGCCCCACTGTGTGTGGATGCTATACAGATGTATAGTAAATGACTCCGGGACAGGGACTATCTTTGTTAAAGAGCAGACATAACAGGTAGACAGGCAAGCAAAGGCAGTGGTTCTGCCTTTACCCCTTTACTGCAGCCTGCACCCCTTATCAAAAATCAAGATATGTCCTCGCACCCCTTATCAAAAATCATTGAAGTAGGTCAGTTCTTTAAACCTAGATATATTTTTGTTTGTATATTACAGTAATTGTTAAATGTATAATGTTAATAAATACATAGGTTTGAAACAAAGTAGTTGTACTTCCATGCTTGTGCTTAATTTGTGTTTTCGATGATTTACCTTCTAAAAAAATCAGGTATGTCTCACACCCCTAGAAAGGGCATCTCGCACCGGGGTGTGTGCGCCCCAGGTTAAGAACCACTGAGCAAAGGGGCCAGGGGGAAAGGAGTGGAGGATAAGGCTAAAGTAATAAAGTATGTTTTTCATCACCTAACTATATGCACAATATGTAGGTATAGAGTATGTTTGTTGTTTATAAATGAGTGACAGGTAGCATAGCTATGAGCTCCTGCAAAGCTCAAGAATGTTTGTTATAATACATTCGTAGTGTACCTATCACTGAAGTATGAGTACCTTTATAAATCTTAAATTGAGACATTTAATCTTATTAGGAGAGATAAAGAGCACCCTCCTTTCCATATTGTGATGGATCAGGAAAGCTTGGTCAAATAGATGCATCGTCTAGCTTTTCTAAAAGTGGCCAGTTTCCTGTTTGTTTCCCAAAGAAACAGATTCAAGAGGCATAGAGCCTGCTTTCAAGAATACCCTTGGGACTTTGAGTTGGTGTTCTTTAGATTTGTATGAGAGGTCAGAGGTGGAGATAAGATCTCAGGAAATCTGGACGTAAGGCTTTGTATATATGCATCCGATGAAGTGAGCTGTAGCTCACGAAAGCTTATGCTCAAATAAATTGGTTAGTCTCTAAGGTACCACAAGTACTCCTTTTCTTTTTGCGAATACAGACTAACATGGCTGTTACTCTGAAACCTTTGTATATACAGTAACCAATACCTTGATTTTTCACCCTGCAGTTTATTGGCAGCTAGTGCAGAGAGCAGAGCACATGCAGCTGTGCTGCTATTGGCCCACCCTACTCAGAAGGCTGGTGGTTGCATTGTGGAATATCTAGGGGGTGGGGTTCACAAGTAGTTTCAGCAAGAGCCTATTTGTAGTAGGGTGACCAGATGTCCCGATTTTTATAGGGACAGTCCCGAAATTTGGGGCTTTTTCTTATATAGGCTCCTATTACCCCCCACCCCGTCCCGATTTTTCACACTTGCTATCTGGTCACCCTAATTTGTAGTTGCCCAAACTTGAATACCAAGGGGAGATCCACTGCCTGTCAGATGGGAGCCTTGCAGTGCTGTATGAGCTTAATTTTTCCCTTGATTTTCAGTGTTACCAACTTTCATTATTTTATTGCAAGTCTTGTGATAGCTGTTGGGTGTCGTCCATCTCCTCCTCTTCTCCCTTCCCCTCCCCCCCTTGCAAGTTCCAGCACTTTGAGTAATGGAAATGTGAGAATCTTGGCTTACTTTTTCTTTTAAAAAACAAAAAAAACAAATAAAACCTTTCCAGCCTTTTTGGTTTTTGAGAAAACTTTTAAAATGTGACCTTATCATTACCCTAGAAGGCAAAAAGAAGGATCCCAAAATGTGTTTGGGTTTTTTTTTTTTAAATCTCATGCTTTTGCAGCACCTGACTTAGGATTATTAATGCCTGGAATTGGCAATATTCTATTTGTATTATCACAGTGCTGCAGATCCGTAGTCAACGAGCCAGACCTCGTGCACTGTGTAAAGATGGAACAAAAGACATTTATCTTCCTGCCCCTAAAAGCTTTCAATCTAAGTATGAGAGATCAGAGGTGGAGATGAGACAAGCAACAGATGGATACAGATGGGGGAGTTGTCACATGTCCAGTCAATCAGCCCCTCTTGGCTACTCACCAGACTGCTGTGATGGGATCCAGCCACTGAACAGAGTCCATGCACTTTCCCAGTGTTGTTGTCAATAGGTGCACACTCGGGGTGCAGTCCTTCTGCCTAGCATCCTGTCTTGAGAGCTGATACTTCCATGGTTGAACTACCTTGTCCCTGTTACCAGTGCTGACCCCTTCAGGCTTTGTGTTGCTTAAACACAGACTCTACCAGAATTCACCTAAAGGTGTGTGCCTTCTGATTTATCTCTTGAAGAGGGCATGTGCTTGGTGTAAACACTAAACACACACAGACTTAGCACAAAATTCTAAATGACCATTGCTTTCTCTTTAATAGCATGAGAAATACACAGATCTATACAAAAATAATAAACCCTATAGGTATTTCCTGCCTCAGTTTCCTCACCAATCTGAAGCATTTTTTGGGCTGGAGTCATAGTCTTTTGGGGCCACCCAGCATCCTTCTGTTGCACTGTGTGGTTTGTGTGCTGAAACATGGAGCTTCACCTGCCCTCTCCCCAACTTGCCTATTCTGACCTTGTCCAGGCTGTCCCCTTCCCTCCTTCTGCCCAAATTTCCTGTGTGGCTCTCCTAGTCTTCCCCTGTGAGTCCTTTTATAACCTTTTAGTCCTTTGGTCAAGTGGATCAGCCTCTTCAGGTGATCCCAGACCCTTACCTGGTGACTTTGTTGCTAGGTGACTTCTCCCTGGTTGGGAGCCAATGTTTTGCATAGGATGTTTGCATTTGAATAGAGAACTATCCCAAGTTAGTGACCCTCTGTTATCAGTCCGGTTTCACTACTCTTTGAAATTTCAGTTCAGTGTGGGGGTTAAAGAGCCACCAGAGAAAGTAACTAGTCCTTACATTCAAAATTGAATTTGCAGCTTGCTAAAATACAAAGAGTTTATAATCTCACACAATTTATAAATTGTACAGACATTCCCCAAATTGTCACAGGAATACATTGAAACCGTACTGATCAGCGTAATAGGCTGTGGTGTCAGCACACGCCACCAGCCTAGCCATTGTCTAGTTTCTTGTGGCTCTCGTGGTAAAGGAGGGATTTGAAGGAGGATAATGAGGTAGCTTTGGGGATTTTTACAGGGAGCTTTTCCCAAGTGTGAGGGGTAGCATGGGAGAAAGCACAAATGTGCTTGTTTGAAAATTTAACAAGTGGGCGATGGAGGTTGGCATCATGGGTTGCTCAGAGGAGGGAGTCAATATTTTGATAATGAATGAAAGATGATAGGAAGGATGAACATAGGTGTGAAGGCTTTAAAAGTGAAGACAAGAAGCTTTTGTATGATGTGGTAGAGAAGGGGGAGCCAGTGAAGGGTTTCAAAGAAAGGAGCGATATGGTCAATGTGATAGGCTAGGAAAATTATCTTTGCAGCAGCTTTCAGCATGGATATGAGCAGGGCAAGATTGCATTTGTCAAGGCCAGAGAGAAGGATGTTGCAGTAATCATAAGAACATAAGAATAGCCCTACTGTGTCAGACCAAAGGTCCATCTAGCCCAGTATCCTGTCTTCCGACAGTGGCCAGTGCCAGGTGCCCAAGTGGGAAAATCAAGACATGAGCTGATGAGCATTTTAGCTGTTTTGATGGATAGGAAAGACCATATCTTAGAGATGTTATGCAGAAAGAATTTGCAAGATTTAGATGTAGCCTCAATGTGAGGAGCTATAGAGGGGTCCAAGTCGAAGATGACGCCCAGATTATGGGCAGAATGGTGGTCAAGAAAAGAAGTAGCAGAGAGGACTTGGGTGGCTGGAGAGGAGGATAAAATTAGGACTTCTGTTTTAGCCTTCTTGAGTTTGAGCTGATGGCATATCTACAAGGAGATGTCAGACTGAGATTTCAGTTTGGACAGGAAAAGAGAAGTCTGGAGTAGAGAAATAGATTTGTGTGTGGTAAGCATAGAATTGATAGCTGAATTTGTGTTTGTGGATGTGAAAACCCAGAGATAAAGGACAGAGCTCTGTGGAACCCCCATAGAAAGCTGGAGGGGCCGGTGAGGAGGATCCGCTGAAGTACATGCTGAAGAAGTGATTAGAAAGGTAGGAGAAGAATCAAAAGAGGACCCAGTAATGGAGACCAAGGGAGAGAAGATTTCCAAAAGAGGAGCATGAGTGGCAGTGTGGAAGATGGCTGACAGGTTGTGGAGGAGGATGGCATACTATTTCTGAGTTTTGCTAGAAAGAGGTAATTAAAGACTTTGGCAAGAGTGGCTTCAGTGGAGTACAAAAGGAGGAAGCCTGAGGGTCTAGCATGTAATTGGAGGAGAGAAACGCTCTAGACAGTGATTGTAAACTGCACCTTCAACGATCTTAGAAGTGAAAAGAGGAAGGTGGTTGGGAGAGGCAAGATGAGTCAAGGGTGTGCTTTTTTATTTGTTTTTTATTAAGCTGGGAGAGACTTAGGCTATGTCTACACTGGCAATTGAATGACACAACTTTTGTCTTTCGGAGGTGTTAAAGCCCCCAACCCCGGAAAGACAAAAGTTTTGCCGCAACAAGTGCCGGTGTGAACAGTGCACTGTTGGCAGGAGCATGCTCTTGCTGACAAAGCAAACTCCGCTCGTTGAGGGTGGAAGTTTTTTGTTGGCAGGAGAGCCGACAAACAACGGCTACACTGCACAACTTTCAGCAGCTGTGGCGACGCAGTCGTGTCGCTAAAAGATATGTAGTGTAGACAAAGCCTAAAACAAGTTTGTATTGTAAAGGGAAAGAGCCAAAGGAGAGCGGGGAGGTTAAGAGCAGTTAGGGAGGAGATCAGAGTGGGCATGAGGGAGCTCAGGAGATGGTTTGGGAAGGAGTCAGCAAGAAGAGGAAAGCAGGCAAAAAACTTCTGCATCTGTGATGGGAGAAGGACAGAAAGGGAGGGGAGCTGAGAGGAGAGAGGTCAGTGCTGTGTATTGACAATTTCTTCCAAGAGAAAATTGACAAGATCCTATGTGGAGAGAGAAATGAAGGGAGGAGGGGAGAGGTTGGAGGAGTGAGTCAAAAGTGGTGAAAAGGTGCTGGGATTGTGAGTGGAATTCAGTAAAGCTGCGGTGGAATTGTTCAGCTAGGAAGATGGCAGAATGTATTTGTAGTGCAGGAAGTCAATCTGATCATGGTATCTCTGCTAGAAAGGTTCTGCAATGTGAGAGCAGGAGTCAGAGAAGTGGATGTTGGGGTTGAGCTGGGTGTTGGCAGGGGAGAAATTGCAATGGGGGAAAGGAGGAAAAGAGTTAAGGGTGAAGGAGAGTGAAGCATGACAGAATCAACAACCATATCACTGGAAGATCGGAGGAGAGGGCTGAGAGCAGATGAGACATCAACACTGATGGGGTGGAAGTCACAGAAAGGCAGAGTGTTTTTTGGGGGTGGAGTGGGGAGTTGATGGGTGATGTTGAAAGAGACCAGGTAATCTGAGAGGGGAAACAGATTAGAGACAGAGCAGTGCTTGGTGAAAAGCAAGTTTGAGTGAACTTTGTGAGTGGGAGAGTTGAACCAGGCTGCAGGTCAAATGAACAGGTTAGGGTGAGGAAATGTGCAGCTAAGGCATCCGATGGATCATCAACAGAGAAGCTGAAATCACCAAAGATGAGCATGGGAGATTGAGAGGAAGAGAGAGAGAGCCAGAAGTCAAAATCAGAGAGGAAGGCTGATGGAGGAGTTGGGTGGATGGTAGATGTCAGTAACGTGGAGGGGTGAAGGAGAGAAGAGTCAGATGCAGTGCTGTTCAAAAGAGGAGAAAGAGTTCCCTCTCATTTGTTAAATACTTGAGATTTTGACTCCAGCCATGTTTCTTGACATGTTCTTTGTAAACATGCTTAAGCCATTTAAGTTGTTGCATTAACTTTAGAATAAATTTATTTTAAAGTTAATTCAAAAGAACTGTTTTTATAACAATTTGGTTTAACTTTGTGATTTAAGACAGTGGTTCTCAACGTGGGGTACATGTACCTCTGGGGTACTTAAACTCATCTAGATAGTTGCCTAGTTTTACAACAGGCTACATAGAAAGCATTAGCAAAGTCACTACAAACTAAAATTTAATACAGACAGTGACTTGTTTATACTGCTCTGTATAATATACACTGAAATGTAAGTACAATAGTTATATTCCAATTGATTTATAATATGGTAGAAATGAGAAAGTAAGCAATTTTTCAGTAATAGCGTGCTGTGACACTTTTGTATTTTTATGTCTGATTTTGTAAGCAAGTAGTTTTTATGTGAGGTGAAACTTGGGGGGTACACAAGACAAATCAGACTCCTGAAAGGGGTATAGTAGTCTGGAAAGGTTGAGAGCCACTAATTTAAGAGGTAAGAATATTTTTGTCTTCTCCCTGCAAAGAAGCTGTTGTATCTTGACATATATTTCAAAGTAAATTAATTTATTGCATGTTAAATGTAAATTGCCGCTTACTACTTCTGTCCATAAGGAGGGCAACACTTCATGGCTCAGTGTTGTCAGTGTACTCTTTTTGTTTTCTATTAAAATAGGAAGGATGTTTACCAAGGAACTTTAGCAAGCTTATCCTTATTTAGCATCCACATAGGAAATTCTAATTCTCAGCTGATTTCAGGATAAACAATGTATCTCTGGACATAGATAGTACAGCTGTGTCTAAACAGGAAATATTTCTGAGATGTATTGTGTGTTTTCTATATCCTAAAAATACACTCTGATAAGGGCTATTGTCTGCACCACCACTATTTCCTTCTCTGCTCCTGCAGCAGTGACACTCGGATGAACCTGCCCTTAATTAATTTGCTGCAGTGGAAGGGCCAGCTCAAGAAAGCTTGAATTATTATGTTTTCCTTGAGGGAGAAATTACTCTGTGGTGGCTTTTTTTGAGGCAGAGAACTGTATGACTACCAGGAATATTTCAAATCATCCTCTTGTACCCTGATGACAGATTTTCTACCTTAATGTGAATGAAATGAGGCAATTGTTTTCAGAATAACAGTATATGACGGTCACAGAAGAACTCATCACTGAGTGATTACATTGCTTTTAACACACTTGTAGCTCACACTCTAAGCGTTAACATAGAGTACTACTTCATGTTCTTGTTTCTGATTCCTCAACTTCTCATGCTCTCCAGATATCTCTCTTGGAGAAGAATGATGTCCATTGTGTTCTGTGGAAGCTAGTTATTTAGATACAGTTCATTTTACCTCTCCCTCCACATTCTTGGACCTTGCCATTTCAGGGACTCTGTACTATCTTGGGTTCCTCGGTTAGTGGTTTTCCCCATGTTTATCCCCCGCCCACCACCCCTGTTCCTCAAATGTTCTTGTCAACTGCTGGAAATGGCCCACCTTGATTATCACTACAAAAAGCTCCCCCCCTCTCCCGCTGGTAATAGCTCACCTTAAGTGATCACTCTCTTCTATACTCTTAGCCCAGCAGAAGAATCTGTCCTATCTCGGGGCCTCTCCTTCTGCCCTTCCACCCCCACGAACATGATACAGTTCTGTGGTGACCTAGAATCCTATTTTCGACATCTCCGACTCAAGGAATATTTCCAACACGCCTCTGAACAACATACTAACCCACAGAGACCTTCCTACCAACACTACAAAAAGAAGGATTCTGGGTGGTCTCCCCCTGAAGGTCGAAACAACAGACTGGACTTCTACATAGAGTGCTTCCGCCGATGTGCACGGGCTGAAATTGTGGAAAAGCAGCATCACTTGCCCCTTAACCTCAGCAATGCACAATACTGCCATCCACAGCCTCAAAAACAACTCTGACATCATAATAAAAAAGGCTGACAAAGGAGGTGCTGTCATCATCATGAATAGGCGGAATATGAACAAGAGGCTGCTAGGCAGCTCTCCAACACCACATTTTACAAGCCATTACCCTCTGATCCCACTGAGGGTTACCAAAAGAAACTATACCATCTGCTCAAGAAACTCCCTGAAAAAGCACAAGAACAAATCAGCACAGACACACCCCTAGAACCCTGACCAGGGGTATTATGTCTGCTACCCAAGATCCATAAACCTGGAAATCCTGGACGCCCCTTCATCTGACATTGGTACCCTGACAGCAGGATTGTCTGGCTATGTAGACTCCCTCCTCATGCCCAACACTACCAGCACTCCTAGCTATCTTCGAGACACCACTGACTTCCTGAGGAAACTACAATCCATCGGTGATCTTCCTGAAAACACCATCCTAGTCACTATGGATGTAGAAGCCTTTTACACCAACATTCCACACAAAGATGGACTACAAGCCATTAGGAACAGTATCCCTGATAATGTCATGGGAAAACCTGGTGGCTGAAGTTTATGACTTTGTCCTCACCCATAACTATTTCACATTTGGGGACAATGTACACCTTCAAATCAGCGGCCTGCATGGTACCTGCATGGCCCCACAGTATGCCAACATTTTTATGGCGGACTTAGAATAACGCTTCCTCAGCTCTCGTCCCCTAATGCCCCTACTCTACTTGCACTACATTGATGACATCTTCATCATCTGGACCCATGGAAAAGAAGCCCTTGAGGAATTCCACCATGATTTCAACAATTTCCATCCCACCATCAGCCTCAGCCTGGACCAGTCCACACAAGAGATCCACTTCCTGGACACTACAGTGCTAATAAGCGATGGTCACATAAACACCACCCTATACCGGAAACCTACTGACCGCTATACTTACCTACATGCCTCCCAGCTTTCATCCAGACCAGACCACACCACACGATCCATTGTCTACAGCCAAGCTCTGCAATACAACCGCATTTGCTCCAACCCCTCAGACAGAGACAAACACCTACAAGATCTCTATCAAGCATTCTTACAACTACAATACCCACTTGCTGAAGTGAAGAAACAGATTGACAGAGCCAGAAGAGTACCCAGAAGTCACCTACTACAGGACAGGCCCAACAAAGAAAGTAATGGAACGCCACTAGCCGTCACCTTCAGCCCCCAACTAAAACTTCTCCAGCACATCATCAAGGATCTACAAGCTATCCTGAAGGACGACCCATCACTCTCACAGATCTTGGGAGATAGGCCAGTCCTTGCTTACAGGCAGCCCCCCAACCTGAAGCAAATACTCACCAACAACCACACAACAAAAACACTAACCCAGGAATCTATCCTTGCAACAAAGCCCATTGCCAACTGTGTCCACATATCTATTCAGGGGACACCACCATAGGGCCTAATCACATCAGCCACACTATCAGAGGCTCGTTCACCTGCACATCTACCAATGTGATATATGCCATCATGTGCCAGCAATGCACCACTGCCATGTATATAGGCCAAACTGGACAGTCTCTACATTAAAGAATAAATGGACAAAAATCAGACATCAAGAATTATAACATTCAAAAACCAGTCGGAGAACACTTCAATCTCTCTGGTCACTCGATTACAGACCTAAAAGTGGCAATTCTTCAACAAAAAAACTTCAAAAACAGACTCCAACAAGAGACTGCTGAATTGGAATTAATTTGCAAACTGGACATCATTACATTAGGCTCGAATAAAGACTGGGAGTGGATGGGTCATTACACAAAGTAAAACTATTTTCCCATGTTTATTTTCCCCCCGCTGTTCCTCACACCTTCTTGTCAACTGCTGGAAATGGCCCACCTTGATTATCACTACAAAATGGTTTTTTTCCTCTCCTGCTGGTAATAGCTCACCTTACCTGATCACACTCGTTAGTGTGTATGGTAACGCCCATTGTTTCATGTCTCTGTGTATATAAAATCTCCCCACTGTATTTTCCACTGCATGCATCCGATGAAGTGAACTGTAGCTCACGAAAGCTTATTCTCAAATAAATTTGTTAGTCTGTAAGGTGCCACAAGTACTCCTTTTCTTTTTGCGGATACAGACTAACACGGCTGCTACTCTGAAATCTGTAGGTTTTGTCTGTCCAGAAGCCTCAGTTTAAAAACAAAACAAAACAAAAAACCCATTTACATTGATTGTAACGGAGTCCTGCCTTCTTTCTACCACAAGGGCTATTACAACTAAATGTCAAGATAATATATATAGTCAAATCAGAAAACAGAGGAAAAAGCAGGAAAACTGGTTTAGGGAAACTTGACTCCTCTCTCTAGCTTGTATGCTACTTGAGGAAAACGTTGAAGTCATAGAGGAAATCTCAGACATGGAGATAAAAATTGGGGATAGAAGCAAAGAGGGGAAGGAAACAGAGGGAGATGCCGGAAGAATAAAAATATGAAGTCACAAGGAAATTTCTCAAAAAAAGAGACCTAATCCACAAGAAAAAAAATTTAAGATAACTTTGTCAGCCATGCCTCTGACCTGAAATTGACTGTCTGCATCTGACTATTTGTGATAGAGAATGTAATCAATGTAAGCTCAACAGCTTGTCTCTCTCACCAACAGAAGTTGGTTCAATGAAAGATATTACCTCATCCACCTTGACTCTTTAATATCCTGGGACTGACATGGCTACAACAGTGCATGCATCTGACTGTCAATCCCACACAAGTAGTGGTGAGGACTTCAGTGTTGTAAACAATTGCTTTGCTACAACCTTGGCTTCTCCTTTAAGATCTAATGCATGGCCTCCCCTTTCTCCTCTGTTTGACATTTTACCTTTTTTATGAGTCTCTCTTCTTGCCTATTTGTTCAGTCCTCTTCTAGCTTTTTCACTTTCCTCTTCTGTTTTTCTGTTTACCCTTTCTTGTTTGCTACTGAGATCCAGAAGTTTTATGCATATAATTGAAATTATTCCTTTTGAAGAAGATCTGAGAAACAAATTATATTTCACTTGCAAAGATATGAATACTTAAGTACCTAGATAGGAAGGATAGATTAGATACTGCTTTATGGTTTTGGGAATAGGACAGTTCCCAGCTGGAGAAATGATGAAGCACTGATTTTTATCCTAGGAAATAGCTCTGGAAAAGGAACCAATAATTTCTATCCTTTGAAACAACCTTGAAGGTAGAATGAAAAATGCATGACCAGGGAAATGCCTCTTGGCCTAGAACAATCTTTCCTGTCACTTAATACCTAAGGACAGAATAATAATTCCAAGGGCAAGAAATACCAATGCAAGCAACAAACTATTTGTTCTCAGACCTGCGAAGGAATGATCATCTGTGCCATTCTTTTCTTGTTAATCCTTTCACTTGTGGGTGACATTTAAGGTGCTATATATTTATAAATGTTTTAGGATTCAAGTATTCTCAGTAGCAAGCCTCCTCATCTGGAACTACCTTCCTCTGGAAACAAGTGTCTGAGCTTAAATATGGCTATTGAGGGAGTGGATACATCTACCACAGCAGGTTTTGAAATATCCAGCGTTTAGCCTATTGGTTGGTATTTTTCTTTGGTCTGTTCAGGATATCTGTTTAGAGGCTTTAAGGGTGAGGGGTCATTTGCAGTGTTTCTAAACATTGTCCCCAAAATAGGGAGTAAAGTACAGCCAGGTGCAACACTGATAGATGTCTCAAAGGTATATATGGTGGTTCCAACAGTTTTACCTTGTACTTAGAGTAAGAAATGCTGTGGGGTAACTTTTTTCTCTTTTTAATGGTGACTGCTATGTTTGATTTTGTCAGAACTAGTTAACTATGAAACGCTTAATTACAATTTAGTAATTTGAAGGACTTGCTGGAGTTACAGTGGGAATAGTTGGTATTTTCTGTTGCACCATCTCTTTAAATCCAACATCTCACAGTCCAACACAGAGAATCTTTCCTGCATAAAATCTCAGGGCAGTGCTTACAAAGTCTACTGCACAGTACTTTTGTGCCAATAACTGTCAAATTCCAGCCATAGCAACCTGCCTTTTCTATGTCCTCCGGGTCTGAAATGGAACATCTAGAGTTAACAGCAACAAGCAGGGACATAAATTAACGATTCCTGGAACTGTCTTGACTCACTGTAACAATCCAGAATGTAGTGGAAACAAGTGCTTGAACTTAATTGTAGTTTGAGCTCACACCTACGTTTAGTTTAAATACAAGGATTCAGCTCTTCCGCTCACAATAGGACTTCTGGACCAAAGAATCCACTCAGTCTGTTGTTTCATAGAATACTGTTGCTGTTCCTTGATGTCGGCACCCTCCTCTAAAGGACAGAGAAATCTACTAACTTAGTTCTGGAAAGATGGAACTGCAAATTGAGTACATTCCCACAGGAGAAATCATCCGTGTGGTCAGTCAGAATGGAGAGTGCAAGACTGTAAGCCTGTGTTTCTTACTGTTCTCTTTTCACTTCTTGCTTTGGAGTTAGTTATTTTCAAAATGAGCAATCTAGTCTCCATTGTTCTGAGTTCAGAAGAAAAGTTAATGTGAGAAGGCTAATGAGGCTACTGCAAAGACTCCTAATCAGAATGATTGTGACCATCTTTTAAATAGAAATTTTCAAACTCAGCAGTGATATACTTCACCTCAGTGAAAAGAAGTCAGTGACTGAGAATTAAGGATACGGCAGAAGTGTTCAAAACAGTGTTGTATGAGTACACCACACTTAGAATAATTTGTAATTGGTATGACCCAGGAGCACTTAGTTGGTGCATCAGAATTTTGGGAAAGGATTTATAAAATAACTGAAGGGAAGAAAACCAGTTTAAAAAGAATACTGTCCAGCCTCTTAGATATTCATTGCCCATCTTGACACTGGGTTCATGTCAGAAATTTAATCCAAAGATTAGTAAATACTAAAGAGTGGAAAATGGGGATAGAACAATGTATCAAGAAAAATAAGATGAAAAATGTCAGCATCTTGTAGAACTGGGTTTCCAATCTAGTTACTTCATGACCACTTTATTGAATTATGTTTTGAATCCTGTGTGTATGTGCATTGCTAATGGACAGTCAGTGCTGGGTGGGTTTTTACCTATAGCTCAACACACAAGTAGAGTTAAATGTTCCTGAGAGCATCACTGTGCATTGTTTTTAAAAAAAGCTACAAAATATATTCTCTCTCTCTCGCTCACTCTCTCTTCAGGCTTCCACGTGAACAGAACATCTGTGTTGTATTTAGACTGTATTCAAAGTATTCAGTTTTCTACTATCTGTGTAAATTTCACAGAAAGGACCTAAAATAAAATAGGCAGTTCAGAAAGGTTAAAGCCTACAGCATATTTTTATCTGGATTTTTGAAGGTCAAGTAACAAATTGTTGTTTTTCCTTTTACTGTCAAGGTACGCCCTGAGTAGGAAATTGCAGTTGTCAGTTCTGCTGGATTAAGAATACACTGCAACTAGTTACAAGGTGTTTTTCTTTCAAGTGAATAAATCTCGCTTCTAAAAGAAATTGACATTTCATTCCTTCACATTTCTGTATTATTTTTTGTTTGTACATGCTAGAGCTACTCACGACACAATTGTGAAAGATTTGAATTATTTCTATAGTCATTTAAGCCATACCTAAGTCATACCTAAACGCAGCTATGTACATATGTCCCTGTCTGTCTATTTTAGGTGCTTCTATGGCTCCCATTACCATAGTATCTGAGTGCCTTATGAGGATAAATACATTAAAGATTTTGGTAGTTCCCTACCTACAGGGTTGCTAAAGAGGATGGAGCTAGACTGTTCTCAATGGTGGCAGATGACAGAACAAGAAGCAATGGTCTCAAGTTGTAGTGAGGGAGGTCTAGGTTGGATATATTAGGAAAAACTATTTCACTAGGAGGGTGGTGAAACACTGGAATGGGTTACCTAGGGAGGTGGTGGAATCTCCATCATTAGAGGTTCTTAAGGCTCAGCTTGACAAAGCCCTGACTGGGATGATTTAGTTGGTGTTGGTCCTGCTTTGAGCAGGGGGTTGGACTAGATGACCTCCTGAGGTCTCTTCCAACCCTTATCTTCTATGATTCTATACTGTTATCCCCATTTTACAGAGATGAAATTGAGGCACAAAGAGGCTAAGTGACTTGCCCAAGGTAACACAGGAACCCTTTGGTGGAACAGAGAACTGAACCTGTCTCTCATATCCCCAGGCTAATGCCCTGACCACTGGACCATCCTTTCTGTCTTAATACCTCTCTGTATGCAGTAATATGTAAAAATAACTTTCCATTTCCCTACATGTAGTAATCAAACTTTATTTTACCCAGGCCTTCATTTTACTCTAAATTTATGTGATTGGTGTTGCATTTATTAAATATCTTTGCAATACTGATTGCACAAGTGCTTTGTGCTAAGCAATTGCATGCTGAAGCAAGCATAGTCTGTTACTCCAGTTTCCTTTCAATACCATTTTACTAAGCAATTTAAAACTTCCATATGAAAACTGGTGAGCATAACTGCCTTACAGATTGCACAAACATTCATTAAGTAAAACTTACCTGACCCCCCATAAGAAATCCTATACCTCTGGCTTGCCAGAAGGTCATGCTGTAGACACCATTAGTCTTTCCCATCCTCCTTTTAAATGGCCTACAAGTTGCATTACCATCTGTGTGGCAGCAGAGGACATTGTTCGGATTGGATGGTCTCTCCCAAAGAGAACTGTTCACTCAGGCCTTAGCCTGAATGATAGGTACCTGGGAGAGGATACAAAAGAAAAACTGTTAGTTCCGCTACTTAAAAAAAGTTTAAAATATTCATTAAAACTGCATAAAACAATAATGTGCTAACTTGAGAACAGCACCTGTTATGGAGAAACTTTTGTGCCAGGCACTACAGAGTAGGTGCCTCAGCAATCTTGTACAGCAATGGTTGAAGGGGTGCTGTGAGTGGACATGTTGTTTTCTACAAAACCCAGACTTGTTAGTGTGGCTGTGCTGAACAGTTATGGAATAAAATGGTTCTCACAGTGTTTAGCTTCACTATTTCACCATGAAATGATGCAGGCTGCTAGTTGATAGGTCTATAGAGTTTCTTGTAGCGTCTTCATTGGCCTGCAGTCAGCTCTGCTTCCTTACCTTTCCCCTAGTACCTGTACATGGAGAAAGTGAAGCTGAGCTGGAGTTAACTTATTGCTTGCTAGTGACCAGGTAGGGCCTTTACACCCTGTCTCACAATCTGGCTGGTTGGTTGGTTGATGTGA
The DNA here is from genome assembly GCF_965152275.1 of Natator depressus. Lineage (NCBI taxonomy): Eukaryota > Metazoa > Chordata > Testudines > Cheloniidae > Natator > Natator depressus. The sequence continues at coordinate 273,649 of NC_134250.1, read as the reverse complement.
AATTCGTTGGTTGATGTCATTCTTGCTGGCAGTTGCAGTAGAGAGGCCAAAGATTCTGTTATCATGGTGACTGAACTTGTTTCTCAGTAAGAGAGTTGGAGGTCCTTCCATAATAAGGATGAGGCCTATTGGCAGATAGTGTGGATCAACTTGGACCAGTGCTGTACTGGTTCTGTGATTATTCTCTGTGGTTGTCTGTCTAACACTTTCACCATTACAAAATATACATAAGCATTTAAAAAGAATTACAAAAGAAAACACAAATATGGGGTGTGGTAGGTCCTACATGTAAACAAATCTGATAATGTAAGTACTCAGTTTTGTTGTCTTGGTTTTCTTGTCTACGTTATTTTGCTTCCCTTGAATTTTTAGTTGGAGATGAAATAATCAATTTAGAAATATGTAGGAGACTCACTATCTGAAAGCTGGTGAAGATATGATTTCTGTTTTTGTGGTATAAGAGTTTTTTGGAGAACACGCTCTTACAAGGGTATTCAGCATTTAAAAGCATTCTGGAAAATCTGTTATTGGTGTTAAAGACCAGGGATTGAGAGAATCATGAAGACTTTGTGGTTGGGGTATCAGAATCTGCCTTCATTATGGATTGGGAATCTGTTCTCATTGTTTGGGAATACAGGTGTGGATGGTATGGGAAACATGCTCTCATTGTGAGGTAAGAGAAGAGGGATTTAGTGTGCTATGAAGAACCTGTCCTTAGTCTTAAGTAATAAAAAGATACATACTAATCCATTTATTTGTCATTGTTCTGTCTCTTCATCATACAAAACAAGATTTGTGACAACACATTTATAGCTCTATCTACAAAGAAACAAAAGCAAAATAGATTTCCACTCACATGAGCTGTGTTGTAAGGCTCTCTTTCTCCTCAGTCGTTCAAAAAAAACCCTGAAATCACAAGAATGAGATGCGTGTGTAGACGATGCCTAGCAAAATAGGGTCCTGGACCACGACTAGGGCTCCTAGCACTATGATGATACAAATATAAATAATAGGGAATGGGAGTAGGATGAATACAACAAACACAATTACTTGTATGTAGTTCCTTGTCTTATGTCCCTTCATTCCCCATCCCTATAAAACAAGATTCCATATCGAAGGGAGAAATGGCAAGTAATGAAAAATTGAAGTGGCCTTTCCTTGAATGGCAGCCTGGAGATATGCAACTAAAATCAACCTTGGAGGAGAACTATAGGGCAAACCAGGAATGAATAAAAAAGGACGAAATGAGAACCAGGGAGCCACACACAGAAATTGTCATCACCTGACCCTAAAGGGTGGAAGTTTGTGTGCGCCAACAATTGAGAAAGAGGCTCATTTTTTTAGAACACATTGAATTGCAGTTTAAGACTTGTTTCAGAGTAACAGCCGTGTTAGTCTGTATTCGCAAAAAGAAAAGGAGTACTTGTGGCACCTTAGAGACTAACCAATTTATTTGAGCATAAGCTTTCGTGAGCTACAGCTCACTTCATCAGGGTTGGAAGCAGATCTTCACTCTAGTCTCCATCATAAACAATTCCTACTGTTTTTAAGGAAGAAATACAGATCCTTCTGAACTAAAGTTATGTACTTAGCTAGAAGAGAAAAGGAAAGCCTTTAGACTAGAGATCCTAAATCTCTAAGACTTTTAAATGGCAAAAGAAATAGTTCTATAACAAAATAGATGAAAATTTACCTGCCAAGATCTGAACTAACTTTCAGCCCCTGGTTTGTTTACAATTTTTAAAAGAGAATGTCTATTTACCTTTTTAAAAGAAGGTCCAACTTGCCAACAAGGTGCCACTTCTGTTAGAGTGAAGGATTTAATCCTGCATGGTGTGCACAAGTAGTTGATGCTGCCTCCAGCATGTGGTATAGTGAGGTCAGGACATGGGGAGCATAATGCTATTTTTGACACAGGATGGGATGCAGTGATGTCGCCTCTGACAAGTGACACAGCACAGTGCTGTCTGTCTCTCACAAAACTCTGTGCTCTCTTCCAGGTTACTTATATGCACAGAACATTATTATTGCTAGACTGAGAACTGAATTTCAGCACTGTAGTGACTGATCTGGTAAGGTTATTCCAATTCATCATGTCAGTATCTTCTGTGGAGTTTTTTGCTGTAGTGAGATCAGATACCTTTCATCATCTTTTCTGTCATAAAACTAAGCATCTTGCCTTCCTTTTTAACTTTTGAAAGTAGCAGGGAAGAAAATGAAACGCTAACGCTCTTTATCTGTTGAATTTAGCCCTCTTTTTCACCACATCATTGGTATAACCAGGACAATCATCAGCCTATGTCCTTTCCATGTTAGATTTTTAAGTTCATGGGCTTTTTAAAGAATAAGTTCCTTAGTATTATATTTTTAAAATATTATAATTATGGTGAGGAGATTTGGTGCAAGCAAGCAATGGGCTCTTTCAATGTCTAAGTTCTGATCTGGGTGCAGAAACAAAAGCGTTGGCAGCATGGTGCATAAAAATTCCACAGACCTTCCTTTTTCCAATCCCTCTGGGAGACCCACAATTCTCAGACTGTTTCTCCTTGTTCGTCCCTCAAGATCAATAACCTTTTTTTTTTTTCCCAGGGTTGAATAGTCCTTTCCTGTTTATATTCATAGTACGCACTGTAAAGAGATTCTGTTCTCAGCTTCATCTAGTCTTGATGCCAAGCCTTGCAAATTAGCTTGATGTGTACTGGTAATACTTTTGATTTGTTATATCTTCAGTTATTTTTCTCAAGGTAATCTGTTCACTTGAGATTTATTTTGGCCAGTCCATAATTTCATCTAGTCTAGTTTCATCTTGGCTGCAAGACAGCTGTCCAGTAGCTTCTGCTTTTTAGGATTTTGTAGAAAGTCTGGAGATTGAGAAGTATCTGTAATGGTATTAAACTAAAAGAAAATAGTTGTAGAATAATATCTGATGAAAATTAGATGGCGAAAAAGTGATTCAGCTGCTGATGGATTTTAGAAGGTTGGGAAGAGAACTGTAAACTATGCAGCCACCATCCCCCTAGTGTCTCCCAGAAGTTCTTTTGGTAGATTGAAGGGGCATTGGCAGTGGTTATTCATTAGATTGGATTTCAGTAAGAACAATATCCCCATGGTTATTGTTGATTGTTGGGTCCTGCATAATATATGTGAGGCAAAAGGGGGAAAAGTTATTGCCATGATAGAGTGCAGAGGTGGAGTGGCTCTCTGAGTTTGACACAATGGCCACTAGAAGAGCTCAACATGGAGTCTTGTGGTTGACAGAGGCTTTGATACAGCACTTTAGCCATCAGCGATGGTACTATTCTGTGCTGGACTGTTCTCTAGGCCTGGTGCTTTGGGTCCTGTTAGAAATAGTGTGGCATTTGTTGTACATTTACACATACTCTGTACTTTGAGTATGGCTATGTATTCTGCAATATGCGTTGTGAACTAATAAAGGTAATTTTATTTTCCAAAAATAGGAATTTGAGTGCCAAATTAGTGCATGTTTTTTTGTGTATTTCTACAATGCAATACAAACTTTAAGCATAACTTAATGGAATAGGATTTTGAAATTGGAAAGGCAGAAAACACGTCTGTCCATTTTGGTGCATAAATATAGTCCTGTGTGCTTACACATACACTGACCTGTGAGAACCATGACTGGTGTATGTGAAGCTGTGGTTTTCCTTGCTGTCTCCCCGGCGTGGCCCATTATGTGGATGTGGGCCATTAAGTGGCCCATTATGCCATGTGGAATGTTGGGGAGGGGGTAGGGAGCTGCTAGCATGGAGTTCTCAAAGAACTGCAAAGGGTGGTGAATCTGGGAATTTTGCATCTGTAGGTCAACCAATGTCTGTAGCATTTGTGTTTGCAGCCTGAGAAGATCCATTACGTCCTGGTGCATCTCCCTTTCCATTTCCTTGGCCTTTCTCCTGTCTGCTGTCTCCTTCTTCATGCCATCTGCCATGTTGACCTTCCAGGCCCTTTGATCACAGTCTGATGCAGCACTGGCTTGCAGGATACCACTGAATGTGTCCTCCCTAGTGCTCTTCCTTCTCCTTCCCGTCGGGGTCAGGCATTCTGCAGGTCTGGAGCAGGCACCTCTCAAGCCATTTCAGCAACAGCTGCCGATAAAAAGAGACAAATGTATCATTGGATTTATAGTCACAATGGAAAGGGAAAGATAGTTTCACAACTCCCTTCCCTAATTCCCATAAAAACTTTTAAGACATGCTTATTGACATTTCAACTTTGGAGTGTCTCTGTACAGCACCACTCTCCAGCCCCAGCCATAGTGAGTATGGCCTGCGAGGGCTCGGGGGGGAGAAAGGAATTTTGGTTGCATGAAAGAATAACATTTCAGTCCCTATTCCTTGTGTAGGAACATACTGCAGTGGGACTGAGTATTGGCTCTATTTTGCACAGGCAGTGTTGGTTTTAGCTATTATCTCTCTTCTGGGGGTAACAAAGGCACAGAGCACAGCTGCTCCTGGTATCCCAAAGCTGCCTGGGCCCATATGCTACTAGTCTGTTTACTACAGTGGTGCCAGCTGAACTCATTACAGAGTGGCATAGGGAGGTGATGTTATGCAAAAAGAATATGCAAGACTTAGGCCATGCCTACATGGGGACACTCTCGAAACTTATAGTGTGGAGTGAAGACTTCGCTGAAGTGAAGTTAAGTTACAGCAAACTAAGGCTACTTTACTCCTGAATGAGAGCAGCCACATGGGTTTATTGTAGTTTAACTTATGCACATTGACTTTACATCTTTAGTTGATTTAACTTTCCTGAGTGTCCCCATATACCCATGCCTATGTGGACCAAAGACAGACACTGTGTCTGAACAGTGTCCAGTACAACAGTGTCCTCATATTGACTGGTGGCAACTAGAAGCCTCATAACATACATATAAAACTCCATACCAAAAATACATTACAAGAAGAACATTGTTATGTATGCAAGCATGCAAAAGTTATTAAATGCCAAGTTTAAGTTTGTGGAACTTTTAATTCGGCCCCCTGACACACATGCATGATGATATTATCTTTAATCACATTATCATATATTATATAGAGGATGGAGCAAGGCTGTTTTCAGTGGTGACAGATGACAGAACAAGGAGCAATGGTCTCAAGTTGCAGGGGGGGAGGTGTAGGTTGGATATTAGGAAACACTATTTCACTAGGAGGGTGGTGAAGCACTGGAATGGGTTACCTAGGGAGGTGATGGAATCTCCTTCCTTCGAGGTTTTTAAGGCCTGGCTTGACAAAACTCTGGCTGGGATAGTTTAGTTGGGGTTGGTCCTGCTTTGAGTAGGGGTGTGACCGGAGTCAGGGGAGCCAACTGAGGTCACTTAATTAGGGTGAACTGCAAAGAATGGGGCAGGCAATCCCCAAAGATGGTGGATATTCCAATACTTAGATTTACCAAGCCAGAACAAAACAGTTTCTATAATACCTCACTGGTTACCCAGAAGCCAACACAGTTCCCTTAATCCAACCCAGCCTCAGGCCTCCACTTAAACACCCAAGTCAAATATGATGAGGATTACTGAAAATCTTATTCATCATATAAGAAAGTTCTAGCAATCCCAAAGCATCGGACACATTACCTCCCAGGTTAATGAATCTTCCAGATCTTACCCAAATACATGCTTACAGCCAATTCTTATTAACTAAACTAAAATTTATTAAAAAAGAAAAGAGTATTTGTTAAAAGATCAGTATACATACAGACATGAGTACAATTCTTGAGATTCAGATTCATAGCAGAGATGGTGAGCTTTGTAGTTGCAAAGAGTTCTTTCAGAATTATTTCACAGGTTATAGTCCAAATGTTTATATTCAGGGTGGTCCGGTCAGGACTGGGACCTCTGCCTTGTGGCTTAAGCTTCCCGTACATGAAGCATCAAGCAGATCTAAGATAAAAAGGATGGCGACCCAAAGGTCTCTTATACAGTTTCAGGTGTTGTGACAGTTCCTTAGGTGAACAATAGGCACTCATGGGGACTTTGAAGTGGACCCATTTTCTAAGCATCCCTGGTAATTATCTACACAGATTAACATAAGGCACCTGCCCATTTTTCATGATTCTCAGGTGATTTGCTGTACATTTCAAAGAGAGATGAACACAATGATGTTACTATGTTTACAGTTCATCTAAATGTTAATATGTCCTTTTGATCTCTGAATCAATACCTACAGTGACAGACAGGAACTGTCTGTTTACATGGCTAGCATTAAACAAGATATGAGTACACACATACAATTAGTATTACCTCTAGTTTCTAACAATATAGGTTTGCATTTCAAAGTTCTAGCCTATCTACCATGGAATGGCCTTAATTACCATTTACATACTGTTCTAACATCTTGAAGTCTTTAAACCATGATTTGAGGACTTCAATAGCTCAGACATAGGTGAGAGGTTTATCGCGGGAGTGGGTGGGTGAATTTCTGTGGCCTGCATTGTGCAGGATGTCAGACTAGATGATCATAATGATCCCTTCTGACCTTAATATCTATGAATCTGTCTAATGGTTGACTCTGGGTCAATTTTCCTGCAGGATGCTTAACACTTTCTGGCCATACATCACACTTTGTATAAGATTTGTTGCAATTCTATAACAGTGGCTTGCATGGTCATATTCTAATTAGATAACATCACAAAGGGATTGGACTAGATGATTTTCTGAGGTGTCTTCCAACCCTCATCTTCTGTGATTCTTCTGTGACTCTACAATCTTTTCCAGAGGACCACTGCCTCATTCAATGCAAAGAATGGGAAGTTCTCAGTGAGTGAGGCAGCTCTTCAATATTTTCTTTTACCCTTATTCAGTATGTGGTCCCATGTCATATTTACTGCACATCACCCAAACCCTGCACTGAATAAGATTTTTTTTATATTTCTTGACCAGCTTTTCTATGCCACTCATCCTAGTATGTGTGCCTCACAATCACTAATGAATTAATCTTCATAACACCACTATAAAGCACCTGAAACGGAAAAATTAAATGCAAATTTTCAAGTATATGCTAATGTGAGAGGGCTCCCAACTTGCAGACCCTGATTTTTTTTTGGAGATGCTGAGCACCCAGGTCCCACTGACTGTGAGTGCTGAGTGCTCCTAAAAACCAGGCTGTAGGTATCTAGGGTTGGACACACAGAAAAATGTACGTAATTAGTGGCCACTTTTGAAAATTTGGGTTTAAGCAGCTTGCCTCATAAAGTCTGTGGTAGACATGGGAATAGAGCTAATTCTTCTGGGTCCCAGTCCAGAAATTTATGTGCAAGAGCATTTGTTTAAAATTGAAATTTCTTTTCTCTTTTCATCCCCTACCTAATTCACTACACATCCTTGAACAGGAATCGCACATCCAATACCCTCCCCCAGTAAATCATCCTACATCACTTCCTGTCCATGTTGTGCACTAAATGAAGCAGGGCTCCTGTAGAAATAATACTATGAGTCTGTAATTAAAGATTGTATCATAATGTGTACACACAAGGAGATAGAATTAAGGTTGCATTGGCGATCTTAATTCTGGCATTTTCTTGCATTTGAGTGTTTGACTTCGCAAGTTAATGTTGTTCAAATTCAGTGGGTTTGTGGGGTTTTTGGGAATTATTGAGATCTAAAATAAAAGTAGCCAAAAAAACCCCAACCAAACAAAAAAACCCAACCACAATCCAAATTCCAGCATATACAACTGCAAACTTATCTTTTGCATAGGGCTGTAGCAGAGTTTGAACCTCTGGGCTCTTCAGATTCTCTGCATATACTGCTACCCCTTGTTCTAAGAGTAATCCTGTTAGCCCATAACAGTAGCAGTCAGTTATTCTCTCTCTGCACCAGTTGCTAGAAGGGGTACATTGCATGGTTTGCAAGTAAGTTATGTAATTAATTGCTAGACAACTGTGGGATGCTGGGGATCAGTATTCCTGGCTTCTCTTTTTGACTTTGAGTGGGATGGGTTAAATTGCTACAACGGGGGGAGGAGGGGACTGGGAGCAGTGGCTCCTGGATGCTAATTTGTTTGTTCATCTCTCATGCTCCAGAAATTAAACTTTAAAAAGGGCCAGATTCATATGTACACTGTTTCCCACTTTCCAGTGATGGAAATCAGATATAAAACCAGTTTAACTGGCTTGTTAGGCCATACAGAATGTACCAGTGATTTGACCTTGAGCCTTTATCTGCTATGATTGTGAAGAAAACCTACAACATGTGACTTGAGAGTAACTCACAGGTTTCGAAACTTTTTGCCAGCACAGCCCCATTTTAAAGAAGTATTTTCAGCTGGGACCTCAGACAGCATGGAAGATGCCATTTTGCTCTACAAAATGGCGTCATCCACACATCATGATTGTTACATAAAGCTTCTGCTCAAATGCAATTGTAAGATCTGTAACGTGTATCATTAAGTTCTGCAACCTTTTTGCAGACTTTGTAACTTCAGTTATTGTTAGCCTAGCCTTTTAAGTTTTATAACCTTTTCAGTTACACTTCTCTTCCTCCCCCACCCCTTTTGTATCCTCTCCCTCTTTGAATACCTGTGAAGTGGCTTTCCCCCTCCCCCTCCCTCTCCCTCCTGGAATGCTTGTGGGATGAATGGGCTGGTTGAACAGCTGGAAGATCAGAAGAGCTCCCAGGTAGACAAGATGTCTGGAACTCTAATTAGGCAGCAGTCACACACCCAATGCATGGACACTGGCCGAGGTGGAGTGTGACCAACCAGATGCGGCCAAGTCATCTCTAGTTGCAGGCCATGAGGAGCAGGTCCTTAAAAGGGGAAGGGGCCATGTGCTCAGGAGTGCACTCGCAAGCTTGTACCTCCCGTGAAGGCCCTTCGCCCGGACTGCCTGGCCAGGGGTTCACTGAGTTGCATTCCATCGTGTCTCGGGAAGACTTACCTTAATCACACCATCCATTGCTGCGCTGTGGGACACTTACCTTGAAGGATCCTGACATCTCCAGTGCTGTGCCTGTCTTGGAAGCATGAGTATGTGAGTGTGACCCCCTCCCCCCCCCCCAGCTCTCCCCCCAACAGTGGCATCATAATAAAACAATATAAGTGTAACCCTGGGTTGGTTTCTAGGGAAATTGAGGTAACAGTGATCTTGCATGCACCGTATGTACAATTCACTGCATGAATTATGCTATTTTTCTCAAAAAAATGATGTCCTCTGCACAGTGTGACCTCGTACGTATGGTGCATACAAGGTTGTGTTGTGCGAAGATCACCATTTTGTAAACTAAAATGGCGTCGTCCATGCATCATGTCATCCCATACACTCTACATGCAAGGTCACGCTGTCCAGAACAAAATGGCATCCTCCACACACTAGGGATTGCTGAGACCCATTCTGCTGAAATGGGGTTATGACCTACGGTTTGGAAACTGCTGGTGTAACTGATGCAGTGATGTCTGCCTTAGACGGCAGAGATTCTGAAGCAAAAGCTCTGAAAGGGGTAAATTGCACAATTAATTTCAATTAGGTGTTAATTTAAATGCCCAATGGGTGTAATTTAAATGCCAATACTAACTGTTTCACTGCTGATCAAATCATGGAGGAAAAGAGAGGAATAATATATAGTATGAAGATGTGCACAATCTACGAGTGACAGCTCGCTTGAGCAAAATGAGTGTGTGGTGCTTTGCAGTGATGTGGTGTAGCCGTGTTGGTCTCAGGTGATTAGAGACACAAGGTTGGTGTGGTAATATCTTATTGGAACAACTTCTGTTGGTGAAAGAAACACTTTCAACCTTACACAGACCTCTTCAGATCCTTGGAAGTTGCCATTGCTTATTTTTTCCCCTAATCAAGAAGGGCCCAAGCCCCAGTGCCAAGAAGGGCCCAAGCCCCAGTGCCTAAAAGGGCCCAGCAGGGCATCTAAGCTCCTTAGGGGGGCATTGTGCCCGAGGAACTCAGCAAAATGTACAATAGATTAGTGTTCAAAATACAGTTGTATGCGGCATCTCAAGTATGTGGAGCTTGGTTTGTGGATGGAACTTGAAGATTTCATTGCCTTCCCCTCCCCTAAGATTTATGTGCACTTCACGTCTGAGTGTGTATGTAACATGCTGGGGAGGTGAGTGAAGATCCCTATTGCTCCAAACAACTGATGGCCACCTAAATGTAAGGGGACGATTCCTCCCTTTGACTTCAGTGAAGTTACACTAAAGCTTGATTTGGCCCAGTGGCCTTACCATGAGTTTATCCTGCTGATGATTCATGCCCGGTAATGGGTCACTGGGGAGAAGAAGTAAAACTATCTTTTCCCTCGCCTTAGAAATTTTGTCTGTACACTTAAGAATGAGAGTACTCCCCAACAGAGGCTTTTCTAATAACTAAGCTTGTGTTGTTTATATTATAGTAGCGCCATCAGTCCCAATTCAGAGTGGGTCCCCATTGTGCTAGATGCTCTGTAAATGCAAAATGGGAAACTGGCCCTGTCCCAAAGAGTTTACAGTCTAATAGACAATACAAAGGGATGGAGGGAAAACCAGAGGTACAGAGAGGAGAAGTGACTCATCTGATATTACACTGTAGCTCAGTGTCAGATCTGGGAATAGAATCCAGGTGTGCTGACTCCCAGTCCTGTATGGTATCTGCTGAACCAGTGATGCTCCTTCACTGCTTGTCTTTTATGTATGCAGAATGAGTGAAGTGCCCAAGACTGGTATGAAAAATAGGCTGAGGATGGCTATGGAGGCTAGATTACGGTAGGTACAGCAACACCATCTACAGGCAGCCAGTTTGTGTAGCTCTGTGCAGTTCTGTCAGAAGAAAATTTAAAAATGACCCTTCTGCTCATTTTAAACAAACCAAGCAAAAGAAGCACGATCAACACCTTCCCTTTTATCCAGGCTTCTGTTCTCAAGGTTCTCATACATAAACTCTGTACAGTATGATCTTCACTGCAGGACAGATAAGAAATTTACTGGAAACTAGGGCTGTCAAGCGATTAAAAAATGTAATTGCGATTAATCGCACAGTTAATAATATAATACCATTCACTTAAATATTTTCTACATTTTCAAATAAATATATTTCAATTACAACACAATACAAAGTGTACAGTGCTCACTTTATATTATTTTTATTACAAATATTTGCACTGTAAAAAAGAAACAAAAGAAACAGTATTTTTTTAATTCACCTAATACAAGTATTGTAGTGCAATCTTTTTATCATGAAAGTTGAACTTACAAATGTAGAATTATGTACAAAAAAACCTGCACTCAAAAATGAAACATTGTAAAACTTTAGAGCCTACAGATCCATTCAGTCCTCCTCCTTGTTCAACCAATCGCTCAGACAAACAAGTTTGTTTACATTGGCAGGCAGAGGTGAAAGTAAGCCGGTCCGGTCTGGTAGGGCGTACCGGCAAGAGCTGGTATGCCATGCCGGACCGGACCGGCTTCCCCGGTGGTGATTTAAAGGCCCGGGGCTCCAGCTGCTGCGGGGAGCCCCTGGCCCTTTAAATCACCGTTGGAGCCAGGCTGCCGAAGTTCCGGCAGCCAGGCTCAGGCAGGGATTTAAAGGGTCCAGTGCACCTGCCACTGCAGGGAGCTCCGGGCCCTTTAAATCACCACGGGAGCCCTGCCACTGCTACCCCGAGCAGTGGCAGGGCTCCGGCGGTGATTTCAAGGGCCTGGGGCTCTGGCTGCTGCGGGGAGCCCCGGGCCCTTTAAAGCACCACCACAGCCCTGCTGCCGGAGCCCCGGGGTAGCGGCGGCAGGGCTCCTGCTGTGATTTAAAGGGCCCTGAGCTTCCAGCCACCTCTGCAGCTGGAGGTCCAGGGTGATTTAAAGGCCCTGGGGCTCCCAGCCACAGCCGGAGCCTGGGGGCCTTTAAATCTTGATTTAAAGGCCCCACCTCTCCCGTTTGAGGCTATGCCCCCACTCAGGACTCCGGCGTACCGGTAAGTCGTTAGGTTACTTTCACTCCTGTTTGCAGGAGATAATGCTGCCCGCTTCTTGTTTATAATATCTCTTGAAAATGAGAACAGGTGTTCACATGGCACAGCTGTAGGCGGCATTGCAAGATATTGATGTGCCAGATGCACTAAAGATTCATATGTCCCTTCGTGCTTCAGTCACCATTCCAGAGCACATGCGTCCATGCTGATAACAGGTTCTGCTTGATAACAGTCCAAAGCAGTGCAGACCAAAGAACGTTAATTTTCATCATCTGAGTCAGATGCCACCAGCAGAAGATTGATCTTTTTTGGTGGTTCGGGTTCTGTATTTCCGCATCGGAGTGTTGCTCTTTTAAGACTTCTGAAAGCATGCTCCACACCTCGTAACTCTCCGATTATGGAAGGCACTTCAGATTCTTAAACCTTGGGTTGAGTGATGTATAATGTATCTTCATATGATCTGGAGGATGGTGTGGATTGCACCCTCAGCAAGTTTGCAGATGACACTAAACTGGGAGGAGAGGTAGATACGCTGGAGGGTAGGGATAGGATACAGAGGGCCCTAGACAAATTAGAGGATTGGGCCAAAAGAAAGCTGATGAGGTTCAACAAGGACAAGTGCAGAGTCCTGCACTTAGGACGGAAGAATCCCATGCACCGCTACAGACTAGGGACCGAATGGCTAGGCAGCAGTTCTGCAGAAAAGGACCTAGGGGTTACAGCGGACGAGAAGCTGGATATGAGTCAACAGCGTGCCCTTGTTGCCAAGAAGGCCAGTGGCATTTTGGGATGTATAAGTAGGGGCATTGCCAGCAGATCGAGGGACGTGATCATTCCCCTCTATTCGACATTGGTGAGGCCTCATCTGGAGTACTGTGTCCAGTTTTGGGCCCCACACTACAAGAAGGATGTGGAAAAATTGGAAAGAGTCCAGCGGAGGGCAACAAAAATGATTAGGGGACTGAAACACATGACTTAGGAGGAGAGGCTGAGGGAACTGGGATTGTTTAGTCTGCGGAAGAGAAGAATGAGGGGGGATTTGATAGCTGCTTTCAACTACCTGAAAGGGGATTCCAGAGAGGATGGCTCTAGACTGTTCTCAGTGGTAGCAGATGACAGAATGAGGAGAAATGGTCTCAAGTTGCAGTGGGGGAGGTCTAGGTTGGATATTAGGAAAAACTTTTTCACTAGGAGGGTGGTGAAACACTGGAATGCGTTACCTAGGGAGGTGGTGGACTCTCCTTCCTTAGAAGTAGTTAAGGTCAGGCCTGGCTCGGATGATTTGATTGGGGATTGGTCCTGCTCTGGGCAGGGGGTTGGACTAGATGACCTCCTGAGGTCCCTTCCAACCCTTATATTCTATGATTCTATGTAGCTAATTTTAGAAATCTTACATTGGTACCTTCTTTGTGTTTTGTCACATCTGCAGTTAAAGTGTTCTTAAAATGAACAATGTGCTGGGTCATCATCTGAGACTGCTATAACAAAAAATATATGGCAGAATGCAGGTAAACACAGAGCAGGAAACGTACAATTCTCCCCTAAGGAGTTCAGTCACAAATTTAATTAATGCATTATTTTTTGAATGAACATCATCAGCATGGAAGCATGTCCTCTGGAATGGTGGTTGAAGCATGAAGGGGCATACAAATGTTTAGCATAACTGGCATGTAAGTACCTTGCAATACTGGCTACAAAAGTGCCATGCAAATGCTTCTCACTTTCAGGTGACGTACATAAGCGGGCAGAATTATCTCCCGTAAATGTAAACGATCTTGTTTTTTCAGCGCTTGTCTGAACAAGAAGTAGGACTGAGTGTACTTGTAGGCGCTAAAGTTTTACATTGTTTTGTTTTTGAGTGCAGTTCTGTAAAGAATAAAGAGATTGCACTATAGTCCTTGTATGAGGTGAACTGAAAAATACTCTACCATTTTTACTGTGTAAAATGTAGTCTAGTTTAGGATGAGGATGATTGGTTAGTGGAGGTTATTTTGATTAATTGAACTTAACTTTTTAGAAGTTCAACTGTTGTCCAGATTTGTATTTGGCATGTCCAGTGTAACATAAGCTCTTTCTTTGCCACTAAGGAGGCAAGAGCTAGAACTGGCAGGTTGGAGGGAAGGTAGGATATCTCAGTGGTTTGAGCATTGGCCTGCTAAATCCAGGATTGTGAGTTCAATCCTTGATCAGGCCATTTAATGGGGCAAAAATTGGGGATTGATCCTGCTTTGAGCAGGGGCTTGGACTAGATGACCTCCTGAGGTCCACGCCTGATACCCTATGGTCTGGAAGGGGATCCATCTCTTGGCAGGCTCTAGTCCGAGTAGGAAGGTGTGTGAGGCGGGATGGGTGGGTCTCAGACAGGCATTAATGCTGTTTCCTTACCACTCCTGACTTCTGCCATGCAACATTCCCCAGCGTGTTAAAACCCCAGCGACTCGGAGTGCTCGAAGGCGAGAATCCGCCGGCCTGGGCTCGACTCGGCGGGAAAGCGAAGCACCCCTGTGCTGCGCTAGCGGGGAGGTGGTTTGGGTCCACAGGGCCCCCCGCCGCCGTGAATTGCTGCTGCCCACGTTTCCGGGCTGGGAGCCGGGCAGCCCCTGAGGGCGGAGCGAGGGCAGCGGCTTCGCCGCGCGCTCTCCGCATGCTCCGAGCTCGGGCCTGCTCCGGAGCGAGAAGGGCGCAGGCTCGGACGGGGAGCTGGCCGTGACACGCTCTCGGGGAGACCCTCCGGCCCTGGCGGTCCAGGAGGCTGCTTCCCGCGCGGGGCGGGCCCGATCCACAGGTGAGACGGGGGGCGTTCTGCGCGCAGAGCCCCGTCGCCCGGCCTGGGGGGGGGACAGCGGCGCCTCTTACAGGCCCCAGCGCTGGTGATCCTGGGAGGCTCCAAGGTCCTCGGAAAGGCTGAATGGAAAGGAGGGACCTAGCGGCTAAGTTTCACTTTCTGCATTTTGAGGCGAGAGAATAAGCGGGGTTTACTGAGGAGTCAGCGGCGTTGTGTGTGTAACCCTTACCCCGAGCGAGTCCCTGTGTGTGCGTAACTTCACCCGCCGTCCCCCTGAAGAGGAGGGGAACATACTGTCTCTCTGCGTGTGAGAGCCTAATAGAGACTGCTGAGAGCCAGCCAGTATGTCCCATTCCATAGTTATACCGATACCTACTCACAAAATGTGTGTGTGTGTGTGTTCACCTGATTCTTCCCAGATATGTACAATGCGTATTTTGTGTCAAGATAATGTGTTCTTTTATTGAGTTTTGTGCTTTGAAATAGGTGCTCCTGGGTAATAGACATGAAAGCTGAGAGTGAACTTCTGTAGATGAAAGATATTGTTCCTTTGACCATTAAACGGTATGGAGCTAAATGCAAAGGGCAGAATTGCCAGTCTACCATTTCCTAAATTGAGAATGCTTTGGTTAATTTTTTAAAACTCCCCGTGTAGAATTTAAAAAATTAACCTCAGTAGAGATCATGGTATGTTCCTCAGATAATCAGCAAAAAATTTCACTCCAAAATGTTGCAAAATTTTTTTATTATTATTCCGTTTATATTGTAACACCCTAAATTGTTTTAATTAAAACAAAGTGAATACCCCAAAAAGACCTGTTCTTCAGGATGGTGGTGTGAGTCTTAGCAGGTCAATAAAATCATCTAGAGCAATGATTAAGAGAAGGGTGTGGCTGAGTCAGAAGAGAGAAGCTGATTATGCATTTGCTGTAACAAAGGTGGTAATGGCCTGTAATTTTAAGAGCTTTGGTTTATTCATTATCCTAAAGAGTGTCTGTCTGTCTATATCTATTTTAGATACTTATATGGCTCCCATTGTGTGCCTTGGTGACAAAATGCTCTTTTCTGCAAGGCTCTTAAACTATGTTGGAATAATAATACTTTACTCTTATTTAGCACTTTGCATACACAGATCTCAAAGCACTGTACAAAAGAGGGTTGGTATCATTAGCCCTATTTTATAGATGGGGAAACCGAGGCACATCTTGTCCAAGATTTACACAACAGGTTAGTGTCAGAGCTGAGAATAGGATCCGGGGTCCTGGCTCCCAGTTCAGTGCCTTGCTGCTGCGCCATGCTGCCCACTTCACAGTCATAATTAGGACTCTACCAAATTCAGGTCCAGTTTGGTCAATTACATGGTCATAGGATTTTAAAAATCATAAATTTAATGATTTCAGCTATTTAAATCTGAAATTTCACTGTGTTGTAATTGTAGGGGTCCTGACCCATAAAAGTGTTGGTGGGGGTGGAGGGAGGGTTGCAGTACTGCTACCCATACTTCTGCACTGCTGCCTTCAGAGCTGGGTAGCTGGAGAGCAGCTGCTGCTGTCTGGGAGCCCAGCTCTGAAGGCAAAGCCGCCGCCAGCAGCAGCGCAGAAGGATGGCATGGTACGGTATTGCACCCTTACTTCTGTGCTGCTGCTGGCAGGGCGCTGCCTTCAGAACGGGGCGCCTGGCTAACAGCCACCGCTCTCTGGCCGCTGAGCTCTGAAGGCAATGCAGAAGTAAGGGTAGCAATACTGCAACCCTCCTAAAATAACCTTGTGACCCCCTGGGACCCCCAATTTGAGAAACACTGATCTCCCCCGTGAAATCTGTGTCGTATAGGGCAGGGGTAGTCAATAGGCGGACCATGGACTAAATCCAGACTACTTGATGCCTTTGAATGGACCCCAAAATCTTTTGATGTACTTATAATAATTATTATTTATTATATTTTTTTATTATTTTCTCTGGAGTCTGGACCTTGAGTATACTTTGACCAAGAAATGTGGACCTTTTCAAAAAATAATTGACTATCCCTGGTATAGGCTAAAAGCGCACAAAAGACCAGATTTCTCGGGAGAGACCAGATTTCATGGTCCATGATGCATTTTTCATGGCCGTGAATTTGTTAGGGCCCTAGTCGTAATCCCTCATAAGTGGATATGATTATTTGTAAATAACAGTAATTTAAGGAAAGTATCTGCAGAAAGGGTGCATCTTGTTTTAATGATTTTAATCTTCTCTCCAGTAATGTGACTGCAGTTACTTTGTATTTTTATGACAGGTTTCAGAGTAACAGCCGTGTTAGTCTGTATTCGCAAAAAGAAACGGAGTACTTGTGGCACCTTAGAGACTAACCAATTTATTTGAGCATAAGCTTTCGTGAGCTACAGCTCACTTCATCGGATGCATACTGTGGAAAGTGTAGAAGATCTTTTTATATACACACAAAGCATGAAAAAATACCTCCTCCCACCCCACTCTCCTGCTGGTAATAGCTTATCTAAAGTGATCACCCCTCACAGTATGCATCCGATGAAGTGAGCTGTAGCTCTGAAAGCTCATGCTCAAATAAATTGGTTAGTCTCTAAGGTACCACAAGTACTCCTTTTCTTTTTGCGAATACAGACTAACACGGCTGTTACTCTGAAACCTTTTCTTTTTGTATTTTTATGAGTTTGCAAAAAGAAAATGAGTCTGGGAACTGGTATGGACAGCGCTGTGATATTGTAGTTAATAAGGCTTTGGTTGGGGGTGGGCAACTCCCTCCATCACTACAGATAGATGACAAATGTTTTTAGTTTTTAGTGTCTTTGGACTGACTCAGTAAAGTTCTCTGATTGCTGGGGCAATCAGTGTGTCTAGAGGTAAGCATAGCATCAGAGCAATCTGGAGAGAGTGGATTGTTCTCACATCTAGTGTTTGGCTATTTTTTTCCCCCCCTCACTGTTAGATACTTGGGTACAGCCCTATGTTTTTGTGATAGCCTTACTCTGCACGGGCGATGTCTGCACTACCACTTATGTCTGCAAAACTTATGTCACTCAGTGGTGTAAATATTTCACCGCCCGAGTGACATGAATTACGCCAGCGTAAGCACTAGTGGAGATGGGAAACAGAGGTGAAGTCTGGGTCACCCAGTAGGTCCATAACAGAGCCAGGGATAGAACCCAAGTCTTGAGTTCCAGTCCATTCATGGTTTCTCAACCTGGGAGTTGTGAACTGGTCCAGCTATATCCCTGCTCTTTTATGGCTAGATGGGAGGGTCTGAATTTTTTTTTTTCCCTGTTGTAATGGGTCACAGCATGGAAAATCTTGAAAATCTAGTGCACCTTGCCTCCCCATTTGGAAGAATGAGAAGATGATTGGCACTTTTCAAAACAGCCAGTGTCTCCTTTAGGTTAGCCTGACGTTTGGGATAGAAATTCCAGTATGTCACTGAAGAGAAAGAGGTAGAGGCACTTGCTTTAATATCTCCCTCAGTAGGTGACAGCAAAACTTACTATCTTGAGGAACCTTTCCATACTGGTGTGAGCGCTGAGATTGGCATTCTGAGATCCCGTCTTCATGTGGCAGACAATCACAGTTTAAAACCATATTTATATACAGCTGAAATGTAGTTGCAGTGAAACCAGTGTATAACATGGCTTCACTCACTCAAATCACCTAAAGAACAGCTCTCTGTAAACTTATCTCGCTTACCAACAGAAGTTGGTCCAGTTAAAGATATTACCTCACCTACCTTGTGCCTTACTAAAATTATGTTAATCTCATGTTTGGAAACCTGTGTTTGAGATTACGCAGAATTACTATTTGTGTACAGTAATTTGGGACTGGACGTTCTTCACAATGTAATGTATCTGCATTCTATAACAAACAGGACATGTAGACTGAAGTCAAGCAAAGTGTCTTTCTCCAGATTTCTTGCTTTTTCCCCTGTCTGGTTAGTTGTCTTTTCTTTAAGCCCTGTCCACGCTATGGTTTTTAACTTTTTGTAACCGGTTAGTGACATGATAGGCTCTAAACATGATTTGTGTGCAATCACAAACATAGTTAGTACGGTGATAGTAACCATGGCAGCTAACCTTGTCTCACCCTTTCCAGTGGTCTAGGTTTGTATGTAGTTGTCTTTGGGTAACAAAGCATAACACTCTTATGTTATGGAGTGTTGGGACCACCCTCATTGTGCCTCAGTAACGGGATTGATTGCTCCTCCTGGCTCTGTCTGCTGTAGGACATTCCGGAATGCATTGGCTATGTCCTCTGGGCACTCTTTCCTTTGTTGAGGCAGTGTGGGATAGCTGCCCAAATTTTCCAGAATGTAGACACAGACATGCTGAGACAGCAAAGTTAGGTGTTAATATGAAAACACTGACAAAGTTTGTGTTATGACAGAAGCTACTGGTGGACAGAACTCCAGCAGTCTTTGTTGTAATTGTGTCACGTATATCATGTCCAGGTGGCAAAAAAAAGCCTCTCTATTCTTCCAAGGCTGCCGTCCATTGTTTCAGGGGCATTAGTTACCTTGGTCACTCAGGTCAGTAACTCTTTCTCTATTGCAGTTTACACAGTCCAATAGTCTTCCCCATACCAAAATCATCTGCCAGAGAGGGCTGGTCTCTAGAGTGCTAGGGAACACTTTCGCCAAGGACGGCTGTCATAGGTAGCTTTTCTTCTGTGAGACAGTTGCTCATTTCACACACCCATTCATAAAGTGCACTTGGCAATTGCCAAGTGTCCCAGCCGGTCACTCTCAGTTTGGATTTCACAACACTGGCCCATCAGCAGACAGAGCTCAGTCTGGCTCATTTTCTGCCCTCCCTGTAGTTCAATTCAGCAATGTATGAACACAAACTGTAGTACTTGCCTCTGCCTTCTTGTCAGGTGGCACCTTGGGATGCAGCTGGGGTGCTGCTTTCTGCCCTGTTTGGCTTCTAGGCACTAAAATCAAGGAGGTGGAAAAAGCAGCAGCTCGCGATGACTGGAAAACCTACATGATACCAGATAGACACTGTGACTTCTGTGACAAAGGATTAGGGGTTTTGCCTAAGAAATCCCCTAATCTTAGGCAGAAACTGGAAGTTGTCTGGAAAAAAACCTGAATATTTTTTGGCATAGGTGCTCGATCCCCCCATGCCCCTGTCCCTGCCCCTGCACTGCCCTCATCCCACCCCCATTCCACCCCTTCCCCAAGTCCCTGCCTCTGCCCTGCCTCTTCTCCACCTCCTCCCCTGAGCTCTTCCCCTCCCTCCTGGAAAGTCCTAAGTGCCGCCAAATGGGGAGGCGGGGGAGCTTGGCTGCTGGTGGGTGTGGAGCACCTGCTAATTTTTCCCTGTGGGTGCTCCAGCCCCAGAGCACTCACAGAGTTGGCGCATGGGCAGCTGGTTTTTGGCATGGGCAGTTGGTGCGGAGGCACTGCAAAAGATTTTCCTAGGAAGACAGACAGAATGCTAGGAGTGAACACACAAACACAATTATGTTTGGGTTTCAGAGTAGCAGCCATGTTAGTCTGTATTCGCAAAAAGAAAAGGAGTACTTGTGGCAATTTATTTGGCAATTATGATGGCAGACAACCTGCTGTTTGGATGCATGCTAAATATTGTAAATTGTAGGTGTTTAAAGAGACCATGCCTCTCACTGGTTATAAAATGATTATTTTAGCCATAGTACTTGACACGGCTGTTACTCTGAAACCTGTCATAGAATCATAGAATATCAGGGTTGGAAGGGACCCCAGAAGGTCATCTAGTCCAACCCCCTGCTCAAAGCAGGACCAATCCCCAGTTAAATCATCCCAGCCAGGGCTTTGTCAAGCCTGACCTTAAAAACCTCTAAGGAAGGAGATTCTACCACCTCCCTAGGTAACGCATTCCAGTGTTTCACCACCCTCTTAGTGAAAAAGTTTTTCCTAATATCCAATCTAAACCTCCCCCATTGCAACTTGAGACCATTACTCCTCATTCTGTCATCTGCTACCATTGAGAACAGTCTAGAGCCATCCTCTTTGGAACCCCCTTTCAGGTAGTTGAAAGCAGCTATCAAATCCCCCCTCATTCTTCTCTTCTGCAGACTAAACAATCCCAGCTCCCTCAGCCTTTCTTCATAAGTCATGTGCTCTAGACCCCTAATCATTTTTGTTGCCCTTCGCTGGACTCTCTCCAATTTATCCACATCCTTCTTGTAGTGGGGGGCCCAAAACTGGACACAGTACTCCAGATGAGGCCTCACCAGTGTCGAATAGAGGGGAACGATCACATCCCTCGATCTGCTCGCTATGCCCCTACTTATACATCCCAAAATGCCATTGGCCTTCTTGGCAACAAGGGCACACTGTTGACTCATATCCAGCTTCTCGTCCACTGTCACCCCTAGGTCCTTTTCCGCAGAACTGCTGCCTAGCCATTCGGTCCCTAGTCTGTAGCGGTGCATTGGATTCTTCCATCCTAAGTGCAGGACCCTGCACTTATCCTTATTGAACCTCATCAGATTTCTTTTGGCCCAATCCTCCAATTTGTCTAGGTCCTTCTGTATCCTATCCCTCCCCTCCAGCGTATCTACCACTCCTCCCAGTTTAGTATCATCTGCAAATTTGCTGAGAGTGCAATCCACACCATCCTCCAGATCATTTATGAAGATATTGAACAAAACCGGCCCCAGGACCGACCCCTGGGGCACTCCACTTGACACCGGCTGCCAACTAGACATGGAGCCATTGATCACTACCCGTTGAGCCCGACAATCTAGCCAGCTTTCTACCCACCTTATAGTGCATTCATCTAGCCCATACTTCCTTAACTTGCTGACAAGAATACTGTGGGAGACCGTGTCAAAAGCTTTGCTAAAGTCAAGAAACAATACATCCACTGCTTTCCCTTCATCCACAGAACCAGTAATCTCATCATAAAAGGCGATTAGATTAGTCAGGCATGACCTTCCCTTGGTGAATCCATGCTGACTGTTCCTGATCACTTTCCTCTCATGTAAGTGCTTCAGGATTGATTCTTTGAGGACCTGCTCCATGATTTTTCCAGGGACTGAGGTGAGGCTGACTGGCCTGTAGTTCCCAGGATCCTCCTTCTTCCCTTTTTTAAAGATTGGCACTACATTAGCCTTTTTCCAGTCATCCGGGACTTCCCCCGTTCGCCACGAGTTTTCAAAGACAATGGCCAAGGGCTCTGCAATCACAGCCGCCAATTCCTTCAGCACTCTCGGATGCAACTCGTCCGGCCCCATGGACTTGTGCACGTCCAGCTTTTCTAAATAGTCCCTAACCACCTCTATCTCCACAGAGGGCTGGCCATCTCTTCCCCATTCTGTGATGCCCAGCGCAGCAGTCTGGGAGCTGACCTTGTTAGTGAAAACAGAGGCAAAAAAAGCATTGAGTACATTAGCTTTTTCCACATCCTCTGTCACTAGGTTGCCTCCCTCATTCAGTAAGGGGCCCACACTTTCCTTGGCTTTTTTCATTTAGCCATAGTGTGGATGAAATCTTTCTGTCACCAGTTTAGCAAAGATATTTGAGTGTCTTCATTTAGCAACAGTATTCTTTCATCTAGCCCAAGGTTTGACCTTCATTAAGGGCAACACTGGGTATAGATCTGTTGTTTTATGATAATGTGTGTTTGTAACAGCTGAACAGCCTTTGGAGAGATGTTTAGAGTTCAGGAAGGCTTTTTTTCCCACAAATATTGAGTTGCTGTGACTTTTTTATGGAGCTATCACACTTTGCACCAGCTGAAGATCTGCCCCGAAGTGTATTTGGTCATTTAGGTAAAAAGAGTGAAGTTATCTAAACAAACATAACAGAGCTTGAAAGCAGCAAGTGTCCCAAGGCTTTACCTGACTTTAAAATTCAATTGTGTTCTTTATTTCCATTAACTGAGGGTATGTCTGTACTACCCGCTGCATCGGCGGGCAGCAATCGATCTGGCGGGGGTCGATTTATCACGTCTAGTCTAGACCCGATAAATTGACCCCCGAGCGATCTGTGACTCCGGTACTCCACCAGGGCGAGAGGCGCAGGCGGAGTCGACAGGGGAGCGTCAGCAGTCGACTCACTACAGTGAAGAAACTGTAGTGAGTAGATTTAAGTATGTTGACTTCAGCTACGTTATTCACATAGCTGAAGTTAAGTAACTTAGATCAATTCTCTCTTTCTCTCCCCCACCCCCTGCGCCCCCCAAGTGTAGACCAGGCCTAAGAATTTAACGGTTGTCTTTGGAGTTTTCATGATCACTTTCTCTTTAACTTAAACGGGACATTTCTGTCAAAGAAGGAAGTGTATGTACCGACACATTTCAACACCAGAGCGCCTGACAGGAGTAGAGGACAGAAAAGTATGAAAATTCAGGTGTTTGACCTATACTAGTCATTGTCATTCAAAGTTTAAAAATTCAGATAAATCAGTTTCCTATAGCATATAATAGTGAGACCCTGGTCTGTTTAATCTCCTAAGAAGTTAAATTCCATTGAAACAGAATAGCTGCAAACCACAGAAATAGGGGAAAATTCTCTTCCATTTTGAAATATTTCTCTGTGTAGTGCAATGAGTTGGGTTTTTTTTAAACTTGCTAATAGTTACTAATAAATCTTATATTGTACATTCTGCACTGAGTCAGTGTTTACTCAGGGAAATAACTTTCAACAGCCAGATGTGTGTGTTAATTTTCATAACTAAAATGTGCAATTTCACAAATTACAGAGCACCATTCTTTAATCAACTTTCTGTTTAAAACAGTAACTGATATATATTTAAAACACTAAACAGTGGGACATTACAAGCTATGTTTCTGCAGCTGAAGTTTTCTAGTTGTAGCAATTGTTGCTGTGACCAACAATGCAGTTTTAAAAAATAAGATTATTGTACAGTCCGAGATATTAAAGGTTATTTGAGAATTTCCATAGAATCCTTTAAATTAGAGACAGAAAAACCTTGTTCTGTCTGCTATCTCCAGTCTTCAATAGCAGGTTGTCTTCTGTTCCAAGGACCTTGCAAACAGTTCAGAATTGCTGCTTCTGTGTACTGGGAGGGGAAGAAATGCCTACAGGTCCGTCTGCCAGAAGTTATGTCTCTCTCTTAGAACTTGGATGGCAATGCAGACCACTCTTTTATTTTGTTTTCTACAAGGAATGAAGGTTAACAGGGAGTGGTTTATTCTTTTTTCTGCTTAACTGTTTCTTTCTTTGTCATTCTGTGTTAGCAGAATATTTTCTCTTTAGAGACCACGTGTGGTTCACCCTTGCACCCACTGTGTTTATCAAGGTCAATAATAATAATCAGCATGTATACAACAGATACTTTTCAATGCACTATACAAATGTTGCCCAGTGAATTCAATCCCTGTGAGAGAGGAGATTCAGAATAATAGGGCAACTGAAAAAGTTTAGAAATCTGTAATGGAAGGTCACCTTTATAATCTGTCTCACCTTGAATTTAAACATTAAGTCATGCTCAAAGTGCAGATGACATTGATGAATCTGATATACCCGATGTGGAAGAAAATGTATGCTGATAGAAAGCCAGCCTGTTAGCTACTTATATAGCATTATGGCCCCAATTCATCAAAGCACTTAACACACGTTTAAATCTCATTGAAGCCAGTGGGACTAAAGCAGGTGCATAAGGTTAAGCAAGTGCTTTGCTGAATTAGGCATGCTGAAGAACTGTAATGGTAATGGGAGAATGTAACAGGGTCTGTGGAACAGTGTAATTCCTCCAGTTTGTCCCAGGTCTTTCACATGTTGCATTAAATTCAACAGCTACAAATTACTCCTCCTTTACTTTTTACTTTCTTCTTATGTATTATGTCCAATAATCTATTTCCTATCAAAACTTCCTTTAGACCGTGCCTAAGTTGGGTGTTGCCATGTACTCATAATGTAAAGAAGAACTTACAAGTGCCTTATAATAAGACAAGTCAGGGTGAATGTAAATACCTAACTTCCAACATATCCTTTTATTTATGTATGAATTATGACTCTACTTCTTTCTAGAACTGTTCGAGAGTTTTTTCCTGCTTTAAAAGAAAGTACAAATGGGTGGAGCCTGACAATATAACCCGGTGGGAATGATGTTGAGGATTTTAATTCTAACCCTGCTGACTTCAGTTCAGGCTGGTAAACTCATGGGTAGGGCTGGAAACAGCACCACACAGAGCCCTTGACAACAGCAACAACATCTGCTTTTGATTAAACAGGTGTAATGGTATTTCAGATCACCCCTAATCTTAATTAAAGCTAAATTCTATGCTGAAAATTGCCTGTGTAGGAAAAGCTTGATCTTGCTCCAAAAAGAGATCTTGGCGGCATTGTGAATAGTTCTCTGAGAACATCTGCTCAATGTGCAGCACCTATCAAAAAAGCTTAGCAGACTGTTAAGCTCCATTAGAAAAGGGATAGATAATAAAACAGAAAATATTCCAGTGCTGCTCTATAAATCTATGGAACGCCCGCACCTTCAATGCTATGAACGGTTCTGGTCACTCCATCTTAAAAAAAAAAAAAAAAAAAAAAATTAGAATTGGAAAAGGTGAAGAAAAGGGCAACGAAAATGATAAAGGGGATGGAACAGTTTCCATACGAAGAGAAATTAAGGAGAGTGGGACTGTTCGGCTTAGAAAAGAGATGACTAAGGGGGGAGATGATGGAGGTCTCTAAAAACATTGTGTGGAGAAAGCGAATAGGGAAGTGTTATTTACCTCTCTACATGACACAAGAACTAGGGGTCACCTGATGAAATTAGCAGGCAGCAGGTTTAAAACAAACAAAAGGAAGTATTTCTTCACACATTGCATAGTCAATCTCTTGAACTCATTGCTATGGGATGTTGTGAAGACCAAAAGTATAACTGGGTTAAAAAAAAAGAGTTAGATAAGTTCCTGGAGGATAGGTTCATCCATCAGTGGCTATTAGCCAAGATGGAGAGGGATGCAACCCCATGATCCAGGTGTCCCTAAACTTCTGAC
The DNA here is from genome assembly GCF_965152275.1 of Natator depressus. Classification (NCBI taxonomy): domain Eukaryota; kingdom Metazoa; phylum Chordata; order Testudines; family Cheloniidae; genus Natator; species Natator depressus. The sequence goes on along the minus strand of NC_134250.1, from coordinate 248,004 downwards.
TGCCAGAAGCTGGGACTGGATGACAGGGGATGGATCAATCAAAATTGCCCTGTTGTTTTCATTTCCTCTGAAGTGTGTCACACTGGCCACTGTCTGAAACAGGATTCTGGGCTAGATAGATCGTTGGTCTGACCCAGGATGGCAATTCTTATGCTCAACTGATTTGCTCCTTGTATATGTTCAATTAGATTTGCTTGCTTTAGTAACAAAACAGGGCTTGTCACTTAGTATTTCTGTTAGCTGAGTTAGCTCTGCAGTGCTGTGGGAGTGTGAACAGGATTCTTTTACAGCTTGCACGTAATCAGCAGAACTATTAATTCATTTATAATTTCAGGGCCAGATTCTGTCCTCATTTACACATGAAAGGATATGTCAGAATACGTGAATGTACCCGTAGGCCTCAGCTGTGTCGTGGTTTTGCCTTCTAGTTTCAGCTGTTTATAGGTCTGGTTTGTAAAGTCAATTAAGGAAAATATTTCCTTAGGTTACTTGAAATCTTTGTCTGTATAGATGAGGACTGGTGCAGTCTGTGCCATTTAGGTGTCATCTGCCTTAATAATTTTCTTAAAGGTCACTGACAGGATGATCTATAAGCTTGCTGTTGTAGTAACAGTGGAGAGACTGCCACCTATGCCTCTTATGCAGGGAGTGGATAAAATTAGGAGCAAATAGGAATAATGGATCCAGAATGGGAGAGGGCAGGTTTGGCACCTTTTTGAGGCTTTTCTCAGGTTCAAGTGAATCCTGGAGTCCCTAGAAAGTGTAAAATCATTGAGATGAGAGACGCAGGGACCATATCATTGCTGGCTGTGATGATGATATGAATGGCCAGCTGAGCAGTGCAAGTTAATGTGTAGATTGGTGATGTTTTCAAGCCAGCTGTTTAATTGGGAGGTATTTCTGTAGTCCCGTAGCACAGATGCTTCCTACATCAATGGAAGAGGTTTATACATCAAAGGAGTTAATCTACCTTTCTCAGAGGAGATGGCTGGGTCACTGAAGGATTCTTCTGTTGACCTAGCTATGTCTGCTACCGGGGGTTAGATCAATTTACAAGTGATGCTCGGGGGCAAAAATTTTCACATCCGTGAGCAACATAGCTAGGTTGATTTTTAAGTTTTGAGTGTGGATAAGGCCTGAGTTTGGGAGTAGTGTCCTGATATGAGGAGGGCAATGAAGGAAGCGAGAACAAATTGGAGAGAGCAGTTGCAGTTACCAGAGAGTGTGTGTGCTGCAGAATGGAAGCATAGTGGCCTGCCCTGTTTTCTTCCCTACTTGGAAATTAACAGAGCAAAGATAAGAGGATAATGGATCTCTCTCACTTAAATTAAACCAGACCACCTGCCAAGTGTCAGTGTATGCTTATGGTATTCTATGTCCAACTGGATTATGTGAGAGGCTCCTTCCAAATCTCAGTTATTGACCATGTTTACCTGGCAGTTAGTGCTATTTAACCTTTTTCAGCTCAGAGTGAGCCGCACTGAGGATTTTTCTGCTTGGTACAATGTGGGACAAAGAATGTGTGGTATGTTCAAGCTAAAGCCATGAGAATTCAGAAGATGCTTTTGTGTGCCTGCTTCCCCCCTCCCCCCCGAGGCTTCAGCTAAGTTGGCTTTTTGTCATCAAGTGAATTTTTGCCTGAAATGCTAATTGTCTGCCATCTGAGATAAGCAGCGTCTCTAAAAATATCTCATTGGTGTAGATGAAGGAGGGGCACTGCTATTTAGGGCATATCAGTGGAAAGGAATATTTATACAATCTGGACATTACTTTGAGAAGATCAGTTCTGCTTGTTGTAAATACCAGGAGGGATGAGCTGGAGTGCGGATGAGAAGCATAGACGGGAAAGTAACTCAAATACTTCCTGGATGGATTATATTTTCTAAGGGTTTGTCTACACTGGCAACGTTAAAGTGATGCCATGGCAGCACTTTAACGTGGCTTGTGTAGTCACAGCACAGCGCTGATCAGGAGGTGCAGGGAGGGAGCAGGGCTGGGGGGGAGCTGATAGGGGGCTCCTGACTTATTATTGTGGCTCTTTGGCAACGTACATTGGTAAATTCTGGCTCCTTCCTCAGGCTTAGGTTGGCCACCCCTGGATTAGACAGTTGGCAACCCTAGTAGTAGGGGTAAGACAACTAGAGAGCCTGGGGTCGCATGGGTGGACACAAATGATCACTGAGCTTGGCCATCTGTTTGGAAAGCAAGTGCTGATTAGCTATTTTCTAGACTTTGACTGTATTGTTTAAGATTTGCAAGATTTAGGTTTTGTTTATTCCATCGCATAAAATAAAGCCTCCAAGTGACTACTTCTACACAGAGCCCAAGCTCAATTTGCTGAAGTGTTTGACTCTGCAGCCCCCCCACCTATGTAGAAGGCACTGAGTCTGTTTTTTTTATCTGCTTTCGAAGGTTACTGCCAATACAGTAGTCAATAGGTTTTCTGGATTAAACTGTACAGAAGGGATTAAGTTTGTACGTGGCTCATCTTGTGAGCCATTTTCTATCCCAATAATTCCCCAGAATGAGGAATTTGTAAGACCATCAGACAACTGTGCTCTCCTTGAATTGCCTGTTACATATAAAAGGAATCCTGGGAATGTGGAGGACTCCCCCGTCTGATTTTTCATCCATGTGTGCTCTTTCTTCCCTTCCCCCTCCAATATATATTGTTGGAGGGGAACCAGAGATGGCTGGGATAAAGTCAAACAGGAGGAATTTCTGAACACACAGAAAACGCCCATCAGCTTACTGTGCTTTGCCACTCCTCCCCTGTTGTGGAAAGTATGATTAAAGTCAGCCCTCCACCCCTGAGTGCATGAACCATGCACACACACATATGCTGATGCCAGATTCCCTTCATTCCATGCTGCTGACTTCAAGAAAGGCTTGCTGTGACAAGCTGGAAATGGGGGCTGTCGGCTCCATCTGTAACCTAAAGGCTACATCTGTGCTAGACCTTTACCCTAAAATTTCCCACCCATGCTGTTCTACTGGTAGGAGTTCTAGTGCAGATAAGGCGCTGGTATGTTAGCCACCATTTTGTGTAACCCTTTCAGAACTGTCTAGATAATATGGTAGTAAAAATGTCTGGTATGTTAGCCACCATTTTGTGTAACCCTTTCAGAACTGTCTAGATAATATGGTAGTAAAAATGTCAGTAGCCACTGCCACCATATGTATATAAGTGCTTCTGCTACTCTTCCTGTCAATCAGGCCCCTAGTTGGGGGGGAGGGTCACTTCTGACTCTCTTGCCCCAGCATCCAGGTGGTGCCCAAATCTTGCTGCTGCTTCCTTCACAAAAAGCTTACAATCTGTGTTTCTTTTCTTTTTCTTTTCTTTCTTTTTTTGGGTCTAGGCCTCCTCATCTCCCACCTTGATTAACTCCCTGACACCCACATTGTTTCTCTCCCATCCATATAAAGTGCAGCTGCTGAGATCCTCTTTCTTGCCTGTCACACGGGAACTCTGAACTCTTCCCTCGCCACCCACCCTTTGAATCCTTCCACTGTCCATTTCAAGACATCAAGTACAAGCTTCTTTTCCTTCCCTTCAAGGCCTTTCACATCTCTGCCCCTCCCTGCGTGTTCACTCTTGTCTCTTATCACATAACCTCTCCTATTTCCCCCGCTCTGCAAATGATACAAGCTTCATCATGTTAGCTTGTCATACAAATGTCTCTGCACCTTCTTTTAGGCAGCCCATTATGCACAGTACTATCTTTTAGCTTCTCCTCCAGTCCCATTTCTGCCAATTAATGATGCTCTGAGGGGTAATGGCGAACAACTGGTATTTTGTTTATAGTTATTGGAAGAGGAATTGCACAATGTTGTTTATTTATCTAAAAATTGTGTATGTTTAATGGTAACTTTATTCTTCCCATCCCATCCTTTGCAGTAGCTTTTTTTTCCCCCTTGGATTGTAAGCTATTTGAGAAAGGGAACGTGTTTCCATAAGTGTCTGGATAGCACCCGGCATAGTGGGGTCCTGATCCTATTTGAGGCCTCTGACTCGTACTGTACTATAAATATTTGATATTAAATAGATGAGGTATATTTTCACGTGTGTAACACAGTTGTTGCATTTTAACACATTAGCCTGTTTGCCATCATAAATTTAATGAAAAACTATAAATCGTTCATCCAGACATAAGAAACTGTAACAAGCAGAGACTGACTGAGTGTACCTGTGAACTTTCTCCCCCCGAAGCAGTATCTCTTGTATTGAGCTTCCTCTCAACAATGCCTTGCCAGTACTATGTTAGGATGGCAGAGGATGTCTACATGAATACATATACTCTTCTGTAGAACCATAGGAAAACCTACCAGTATCAAGTATCTACAAAGTACTTTACAAATATGTAAGTCTCACAATAGCCCTGTAGTAAGTAAGCAATATTATCCCCATTTTAAGAGAGGGATAGATGCACAGAGGTTAAGTGATTTAATCCAAGATATCACAGCAAGTCAGTAGCAGAGTAGGGAGTAGAACCCAGTAGTCCTAACTTAGTCCTCTGTTCTGATCACTAGACTGTACTACCATAGAATCATAGAAGATTAGGGTTGGAAGAGACCTCAGGAGGTCATCTAGTCCAATCACCTGCTCAAAGCAGGACCAACACCAACTAAATCATCCCAGCCAGGACTTTGTCAAGCTGGGCCTTAAAAACCTCAAAGGATGGAGATTCCACCACCACCTCCCTAGGTAACCCATTCCAGTGCTTCACCACCCTCCTAGTGAAATAGTGTTTCCTAATAGCCGACCTAGACCTCCCCCACTGCAACTTGAGACCATTGCTCCTTGTCCTGTCATCTGCCACCACTGAGAACAGCTGAGCTCCATCCTCTTTGGAACCCCCCTTCAGGTAGTTGAAGGCTGCTATCAAATCCCCCCGCACGCTCTTCTGCAGACTAAATAAGCCCAGTTCCCTCAGCCTTCCCTCATGATATTGTGTACAAGAAAAAATATACTTCCCTTTCCCCCTGCTAATATTTGGGGAAAAAGTACAGTCTGGAAGCAGTGAAGTGAGAGTATGTGCTGCCAGTGCTATAATTGAGAATTCTGAAGGGGAGACTGGCACTATGAAAAGCAGCTGTCGTGTTTCACCTGTGTGACTCATTTATCATGCAGCATGTGTAACTCCAAGTGGCACCCCTGTAATTGAAGAAGCTTCTCTTTACCATTTGTTTTAATTACCAGTGGCATTATCACAATTCACAGTGATAAACTTCAATGATCCAGGTAACATAAACCAGTAGAGCTTTCTATTTTCTATATTTTTTTAAATTAAATTTAATCTATTCATTTTTGTTTTTACCTCTAGCCATACAGGAAATTTGATCCAGCTGAACCAAACCCTCAAACTTCTGATTCTTTCCTTTTCTCCCTGAGTAGGTCAAAGGGATGAGCTGAGTCCAATGCTTAATCTTGCCTAATTGAAGTCAATGGCAAAACTCCAATTAGGAACATGAGAACAGCCATATTGGGTCCATCTAGCCCAGTATTCTGTCTTCTGTGTATATAATGTCTTCTGCAGTTTCCACAGTATGCATCTGATGAAGTGAGCTGTAGCTCACGAAAGCTCATGCTCAAATAAATTGGTTAGTCTCTAAGGTGCCACAAGTACTCCTTTTCTTTTTGCGAATACAGACTAACACGGCTGTTACTCTGAAACCTGTCTTCTAACAGTGGCCAGTGCCAGATGCTTCAGAGGGAATGAACAGAACATTGACTTCAGTGAGGCAGGATGAGGCTCAAAGTGTGTCACACTTTGGCTATCATCATCTTGCACACTCAGTTGATTTATAGGGGAGCTGGTAGCACCCCTAGGTTGCGTAACACTTTCCCCTATAGAGGATTCTTGTGACATTTTCTTTGAGAACTTCTAGCGCCTTCATTCTACACAGCAGATCATTGATATTTGGCAGTGGGGATACTCTCAGGTTGGGGAAGTGGCTTTTCTTTGACCCAGGAAATTCCATTTAGCTTTTGCTGAGATATAAACTATTGAAAATAACCATTTTCCTCTCTCTCTCATTTTTAAGCCTTGGGGAAAATGTTTGCATCCTGACAAAGTAACTCCATCCATATACCTCCTAAGGCCAGGCTTGTGTCCCTGCAGCAGCAGTTGTGGACACTGTACTGGGAACACCTGGAGCTACTGGAGCAGAGCATTTGGGATAAGGGGAGTTTTCTCTCTCCCCTTGTGTGTATTCATTCGCATAGTCTTTGTGATCACATACTATTTTTTTCCCCTCAGGACCTGTGCCTTACTTAGTACACATGATGGAGCAGAATTAAGTGTACAGGCAACTATAAATCTGGCATTTTTTAACTCTCAAGTGCTTTAATTTGCAATCTAAACATAGGTTTTGTATGTAATTATTATTTATATTACAGTAGAGTTCAGCAGTGCGCTCAGGATTGCGGCCCCATTGTGCTACTACAACAGGGGTGGGCAAACTTTTTGGCCTGAGGGCCACGTCTGGGTATGGAAATTATATGGAGAGCCATGAATGCTCACAGAATAGGGGGTTGGAGTGCATGCGGGGGTGAGGGCTCTGGGGTGGGGCCATAAACGAGGAGTTCAGGGTGCAGGAGGTGGCTCCGGGCTGGGGCAAGGGGTTAGGGTACAGGGGTGTGTGTGAGGGCTCCGGCTGGGGGTGCTGGCTCTGGGGTGGGGCTGGGGTTGGAGGTGCAGGAGGGTGCTCTGGGCTGGGACTGAGGGGGATCAGGGCTGGGGCAGGAGGTCAGTGTGTGGGAGGGGGCAGGGGTGCAGTCTTTGGGCAGCGCTTACCTCAAGCAGCTTCCGGAAGCAGTGGTATGTTCCCCACACTGGCTCCTAAGCAGAAGTGCGGACAGGTAGCTCTGCGCGCTGCTCCGTCTGCAGGCGCCGCCCCTGCAGCTCCCGTTGGCCACGGTTCCCAACCCCAGCAAGCCCCGGACCCCACTCCCTGGCTGGAGCTCAAGGGCCAGCTTAAAACATCTGAAGGGCCAGATGTGGCCCCTGGACCATAGTGTGTCCCCCCCCCCGCCCCACGGTACTACAAGCATATAGTAAAACTGTCTCTATTCTGGAGTGCTTATTTATGGGTTTAATATGACATCTAGAAGAAGACATTTTCCTGTGTAATTAAAGGATTGTCTTCAGAACTCCTTATATCTTTTATGCTTTCTAATATCTATTGTATACTTAATACAGCACTAGCACATTTTGCACCGTGTACTCTGTCCAGCATGAAGCAGAGTGTTTAGTATGGTTTTTATATTTTCACCAGGTTTTTTTTTTCCCCACAAGTGACTAAGTATCTGATACACTGCACTATTGTACTGGAAAGCTGGAGCTATATCAGAGATACTGTATTCCAGAAACAACGGTGGGGGGGTGGGGTGGGGTGGGTGTGAGAATTGCCTCTGCATGTTCCCACTTACAGCCAGAGCCCCATGTACTCGTGGCACAAGTGGAACAAATTCTACTGCAACAGCCCTGAATTCCATGGCAGCATTAATTTATCGTATTTGTCATGAAATACTCATGATTCCCACCTCCCATACTCCTACATGGAGACACACAGCTATGACTCATGGTTGAAAATACTCATTGATGTAAAATGTTGTCTGATTATTTTCAACAGTAATTGTATTCAACGATGGTTTATTTCCCCTGTTTAACGCACAGCTGGATTAATTAAGCTGTCAGGGAGAAACTGGAGGCTGAGCAGCTGGGTAGTGGCCAGTTATGTCTTTTGATACTTGGAAAGGTGAGGATGACAGTTTGATATTCTGGAATAAACCCAGCAGCTGGTTGTCTCACAGTGATCCACAACAAAATAGTTAATAGTGCTGACATTTTAAATATAGCTTTCTAGATTTCAGGCTTAACCCACTGAAATGAATGAGGCAGCTCACAACTCAGATCTAGTGTTTCAGACTGGTTGCAGACTTAGGCAGACAATGCTATATAAATTACTCTCAGTTCATGTTTTCTGCGGAATCAGAAGGGGATAGAAACATTTAAAAAAAAAAAAAAAAAGCAACAGCTGAGTTTCTGCTGCACAACTTCACATCAAGGGACAGCGTCCACAGCAAATTGTGTGTCCAGGAAACTGCAGGATGCACAGGGCCTTGCCTCTATGACATTTGGTTGGGGCAATTGAAGTTAATCTCTGCTTTCCCAGCTGCTGTTCTCATGTTGATGATCTCTCTTGATACAGGCAGAGCACAGATCTATCATTTCTCCAGGAATAGACTTTCTGGAACTGAACAAACGACTTAACTGTCTCTTGAGACTCAGTACCAAGCATCAGTAGGGAAGGCAACAATTTTAGGGACTAGGACTGGAGCTGGGACTTTGTACCAGCCTGTCACTGGATACACAAGAAGCTGCTTATCTACACTCTCTGTTCATTGTCAATGTCCCAAGACTATTTTTTTCTGAAATAAATTAGTTTTCACGTGCTAATGACTACAAACAGTGCCAGCGTGGGTTGCTTTTCTGAACTGTTTCTTAATAATCATACAGTGGGCATTGCTCAATCAGCATCTAGATTGGCTAGGGAAAATTAAGTACAGGGTATTATCCTCAGAAATATGGTTGGAGTGAGTTTTGCTCAAGTTTCATAACTAAGTGTGTCATTTAGAACACAGATATGAAACTCTTCCCACAAACAAACGTATAATAAGGAAAGCACTCAAGTGCAGTTTAGAACTCTTTAAGGACTAATAGAGTCCTCAATTATACACTGAATATGAAACATCAGGAAGGAAATGCTAGATGAGTGGAAAGGCATAAGACACTTTTGAGAACAGACCCTTTCCTAGATGTGTAGCATTGTGATCGGGCTAAGATTGGGCAGTAGATGAAGATTCCAACAGTGGGCCAGGTTAAACGGAAACAAAAAACAATCCTTTCTGCGGCTTCTGACTTGATCAACCAAAGGACTATAGACCAGCAAAGCCTGGACACATTCTCTTCAGGCAGCTGAACAATCTGTAAACTACAAACATGACATAAAGCAGTGCTTCTATCTGCAGAACTCTATTCTGGCTTCTGGTCAGCAAACCTATCTCTTATTAGAGTAGCCCATCCTCTTTAAAGGCTCTGAACCTAACTATGCTCAGGTGCAGCTGACTGCTTCAGCTCAGGGAAGTGTGCCTATCCTGTCTTGGTGTTTATATTTTGCTTACTATCATGGTATCTGAGGTACTACATCAGCTTGTGTTATTCCAGCAGGCCTTGGCTACAATGGAAAGTCTGTGGCCTTATCCCAAGACAAGAGCAAGTATGGAATATAAAACCCATGGCCAGGAACTATAGTGGAACATTCCTGTTTGATCATATCCTGCAGAGCAGTGCTCTGTGGCATTTATTGTAGAAATTCCCTTTAATTTGCATGAACCAAAGGACAGTATTTCTTTAGCTGGGCTTGTGAGATTTGCATCTCAGACAGTCTGCGAGATGTATATTGTTTCAGCCACAATTACAGCCTCAGAGAACAACTTGGTTTTGACATCTTTGTGACATCTACATACATCTTTGTATAGATGATGGCTGTGTAATTGCTGAACTGTTAAGCTGCTTAGCACGAGCCTACAAATCATTAAATTATGTGGAAGCGCTGAGTGAGGACAGTTCTCAACTAGTCTAGTGCCAGCTCCTCCCATTGGGAGGTGCTACAGGACAGTGGTACCTTTCAGAGCCAACAAGGACTCTCCTCGGAGTCTCAGAGAGAAAAATAATCATGGAGAGGTCCTACCTGTGTGCATAAAGCAAACATTACAGCACAATTCAAACACACAATGCAGTGTAAGACCATCATTTAAGGATTATTTTATGGCTTTGAGATTCCATTTTGCATGTGTGCTCTTTTTCTTTCCTTATTATGTAGATGGGCAGGGAGGGATCACAACAGCTCTTGTCAGTTTATTCTAGTTTCCCTGTGCTGCTGTGCGTATGTTTGGGCTTTGGGAGTAGTGCTTCTTGCTCTGGAGAGGAGTGCTGATTGAATTTGAGACGTCTAGAATAGCCACAAGTTGAGTATTGCTCCTATGCCACCCTCTCCTGGCTGTGGTGAGGGGAGTTGCCAGAATATCATATATTACCCTTTTGGAGGATAGCGAAGTGTGAAGAACCCCATTCTGAGAATTGCTTCCCTCCTCACCGCTGTTTTGTTTGTTCTTCTTTTCAGATTGCAAAGAGTTTTAGTGCTGATCTGGCCTTATATAGTCATTTCCTATTATTAGAAACATTTCCCTGGGATCTTGTTGGGGGAGTAGCAGAGGGAAATCCTGTTTCCTTCATCTGAAATGAGGGCTAGCAGCACTTTTCATACACTCCATGTCTAATGTCCATGGGATAGGGGGTTTCATTGTAATTCAGTTTCTGGCCCCAGTCCTTTTAAAACTATTACCATTTCTAGAAAGAGAGAGCTCCTATTCCTGCAGGTTTCTTCCACTGAGTCACATATGCTGCAACTTAAACCATTGTGTGTGCACCGTGTAAAATGTGCCCAGTTTTTCTCAGCCAGCTATTGTCTTTCTCTGGGTATCAGTCTTTTCCTAATGATGTGGAAAACTGACTCACCTCTTTGTTGCCACAGGTGACATGGCAAGATGGGCATGATCCATCCTTGCCTGTGTCGGAACGGAGCCTGTGGAGGAAGTGAGTGATGATTCTAACAGCATTTGGAGAAAGAGAGGAGCAGCTTCATAATGAGGAGGGAATAGATTCTGTTTTGTGTGTGCAGAAAGAATGTGTTTTTAGAGAAGCAATTGGCTGCTGAAAGCACTGACATATGCTCAGACCTTGGACACTTAACTTTTCCTGTGAAAACATTTTTTCCCCATAAAAGGAAGATTAGGTCCTGCCACTGGGAGGGACTGTTGAGAAAGTCACTTATGAGGAATGCACACCAGCTGAACTGGGTCAGACTGTTCGTATTAATGACTTTTTGAAATAATTATTCTAGTATTGCCTCAGATTAAGCAGGGGAGCCACCCAGCATTGCAATAAAATAGGGTAAAGAAAACAATGAATTATTTTTTTAGGCTCTTTATTATTGAGACTGGTGCAGCAATTACTGCAGGGTTCAAAATGCGTGGTGCTACTGGGACATTTCTATGAAGTTATTTGAACAGACATCTAATTTGGCTGCAGTTTGGTAGCAACCCCCTGAACCAGAAGTGTGGTGACATTTAAGTGAGAGTTGGTGGTACATGGGGTAGAATAGCCACATGCTAGTGACTGATTGCACGTGAGATGTACTGTTTAGTCCTGTAATATTGTATGGAGACAATTTGTAAGGAGTGAACTTTGTTTTGGTAGACATGATTAGTGCCTGTCATGCATCTCCTGTTTTATTGATTCAGTAGGAAGCAAGGATGTACAGAGTTCTTCAGTTTATTAGGTCAGCCCAGCTTCTGTTTTCCAACCTAAGTGTCGTAGGGATACAATTGATCTGTATGTGCAGTATCTAGATTTAAATCTGTGTTACAATTGTCTTGTTTTATCTGTGCCTTTTTCTCAAAGGCACCTAGTGTCTTGGTATCTGAGTGCTGAACAGCACGTAAGGAACACAAGAACATACATACTGGGTCAGACCAAAGGCTGCTCTAGCCCAGTATCCTGTCTTCCAACAGTGGCCAATGCCAGGTGCCCCAGAGTGAATGAACAGAACAGGTAATAGTCAAGTGATCCATCCCCTGTTGCCCATTCCCAGCTTCTGTCAACAGAGGCTAGGGACACCATCTCTGCCCATCCTGGCTAATAGCCATTGATGGACCTATCCTCCATTAACTTATCTAGTTTGTTTTGTTTTTTTTTAAACCCTGTTATAGTCTTGGCCTTCACAACATCCTCTGGCAAAGAGTTCCACAGATTGACTGACTATGAATTGTATGGGGGAAAAAAAACTTCCTTTTGCTTGTTTTAAACCTGCTGCTTATTAATTTCATTTGGTGACCCCTAGTTCTTGTGTTATGAGAAGGAGTAAATAACACTTATTTACTTTCTCCCCACCAGTCATGATTTAATAAACCTCTATCATATCCCCCCTTAGTTGTTTTTTTTCCAAGCTGAAAAGTCCCAGTCTTCTTAATCTCTCCTCATATGGCAACCATTCCATACCCCTGATCATTTTCGTTGTCCTTTTCTGAATCTTTTCCAATTCCAATATATCTTTTTTTGAGATGGGGCAATCACGTTTGCACACAGTATTCAAGACGTGCGCATACCATGTATTTATATAGAGGCAATATGATATTTTCTGTCTTTCTTAATGATTCCCAACATTCTGTTTGCTTTTTTGATTGCTGATGCACATTGAGTGAATGTTTTGAGAGAACTATCTACAGTAGCTCCAAGATCTCTTTCTTGAGTGGTAACAGCTAATTTAGACCCCCTTATTGTATATGTAGTTGGGATTATGTTTTCCAATGTGCATTACTTTGCATTTATCAGCATTGAATTTCATCTGCCATTTGGTTGCACAGTCACCCAGTTTTGTGAGATCCTTATGTAATTCTTCGCAGTCTGCTTGGGACTTAACAGTCTTGAGTAGTTTGGTATCATCTGAAAATTTTGCCACCTCACTGTTTACCCCTTTTTCCAGCTCATTTATGAATATGTTGAATAGGACTGGTCCCAGTACAGACCCCGGGGCGACACCACTATTTACCTCTCTCCATTCTGAAAACTGACCATTTATTCCTACCCTTTGTTTCCTATCTTTTAACCAGATACCAATCCATCAGAGGACCTTCCCTCTTATTCCATCACACCTTACTTTGCTTAAGAGCCTTTGGTGAGGGACCTTGCCAAAGGCCTTCTGAAAATTTAAGTACACTATATCCACTGGATCCCCCCTTGTCCACATGCTCGTTGATCCCCTCAAAGGAAAAAGAGGAAAAGGTCTAAAGGTCTATGTCTCTGAGCCTAGGATTCCTGGAATATGCATATTTATTTGTGGAGGGATGGGGTTCTCAGGCTTGGTTGTGGAAGGCTTTATTAGAAACACACATCAACAATGCCAGCCACTGGTGTTCAGTTGCCTTCTGTGAAGGAGGCATTGGTGATTTCAGTTATCATGGAGGTCAGGTGTTCTTGCTAATTTCAACCATACATGAGGACAGGAGTTTTTTAAGTAGTGAGTTAGATGTCCTTCAAAACCTCAGGGCCCTATTTTGGGTTACTTTAGGAAGTCAAGGCGCTGTTACCAGTCTGGATCACCTAAAGTATGCAGCACAGGGCATCTTAAGAATGTTTTTGGTTGATGAAGAGACCTGTTGTTTTCTCCAGCTAAAGAATTCCTATGACATGCTGGGGGGGAGCCTTCCTTTTGGAGCCCTCCTAGCCTGTGTGGGATGGGTTGGTTCCAATAGCATCTAGCCAAATACTTTCAGATTGTGGAATTTACAGGTATTTGCATTTTTTAAAGGCAGCAGAACTTGTAGAAAAAAACTTGAAAAAATTGTATTATGTGAGAAATGGTACATGAACCTATAACTGCATTCACACTTGGCATCTCCTGGCTTTTTTGAGTATTTAAACCATGAAACCCATCACTCTGCTAATGAAGTATTGTGTACAGAATATACTAAAGGCATTATCTTAGACTCCCAGATTCATATTGTATAGCAAAACCTGGAATCCTGAATTTAGGAGATGAATGCTTTGCCAAAGCCAGTGTAATGGGGCTGGGTTCAAATTCATTAACTTATTTAATTTAATAGAGCCAGCAGTTGCTGGAGCAGCTAGGCAGTTCATGTTCTGCTTTCAGTTCAGGGCTGACAGGAAGAGTTTCCTGTCCGCTTGTTTTGAATGTGAATTTGTTTGCAGGGAATTCACTGCTTATCAGTCGAGGGCAGAGCAGTCCCAGTGCTCTCATCCAAGTCTTCAGTGAGTCACTACTGAGTGAAGGGGCTTGGAAAAGTTGATTCACATCTCTGCCTTTAGTAGCAATGGAACCTCCATCTATCCTTAGCACCCAGCACAGATTGTCATTGACTTCCGCCTAGCTGGCAAGGAAGAAACTGCTTGGATTGCCTTTGAGCCATATTGCTCAAGGATCAATATGTTTTAAACAGAAGGCATTTTACCTGTATGCTTTTTGACCCCCCTCCCATCTACCCACAGTTGGTTCTCTCCTAACTCAGATTTCCCCAAAGATAGGATTATGTTCCCCTCCCGCAGGAGTTGATCATATCCTTTGCAGTTTTCTAGCTTCAAAAGCAGGAATATTGCCTGTTCTGTCCTGATCAGGGCTTTAGCAACTGTGGAGAGATGTTTTGAGAGCTTGCTTGTGTGAACTAGAGGCAGATGCAGGGCATTAGGAAGGGGAGGATGTTAGTCTGAAGAATTTTTACACTGAATGCATCTGATGAAGTGAGCTGTAGCTCATGAAAGCTTATGCTCAAATTTGTTAGTCTCTAAGGTGCCACAAGTACTCCTTTTCTTTTTGCGAATACAGACTAACACAGCTGCTACTCTGAAACCAGTCTGAAGAATGTGGAACATGATTCAATGTGGCTTAACATCACAGCTCAGATCACTTTTATTGACTTATCTTCTACTTTCTCAAATCAACCTGTAGTCTATGGTCTGTACTGGACTCTTTTCCTTTCAGTAATATGCCTGCTAGCACCTTGTTTCTGTTCTTCCATCCAGTGTCAATGCTTTTAAAACCAGAAGATGAATTGCACTGAAGGTATGGTGATGGTTGTTAATTATTTGAGTGCCATCAGTGTTCTGGGCACAGTCCAAACATAGAGAAAAATGCAGTGTTCTCTGCCCACAGAGTTTATAATCTGCATCTCACCCAGAAGCACAATACACTAGCTGATGAAAGGATGGTCTTGTGGTTAAGACACTACACTGGGATGTGAGGAAAACTGGGTTCAGTTAGTGTCTCTGCCACAGACTTCCATTTGTGGCTTTGAGAGGGTTAATCAGTCTTTCTAACCCTCAAGTTGATGATCTGTAAAATGGTGATTAAAGTATGGTTCTCTCTCTTTCTGTCTTGTCTATTTAGACTGTAAACTCTTCTAATCACTGACAATTTTTAAATCGAGATTAGATGTTTTTCTAAGAAATATTCTCTAGAAATTATTTTTGGGAAGTTCTGTGGCCTGTGCTAACCAGGAAGTTGGACTATATGACAACAGTGGTCCCTTCTGGCCTTGGAATCTCTGTATCAATAAGCAGGGATTGTGTAAAGAGTGATGATGGTCCAGTCCTGAGGTGTGGCACAAGTGTATTGGTGAGATTGAGGCAGAATTTTGTTCATAAAGTGGGATTTTTCTGAAGAGAGAGGAAAGCTGTTACGTGTGAGGTGCCTGATGAAGTTTCACTCACCTAATAACCTTCTGTGGTGCAGATGTGTAATTCCCCACATGTACTGCATTGTCTCTTTACTTCCATGGCTGGAATCCAGGCTAGGATTAGAGAGATTTTAGAAAAATGCTAATGGGAATTAACTCTCTTCAGAAAGGGCCAGAGTAAAGCTGAAAGGCTCAGGTGCCATTCACACCACTGCATTATAACAGTGGTGACCTGACAGGGTTAAAACATGGTTTATTCTTGGAATGTAAGTTGAACTAAACTGGGTTTTAACTGTGTTCCTGAGTTGAACTACAGCACCAAAAGTGCAAAGCTTCAGCAAGATTTTTGTGTATGGTTTGGTCTCTCCTATGCTGCAGAACTGATCAATGTTTTTACAGTTTTTTCAGGGGTCCATGCTATTGTAACCATGCCCCTTCCCACACACCCACCAGACACAAAATTTGGTATAGTGCAGATGTGATCTGAAGAAGCAGCCTTAATTAACTGGGCAGGTCTTTAAACAAATTCCTAATACACTAGCTCCTGTAGTTTTGAGCTTTATTTTAAAGGCCAAGTCACTTTCCAGATTGAGGTGAGGTTAACTACAGTACTGCAGTTGTAAACATACCAGGCCCTTTCAAGCAGGGGGCTGCTTAGAGCCAGGGTGTGGGTTGTGTCAACATGTCAGTATAGCATAGTGTACTTCAGTGCTTTCTGAAGCCAGAGTACAATAAACATGAGACTTAGAATGGCATGTTTTAAATAGTGCCTCTTAGCCAGGATCACAAAGCTTTTCTGAGCTATAGGAATACTTTCACCCACTGCTGAAACACAGCTTGCTTTTTATTGGAATGCAGCAATTGTTTAACAGTTCACCATAACTCCATAGAAGTTGAGGACAAGAAGTGAAAAGAGAACTTGCAGCCAGTTAGAACTGTAGGGGGAAATAAGGGAGACAGTGTAATTGTTCAAACTAGAATCTGGCCAGGACACCAGGGCTGATGCCCCAGCTCTTTTCAAAAGTGCCATAGGATCCTTGCCACAAATGTTCAGGGCCTTAGTATTCTGTTTCCTCTAAAAGATGGCACCTGCACAGTACAACGCCTCCTAGCTGCACACTGGGGGATTGGGTCAGTATGATCAGAGTGCCACACCAAATAGCGAACACCTCTTCCTCAATTATCTGGGTTTTAAGAGATCCCTCATCCAAGTTTCAGAGTAGCAGCCGTGTTAGTCTGTATTCGCAAAAAGAGGAGGAGTACTTGTGGCACCTTGGAGATGAACAAATTTATTTGAGCATAAGGTTTCGTGAGCTACAATATTATCTGTATCCAGCCATATTTCATATAAGACAAGATGGGCTTATAATGGAAATCTAAGGGTTACATATTGCTGGTAGGCAGTTTCACTGAAAAGATGGGGGTGGGGGGGAAGAAAACCTTCATGTGGGTTGACTTGAGGTGCTGCTAGCAGCCATGAAGACTTGAAATGGGGAATTTCCTTTACCTTTGGAGCTGAAATTCTGGGAGTACATGGAAGTTTACGGTGGAGTAACCCCTGGTTAAGAAACTTTAAGTCTTTTTAGATTTTTTTTTTTTTTTCCAGGTTCTGCTCCTCTCCATGAGGAGCCTGCTAGTGAGGGCAGCTGATCACCACCCATTGTCACAGTTTACCAACAAACTATAAACCTTAATGGTCTCTCTGCAGCTCCTAGACACACATGCCAGTACTTCACAGATGAAAAATACAATCTCATAGATCATCAGGATTGGAAGGGACCTCAGGAGGTCATCTAGTCCAACCCCCTGCTCAAAGCAGGACCAATCCCCAATTTTTGCCCCAGATCCCTAAATGGCCCCCTCCAGGATTGAACTCACAACCCTGGGTTTAGCAGGCCAATGCTCAAACCACTGAGCTATATCCTCCAAACATTTTGTTTGCCATCAAACAAACTGTGGTTTGAATTGTAATGTTAGAATATGACCTAGGATCCTCAGATATATGAGAATCACCAGACTAATGGCTGAAGAATGAACAATCTTCACTTCTACTCTTAAGAGTATACTCAGGGAAGGGAACCAACTTATCTTTACTACTGTCTCCCCTCTATGCTGCACTGAGCTCTGCCTGACCACTCTCCTCCAAAGCTTTACAGTCGCTGAATAGTGAGGAGCTTTGACTGGGTACCACTGTTGACCTCCCCAAGTCCCTGGAAACTGGCCGGTACTGATTGTCTGAAATAGCTCCAGTCCTGGTGGCTAATCTCAGAAAAGTTTGAGTAGACAACACAAGGCACCAGGAATAGCCTCATTTTACCAGACCTGAAGATGCAAAGAAGGGTGTGGTTTCTGCAGAAAACCAGGGAATCTGAACTAGGTCTCGTTTGGGTCAGAGTAGAAGTCCCTCCGTATAGATGCATACAAGGCACTTGGAGCACAAATCTCTTTAACTGGGACTCTGAACAATGGCTCAGTCAATGAAGGCTGTATTGTCAGTCTAGTAGCTTGACATGCTATAGATTTCAGGACAGGAACTTTGTCTTCCGCTGTGCATGGACAGCACCCAGCATGTGCAGGTGCTCCTTCTGTTTTAATAATTTGCCCAGGTAGTGGCTAGCTGCAGCGCCCCATGTTGTGAGCTATTTGAAGAGAGGGATAGTCATGAAACAATATAAAAGGGAAATTCATGGCAGTATGGTCCGTGTAGATTGCAATTTTCTAGATTCTGAGACATACCACCCAGTACTCATCTTCTCTTGAGAAACTCCTTTGGCTGCTGGCATGTTGCTGTGAATCAAATTGTATGCCTGGAAAATTTTATTGCCTTTAATACTTTTTGTTACAGAAGTCTAGATAGAAGGGAAATCAAATCTCCTGACTCAGTGTGGAGTTGATCCCCTTCAAGAGACTGCTTGGCCTCCAGCACAGCTGACGATAGCTCCAAGTCTGCCATAAATTACAGCAGCTTTGTATGACTACCTGGGGGCTGCTCTGTGCCTAGAATAGCTGGACTGCAGTGTGTTGCATCCATTCCAGCACAGTGCAGACGGCTGCAATATCTGAGACAATTTCAAGCTCTGATCGTGCTGAATTGTTGCCATCCTGTGACTACTCCCCAGTGTGGCCAGGAAACGTAGAGGGTTGCAACTGCCCCAATGTAGGGGGACTCATAACTCCATCCTATAATGAAGTGCCTCGTGTTGGGAAATAACCCAAAAGCCCCTGCTGCCAGCAGCAATACTAGGCACTATGGGATAAGTGCTGCAGGTGTGCTAGCATGCACTGGTGCAACTCTGGTTGTAAGGAGCTTTGGGTGTGGATGCTTCACAACAATTCTGGAAAAGAATGTTGCTGGGTACATGTGCTAAACTGTTGCAAGGACAAACAAGAAAATCAACCATTTCCTACCATCAGAGTTCCTGCAGTGGTTCCTTTGGTTTGCTGGAGTCATGAGAGGAGCTACAGCTTCAGGCTCGGGAACTTTGCTGTGGACTTGCAGGTCAGTGTGTTTGAGTTTGATTCAGTGTAGCCCACTTGATGTTGTTCCTGTTTGTAGCTGCCTTTTTGTGCAAATTTTGCCACAGCAGAACATATGGCTGCTGCCTTTGCTTTTTTCCTGTGGTTTTGGGTTGTAGGCTCTGGACCAAGGTTTCCAGCCTCTTTTCTTTCAATTTTTCTCTGTCATTAGACAGCTTGTGCTCTACATACAGGCAGCAGGCTTCTTTTATCTTGAGCTTCAGCTTGTGATCTGTGTGTCTGTCCCTCTCTCTTTCAGTCTAGAAGGGGAGGAGAGTTTTTTTGCTCACTCTCCTCCTTGTACAACGCCTTCTTTAGCAGGCTCCGGTAGGAGTTGCGTAGGCAGGAGTGGTTCTTGACAGTACCAAAAATGTCATTAAAAGTAAAAAAGGCAACTGATTGAAGAGAGTTGACCTCAGATTTCTTGCTTTGAGACAGCATAACTGACTCTCTGAAAGTGCCTTGTGAGCTGAAAAGGATCGGAAATGAAGTTCAGGGCTGCGGTAAGATTTGTTTAACTGCTGTGTTCTTCTGCAGTCTTTCTAATGTGTGTCCAGCCTGAGAGGAATGGAGAGAATTCTTCAGGGTTTCAGCAGGAAGTCCCTGTGTTTCACACACACAATTTCCAATGGAAAACTCCTGCTTGGAAAGTTAAGTGTGAGTGCTTGAGATGGGGAGAAGAAAAGCAAGGCAGGTTTGGGGCTTATATTTTAAAGAGGTGAGTGTATGTGGGGGTACAGA
Source organism: Natator depressus (assembly GCF_965152275.1). Classification (NCBI taxonomy): domain Eukaryota; kingdom Metazoa; phylum Chordata; order Testudines; family Cheloniidae; genus Natator; species Natator depressus. The sequence goes on along the minus strand of NC_134250.1, from coordinate 228,431 downwards.
GGGTGGGAAGAGACTGAGGCAGGAATATGCTGGGGTTGTGGGGAGGGCATATGTATCATGTTCTGGGGTTCTTTTTGTGTGATATCACAGAGATGCCAACCCTTACTAACTTTCAGTAATTCTTCTGATTTTTTTTTTAAGGTGTAATTATGAAATTACTAATTTGGGCTTAAATCAAGTAATTTTACAAGCATACACATGTAATGTATATAAAGTGTGTGTGTGTCACTCACCACGCGGGTCTTACGATCACAGCACATAGCATGGGGGGGGGTGCATTCTTGACAATCCCCATGGCACAAGTGCATACTGTGCAGTGAGGTTCTGATAGGAGTGGTTTTGAATGGGTTAAGGCACTGCTGGATTCACCACCAAAGCCACAGGCTGTGTGTTGCACTTGGACTGCCCCTTGTGGACTCTGCAGTTAAAATGCTCCAGGTCAGTGGCTCTCAACCTTTCCAGACTACTGTAGCCCTTTCAGGAGTCTGATTTGTCTTGCATACCCCCAAGTTTCACCTCAGTTAAAATCTACTTGCTTACAAAATCAGACATAAAAATACAAAAGTGTCACAAGACACTATTACTGAAAAATTGCTTACTTTCTCATTTTTACCACATAATTATAAAATAAATCAGTTGGAATATAAATATTGTATTTACATTCAGTGTATGGTATAGAGAGCAGTATAAACAAGTCTTTGTATGAAATTTTAGTTTGTACTGACTTTGCTAATGCTTTTTATGTAGCCTATTGTACAGCTAGGCAAGAATCTAGATCAGGGGTTCTCAAACTGGGTGTCGTGACCCCTCCGGGAGTCACAAGGTTATTACTTGGGGGGTCATGAGCTGTCAGCCTCCACTCCAAACCTCGCTTCACCTCCAGCATTTATAGTGTTAAATATAAAAAAATGTGTTTTTGATTATTATAGGGTGTTGCACTCATAGGCTTGTTGTTTGAAAGGGGTCACCAATACAAAAGTTTAAGAACCACTGATCTAGATTAGTTGATGTGCCCCTGGTAGAGAACCGCTGCTGTAGGTACCTAGATGGGACAGTTCAAGCACAGTACACAGTCTGTTGCTTGGGCAATGAATAGAATTCCCCACTGACAATCTCTGCAGCTTGCCTCCTGTCAGACTCTCCCTGCACAGTCTGAAGGGGAGGAAAAGCTGGAGGAGGCAGCAGTGATGGAGGAGGAGAGAGGGAATGTGATGAAAATTAATAGGCATCCTTTTAAAAACAAACAAAGGGAAATACTTCTCCACACAATGCACAGTCAACCTGTGGAGCTCGTTGCCATGGGATGTTGTGAAGGCCAAAATATAACTGAGTTCAAAAAAGAATTAGATATGTTAATGGAGGATAGGTTGGTCTATCAGTGTCTATTAGCCAAGATGGCGAGTTATGTGTCCCTTGCTGTGGATGCCACTAAACCTCCAGCGGCCAGAAGCTGGGACTGGATGACAAGGGACAGATCACTCAAAATTGCCCTGTTCTGTTCATTCCCTCTGAAGCATGTGGTACTAGCCATGGTCAGAAGCCAGGATATTGGGCAAGATAGATGGGCAATTGGGCTGCCCCAGTAGGGCTGTTCTTATGTTTAAAATTAGCATTTGTATTGGAGAAGCAGCAGCCAGCCAAACTCTGTCAATTCTCAGTAGTGCAGGATTAGAGGAGGTTCAGAGAAGGTTGGTGAAAATGATCAAGGTCCTGGAAAACACTCCTATGAAGAGAGATTGAAAAGAGTAGGATCCTTACCTTAGAAAGGAGACAAATAAGAGGAGGCATGACAAAAATATATACCATAATTAATGGTCTTTGGGAACTTCTTTTCTCCCTGATCTATAACACAAGAAAAAGGCGACAGTCAATTAAATTAAAAGGTGGCAAATACAAAATTGATATAAGGAAATACTTTTTCGTGCAATACATAATTAGATTGTGGAACTCATTGCCACAGGAAGTTGTTGAAGACAAGAACATAGCAAGACTGAAAAAGCAATTGGACATTTCCATGGATAAGAATATTCAAAGTTAATGCTAACAGATGTTGAAAGTGGTATTAAAAACTTCATGGTTCTGATTTTACACCAATCCCTAACTATTAGGGATTAGGAGGAGACCTAATGTGGGGGCAGATTATCCAACATCTGCATAATGTGAGGCATCTTGCATCTTCCCCTGAGACATCTGTTACTGGCCACTGTCTGAGGCAGGATACTGGACTGGATAGGATCCAGGTCTGATCCAGAAAGGCAGTTCCTATCTTCCTATTTTTCTTTTAATTCTCTCATTACTGCTTTAGCCCCAGTGCAGGCCCACTGTTGGGAGTAATAGCGTAAATAGGCCCTTGGTATTCTAACCATCGTTCATCTAACATGGCTCAGAGCAGATTTTGAGATATGGTGGTAAAGCCACCTGAGTCTCATCTACACTAGAGCTTATTTTGTTACGATCATCAACACAGCTGCACTACTGGTGGCATTTATTGTAATTTGGATACTGATCTATCTTGTGTAGATAGGACCTCTGAGGCCAAAGTGGGCACTTAAGTGAAGGTGTGCTGAATCCTGGTAGTGCCTACGTTAACATCCCCCCCCCCCCCCCATCTGGGCATCTGAAGACTGAGCTCTAGAGGTTTGGTTTTGAGATTCTTCTTGCAGAGGGGCAATTCGAGTAACAGCAGGCATGTCCCCACCAGTAGACACACAGGGCGGGATTCCCAGTTTTCAATCTTTCCTCATTGGTCATGTTTTTTTTGCAACAGTTACACTGTTGACTCATTTAGCTTGTGATCCACAATAACCCCTAGATCTGTTTCCATGTACTTCTTCCTAGGCAGTCATTTCCTATATTGTACGTGTGCAACTGATTGTTCCTTCCTAAGTGGAGTACTTTGCATTTGTCCTAATTGAATTTCATCCGATTTTCTTCAGATCATTTCTTCAGTTTATCTGGATCATTTTGAATTTTAATCCTATCCTCCAAAGCACTTGCAACTCCTCTCAGCTTGGTATTGTCCACAAACTTTATAAATGTACTCTCTGCCGTTATCTAAATCATTAAAAAAGATATTGAACAGAACCGGACCCAGAACAGATCCCACTTTTTATGCCCTTCTAGCTTGACTGTGAACCACTGATAACTGTTCTCTGGGAATGGTTTTCCAACCAGTTATGCCCCGACCTTACCATAGAGCCATCTAGGTTTTAGTTCATGGGTACTGGAATCATTGTGGATACTGGAACTAGCAGCATCTTTTTGACTGATTTACACAGCTGGTGCCACCTGGTAAAGAGCAAAAATGCCAGCTCCCTAAATATAGAAATCCACGGTGTTGACTCTGTAAGTTTCCCTGATCTCTTTCTTGTTTGCCCACTTCATTTTTCTCACAGATATTTTCTGTTTAGCTTGCTGACTGAAATCTGAGTATCCCCTCTATGCAATAAACAGCCTCATTCTCATCCTTCAAATTCTTTCTTAAAACTGCTTTACTTTCCATTGTTAATCTTTGCTCCAGGTTTATCTACACTTGCTCTCTGACATTTAAAAAAAGAAAATAAAGCAACACCCAAAACCTGGAACAAATTATATGATCTGCTTCCTTTGTAAAATCAGCATTACCTTGCTTTTTTTGTTCTTTCTCATTTAGATTATGAACTACTTGGGGCAGGAGTCTTGTTGTCAAACACAAGAAGTTTCAAATACATCTCTGGTACTATATGAGTAGTAATAAACAACGTTCAAACTCCAGCAGAATTATTCAATGACATACTTTTCTCTCCTCACTTCTGATTCTCCCTTCTTCAAGTCCCTGTGACAAACATGTAATATATATTTAAAATACACACAGCATGATTTAATTGCCAGCATTTCCTGTTCTACTTTGCATTTTAGTGGAATGAATGAATCTGAAGTTTAGATAGCTGGAGTAACAGGAGTTCCACATCTTCAGTTTTAAAAGCAAAAGCTGTCAGGAGAGATGTTACAACAAACTTTACTAGGGCAAAAGTAAGGCTTTTTTTCCCTCTGCTGTGTCATTGGTATTTCTAAAATGTTCCAGCTTATGTCCTCTATTATTTAATAGTCAAAATATGAAGGGCCCTTGAAATTAAACTGTTTAAAGGCGTCTGTCAAAGGAGTACTTGTGGCATTCCTCTCCCTCCTCAAACATTTTTCAGAACAATAGCATAGTGTGGAAGTAAATTCTAAAGAAATGGTGAGCGAATCAGGAGGGCAACATCAGGGAGAGAAGACCAGATTCTGCGCGTGAGCCACTGTTCCCCAAACTCCCAGCAATAACCTCTAGAACACCAGCTCCAGGAGTTACCTTTCCTGTAGTATTTACTCTAAAGCAATCAAAAAGAGAAAATTATTTTATAAACAATCCTTGAGTGAGGCAGCCACTGACCTACTCACTTCTCTATGAGTTAAAAGTTACACAGTTGTACTGTGCTAGTGATGATTCTCTGCTGTTTTTGTTAAAATTCTGATTTTTCTCTTGTCCTTTGCTCAAAGTGGCTTACACATGTTAGGGATAGCATTGTACTAAATGTCCCTTCCAGACCCTGATATTCAAATGTAGAATTGAATATTCATTTAGTTTTTTCTCTCTGCTTAAATTTCAAACAACACCTATATAGAATGAGATTTATTATCATAAAAATAATTATTTGTGTACAGTTAACTTCAGGGCAGTTCAACTACTACTCACATGTTCAGTAGAGGGTATTGTTATGTAAGACATTAGCATGTTGTCTTGTCAGTGAGTCCTCTCTCCCATACCAGCCACTGACCATCTGATTAGTCACACACTGGCTTTTGCTTTTTGCAATGTTGCTGTAGCCATGTTGGTCCCTTGGTTTCTGGAGTTTGGTACAAAGACACAACAAGCAGAATTAGGCCGCATTACCTACATTATAAATGCAGTCATGTTGGGGTGCCCAATTACAATGCAGCTGTCACCCAAGTAGTGTAGTTTTTTCCGGCAGAATTTGTCATTTGAAAATTTGCAAAATCCTCTTCCTGATCTCTGTTCCACTCTACAGTCAGGGAAGGAGATGGGATGTGGGCTAAGTTGGAAAGTGGCAGGAAGACAAATCACTTAGTCTATCATTGGCCTCAGTTCCTCATCAGTAAAAAGGGGAACAGCACTCTCCCACCTTACAGAAGCATTGGGAGGATAAAATTCATAGCCATTGTGAGGTGCGCAGATACTACAGTACGACTAGCCATAAAAGCCTGAGACAGAAAGGGGAGTTTCAGAAACTGACTCCTATCCAAACAGCAAGAAAACAAATGATTTTTGGTGCAATGGAGGAGACAACTAAAAGAAGCAGCCAGGGTGTACTGGGACTGGAGAACTTAAAGACAAGAATTTTTCTGCCCACTTGTAATACCCCTAACCCCCACTCTCCTTGTGACCAGGGCTTTGGAGCTGTGCACCTGCTCTGCTCCAGCTCCAGGCAAAAACCTGCAGTTCCACTCCTCTGGAGCTGCTCTGCACTCCAGCTCCGGGCTCCACTCCAAAGCCCTGCTTGTGACTTCCTTGGGCAGTTGTGCCCAGCAGGCTGACAAGCTCTGCTTTAAACCACACTACATTTTAAAAGATGGTTTTAAAACTACGAGCAAAAGACAGACAAGGTGTGTGAGGTAATAATATATTACAGGGGAGATTTTCAGAAGTGCCTAAGAGATTTAGGAGCACAGATCCTGTTGAGCTTTGAGTGGGTCTGGTGATTTTAAAGTCTCTTCTACATTATATAACACCATTTATTGTGAGCGTTCCCAAGTGATTCACAAACTCAAAAGGGAGAGGGTTGGCCAAGGCACTAGGGTGACACTGAAAATGCTTCATTATGATTGCTAGCTCATTTACCCTTTCCATTAAACTCCAAAATGGGATTGTTTGGAAATTTTGATACAAAAGAAAAGATTCTTGCAACCAGGGCAAGGTATTAGTGCATTATACAGCCCCTGCCCTGCCCTCAGGCAGTTAGTTGCTGGACATTCACCAGATCAGATCATATCCCTACATTTACCTAGTACTCATTTAAAAGATTTCAGAGTGGTAGCCGCAAAAAGTTTGTATCAGCAAAAAGAACAAGGAGTACTTGTGGCACCTTGGAGACTAACAAATTTATTTGAGCATAAGTTTTTGTGGGCTAAAACCCACTTCACTGGATGCATGCAGTGGAAAATACAGTAGGAAGATATATATACACAGAGAACATGAAAAAATGGGTGTTGCCATACCAAATGTAACAAGACTAATTAATTAAGGTAGGCCATCATGTGCCAGCAATGCCCCTCTACCATGTACATTGGCCAGACCGGACAATCTCTACGCAAAAGAATAAATAGACACAAATCAGATGTCAAGAATTATAACATTCAAAAACCAGTCGGAGAACACTTCAACCTCCCTGGTCACTCAATTTCAGACCTAAAAGTCGTAATTCTCCAACAAAAAAACTTCAAAAACAGACTCCAACAAGAAACTGCAGAAATGGAATTAATTTGCAAACTGGACACCATTAAATTAGGCTTGAATAAAGACTGGGAGTGGATGGGTTATTACACAAAGTAAAAACTATTTCCCCATGCTAATTTTCCCCCATTGTTACTCACACCTTGTCAGCTGTTTGAAATGGGCCATCCTGATTATCACTACAAAAGTTTTTTTTTCTCCTGCTAATAATAGCCCACCTTAGTTAATTAGTCTCGTTACAGTTGGTATGGCAACACCCATTTTTTCATGTTCTCTGTGTGTGTGTGTGTGTGTGTATGTGTGTATATATATATATATATATATATATATATATATCTTCCTACAGTATTTTCCACTGCATGCATCCGATGAAGTGGGTTTTAGCTCACAAAAACTTATGCTCAAATAAATTTGTTAGTCTCTAAGGTGCCACAAGTACTCCTCGTTCATTTAAAAGACAATCTCATCCTCTTCCCTCACAGGAAAAAATGTCAAAGGGGGGAAGCTCAAACTAACTTTTAAAAAAGGTCACTGAAAAAATGCTCTGTGAATTTGTCACGCAGAGTTTAGAAGGCCCTGTTTTTCATTTGGGTTGTGGGAAGTCTACCACACTTCAACATTTAAAATTAGTTAAAAATAAAATGCTTCCGCCCAAAAATGCTATGTAAGGATTTAGTGAGCCAATCTAAATGGATGTTTTATCAGCGCTTGCCAGGCAGTACCGTGTATTCAAGTTCTATTGTATTCAAAGGAACTAAGCTCTAAGGAGGCAAATTCTGATCCTTTATAGTCAATCATTTAGTTGCAGCTGGTGTAAAGCAGTCATAGCTCTATGGGCTTCATGGAACTACACCAATTGACACCAGCCCAGAGTCTTCCAAAGTGTAATTATGGGGAAGAAAAGGCATGTGGAAGTAGGCTGCTTTGCTAATTGCACTGGCTCAGTCCCATCTTTCAATAGTAACTGCTTTTGCTTTTCTGGCTCTGAGCCACTGTTGTACTGACTGTTCTGGAGAAGAACTGTTCTGGAGATTAGAAGCATAGAGTGGGTTAAAATAATGTGGGAATGGCTCCCTTATGATCATACCCAGTCATTAGTTCAAGAAAGTCCATTCTACAACTGTTAGCTCTGCAACTCCACAAAAGGATGGTAACAAAGACCTGTAATAAGCACTCAGGAGTCAAGTTTGAGAAAGAAGGCACAAAGTGCTCTATTAATTGGGCAGGCAGTAAAATCAGACTGAGATTGCTTGGATTTCTGAGGAAACCCTCCTCTAGTTCACACAGGGCAAACTGAGAGGCCCAGAATAGAGATTAACATAGTCCCTCCTATACCAGTAAGACATCTCACTAGTATGGTGACTACCATACTTGTGACATGATCTCTATCCTTACAAGAACCAGGCTTGTGGAAGCAGTTGTCACTTCAGCTCAGGTATAAATAATCTTTGAGCAGTGAAAGTGTTGATGCAGAGCTTTTTAGATGCTTGGGATCTTTGAACTAGGGAATTGTTGATGCCAAAGGTGGTGGTAAAAACTAGCTGTGCCTGTAAAATATTTATTGGCCACTCCCAGAAATGCTCCCATTGTTGAACAAGTGATATCCAGTATACTTGTGTTTGCACCACTTCAGAGCAAGTCTTGACAATGTTTCTGCTTGCACAATTTTGCAAGGATGCTGTTAGTGAGGCCAGTATGGATGGGAACCACGTGATGGACACTCAGCACCAAAGTTGTGATTACAATGGAAAGGCACTTGAACTACATGTCCATACACACTGTGTTTTCACCTGATGTTGACATGTGGCTTTAACATACCATTTCCAACAGTGTCCCAATTATTTTTTTTTTCTGGTATATAGGAAGTTACAAGGGGTAGACAGTGAGTTTCAGAAGAAAGCAGGCAGCCAGAGAACAGGACTTGTATCAAAGGTAGCTTCAGATTTAGAATCAGTCTTTTTGATTTAAATTCCATTGTTTTGCTTTGTCAGTAGGTGAGATGAGGAAGGACATAGATGTTAAGGCCAGAAAGGACCTCCTGCATAACACAGGCCATAGGATTTCCCTGTATTAATTCCAGCCTCAAGTCCCACAGCTGAGATTGAGCTAGAGCCTGTTTTTCAGAAAAACATGCCATTTTGATTTTAAAATTTCCACTGATGGGGAGAATCTACCACAACCCTTGGTAAGATGTTCTGATGATTGATTACTCTCACAAGTAAAAATTTGCACCTTATTTCTAGTCTGAATTTATGTAGCTTCAGCTTCTAGCCATTGGCTGTAATTGTACCTTTGTCTGCTAGAATAAATTAACCAACCTTTCAGGTGGGTTTTCTTTATTCAATACCTTATTGTCACACTTGTTATCACTCAGTGGGAAAATGTGCTCCCCTTTATGATCACTGCTATTTCTGACCTTTCTCTTCTTTCCCCAGCCTCCTTTCTCTCTCTCTTCCCGACCATTCTTTCCTGTGCACTACCTTTTCTGTAGCAATGCACAGTTTCACACTCAGCAAGTCTCTCTTTCCATCCCCTTCTGCATCCCATCTGCTGAAATTGGTCAGCAGCGAAATAGTTAATGCTGACCCTTTTAAAGCATAATTAGGCTTGAGAAGTAGCAAGTCAAAATTAATGGTAGGACAGAAGAGTTCACTCCGTTCAGAAAGTGTTTCAGGCTGTCTGTACACCCAGTTTACAGTAAATTTATATTTAGAATGGTTTCAGAGTAACAGCCGTGTTAGTCTGTATTCGTAAAAAGAAAAAAGAAAAGGAGTACTTGTGGCACCTTAGAGACTAACCAGTTTATTTGAGCATGAGCTTTCGTGAGCTACAGCTCACTTCATCGGATGCATAGCATATCGTGGAAACTGCAGAAGACATTATATACACACAGAGACCATGAAACAAAACTTCCTCCCACCCCACTGTCCTGCTGCTAACAGCTTATCTAAAGTGATCATCAAGTGATCATCAAGGAAGGCCATTTCCAGCACAAATCAAGGTTTTCTCACTCTTCCCCCCCCCACACACACACACACAGACACACATACAAACTCACTCTCCTGCTGGTAATAGCCCATCCCTCTTTGAAACCTCTCTTTATAATGCGCCATGATAATCAAGGTGGGTCATTTCCAGCACTAATCCAGGTTTTCTCACCACCACCCCCCCCCACACACACACACCCCCTCCAAAAACCACACACACAAACTCACTCTCCTGCTGGCAATAGCTCATCTTACAATGTGCACAGCAATAATCCAAGTTTAACCAGAACGTCTTGGGGGGGAGGGGGGGGGGGTTTGTAGGAAAAAAACAAGGGGAGATAGGCTACCTTGCATAATGACTTAGCCACTCCCAGTCTCTATTCAAGCCCAAATTAATAGTATCCAATTTGCAAATGAATTCCAATTCAGCAGTTTCTCGCTGGAGTCTGGATTTGAAGTTTTTTTGCTTTAAGATAGCGACCCTCATGTCTGTGATTGCGTGCTGTCCTATCTCGGGGTCTCTCCTTCTGCCCCTCCACCCCCTCGAACATGATACAGTTCTGTGGTGACCTAGAATCCTATTTTCGACGTCTCCACCAGACCTAGACCAGACCTGTGGAGGATGGGTTTGATACCCTTGCCTTAGAAATAAAGCAATCTAATCATTCCTGATTATTCTTAAAACTGGAAACTCAGTTTTGAAAAGTCTTTGAAAATCAAACATAACTGCTTTGTTTCTGCTGAGATAGAGCCTGGGAAGCTGAGTAAGAAATGTGTTGCGGGAAACTGGAAGATACTGAGTCATAAATGTTAGTCTCAGTGGATAGGGCTGAAGAAAAGTGTTCTGTTTCTTAGGGAGGACATACTGCTTCTTCCTTAATCACAGGATATGTTCAGTTTGAAATGGTATGTCCTGGGCTGAGGGAGTGGCCGGTGAAAGAGCTAGTGACCATTTCTGAGAGCTGTAATTCAATGGAGCTGGTCCTGGTTTGTTTCCAACTACTTCTACAGGATGAGTTATAAAATTGCATGTGTTTCTTTCAGTAAATTTACCAAAACAAGCTATACAAGTTAAACACTTCTATACCACTATAACTTTATCCACTATAACTTCATCCACACTAGGGAGTTGCACTTAGGGTGACCAGATAGCAAGGGTGAAAAATCGGGACGGGGTGGGGGGTAATTGGCACCTCTATAAGAAAAAGCCTGAAATATCGGGACTATCCCTATAAAATTGGGACAGCATGTCACCCTAGGTGCACTGATTTAAGTAGATCAGTTTTTCTGCCAGTTTGGTTAAATCATTGCAAAAACTGTGTAAACAAGCACTGAGATGCAGGATCAGTGTGCAGGCTGTGTCAATGGACCTACGCATATGGAAATTTGCTCTGTTAGCTGAAGAATTTTGTATCCAGTTGATAAATGGTATAGTTCCAAAGTACCAAAGAAATGAAGGACCTGTGTATCTTCTTATTATTTATAGTCATGTTTATTATGGTAGTGTCTGAGGACCAACGAAGAACTGGCCCCATTGTGCTGGGCAGTGTACACACTAGACCACTGTCTGCTCCCCAAAGAGGTTACAGTTGAAATAGACCAGATAGACTCAGGGAGGGAAAAGGCAGTGGAACACACAAGCAGCATGTGATGGTAGCAAACTGTGTGTTAATTCCACAATTTTTTTTGGTGGGTTTAGTAAGGAGCGAATTAGGTAAATTGAAAGAAAAGTGAAGGAAGAGGGATCACTGAAAGGGCACTGAGGGGTCAGGATACGGGAGAAGAGGGTAAGGGGGGCAGATCCTGTGAAGTTAAGTTGAGGTGTAAAGACTGTAGAGGAGCAGGAGGGTTGGCGCAAACTGCTAATCAGCACAGGTCAGAGAAGGTCCAATCAAAAATACAGAAATTTCTCTGAACCTCCCTGCTTTGGGTGCTTCTGCAGCTGCCCTTACTGGCTGGATTCTCTGGCTGGCTCCACCCGACAATTCTTCCCCCCCCAAGCCACGGGGAGGAAAGTAGGGGAGGCACTACCTGGGTCCTAGTGCACCCAGAGTTGTGCTGGAGGGGTGTCTCTTGCATAGCTCTGAATGGGTGGGTGGAGGCATAGCGGGGGGAAGAGGTGGCCTTGGCTGGGCCCTAATTAACCCCTTTCCCCTCCCGCCCCAATGCAGCAGTCCCTGTTTTGACAGCTGCTCATAGGAGCTGGAGTCTGTGGCTGATTCCTTTGTCCTACCCCACCACCAGCTTGATGTATGGGGTGAAAGAAGCTGCTAAATATGCTTTGCTGGGGTGAGTGGAGGAATTGGTTTATGTGACTCGGGCATTTTGCAATAAAGTATTGGTCAGGAGGAATGAATTGCAAGGTTGTTTGCAGAATTGCCAACCCCCAGCTTTTCAAAACTCATGAGTCAAGCTCCAAGAAATCATGAAATCAACTTAAAAATCACAAGAATTAAAAAAAAAAAATTATGCAGTTCTTTAAATTTGCCCTCTGGCTTCTGAGTCTTTCAGACACACTCTGGTTTGAGCTTTTCTCCACAGCCATGAAGGATAGAAACTTCTATTTTTTTTTTTTTTAATGAAAGCGGAAAGTCTCTCAGAATCACTTGTCTCAAAGAGCAGGAGCTTCAAGAGGGACAGCAAGTATCATGAGACGCAAAATCACTAGTTGGCAGCACTGTATGTGTGATGCTGCATACTGAGGACGCACATAGTGGATTTGGGCCAAACGTACCTCTTTGTGGGGGATTGTCTTTGTTAACGTAAATAACAAAACACAAACCTTAACCTAAACTTTCTGCTGAGTTTTGCTGCTGCTAGGGTTTTCCCCTGCAGGACATCAGTCCCTGTCCCAGAGAGATACTCCGACCCCTCTTTTATATCTTGGGATAGAGGCATCTGGCAGTGTGAGTCAACAAAAATAGCTCTGCATCTTTGTCCAGGGCTCCAGCATCTGATGGTAAGGTTGGCTCAGCAGGTAAGCCCTGCATTCCTGGCTTGTTGCATTACTACTGCAGAGAGTGACCAAGGGGCTGCTGTGACTTGCTTGGGCCCCTTATGAATCCACTCCAGGGTAGTTCCTGGTAGGTGTGATACTAGTGACTGGTGCATTCTGGGGTATATCAGCAGAGTGAAAACCAGCTGGTGTGACTTTTTTCAGACCAGCCATTAACTTTGTTTAATTATTTGGTCAGATAGCAATGCAGACTGACATGACTACCACTCTGAAACAAAGTAGATTTGGCTATTCATAGATGCCAAGACCAAAAAGGAACATTGTGATTTTCTAGTCTGACCTTCTGTATAACACTGACAACTCCCCCAAAATAATTTCTGTTGAACGACAGTATATCTTAAAAAAGAAAAAGAAATCCAGTCTTTATTTTAAAAATTGTCAGTGATGGAAAATCCACCCTTGATAAATTGTTCCAGTGGTTAATTATCCTCACTGTTAGAAATTTACCTTATTTCCTTGTCTGAATTTGTGTAGCTTCGTCTTCCAGCCACTGGACTGTGTTTATACCTTTGTCTGCTAGATTGAAGAGCCCATTATCAAATATTTGTTCCTCATGTAGGTATTTACAGACTGAACAAGTCACCCTTTAACCTTCTCTTTGTTAAGCTAGGTGTGTCTTGAGCTGTCCTAGGAGATTATCTCCTTTCTCCTATTCTGTAATAGTAGCCACCTAAAATGCAAATAAAAGAAAGTTTAGAATTAATGGAAATACGAATTTGGCAGAACTGGAGTTGAGGTCACATTCTTGAGATCAGATATGAAAGAGACTGAAGGGAATACATTTAATGAAGTGGATCAAATTAAAATTTAATAAATTAATGGGCATTGGAGATGGAAAAAAACAGTGGGGGGTACCATCTATTTGATTTTGCAAGGGCCAATATAGGATTGTTCCCTTCTTTTCTATATTATATTACGTATTTATAGTATCATTATTTATTTACTTATCTATTTGTATTCCAGTAGTACCTATGATAGGCTAATGACAGGTTTCAGAGTAGCAGCCATGTTGGTCTGTATCCGCAAGTTGCCACAAGTACTCCTATGATATGCTAAGAGTTTCATAGATTCCAAGGGCTGAAGGGACCATAATGATCATCTAGTTTGATCTCCTGTGTAGCACAAGGCATAGAACTTCCCCAAAATAATTCCTAGAGCAGATCTTTTAGAAAAACATCCAATTTTGATTTTAAAATTGTCAGTGATGGAGAATTGGTAAATTGTTTCAATGCTTAATTGCACTCACTGTTAGATATGTTATGCCTTATTTACAGTTTGAATTTGTCTAGTTTTTCTCTCACTCACACACAATTTTTGGTGCCACAGCTGTCAGTCAGGAGTGTGAAAAAAACCACACCCCTTACCTGACATTTCTGTGCTGCCAAAAACCGCAGTGTGGATGCATCTGTCTACAAAGTTCCTCTGTTGGCACCGTGAATATCATTCACGGAGATAACCTTACTATGTCAGCAGAAGAATTCCTGTTGGTATGTGCTGCATCTACACTAGGGAGCTCTGCAGATGTAGCTGTATGGGTATTTGTGGGCTGGACGAGATGACCTCTTGCAGACCCTTCCAGCTCTTCTTTTCTATATTATTTAATAATGATCAAGGAGTTGCACTCAGGACTTTTGGGGCAGATTCTTTGGTGTGTTCTGCTCTGTGCCAAGGTGCACATGATGCAGAGGAAGCAGAATCAACCTGTAAGTTGCCTGGTGGGGAATTGCTTAGGGTGGAGGAATTCCCAGCAGGCACAGTGTCAGTGTATTTGGCTCCTGTGCCTTCCTCCCCACTGCCCCAGGTGCAAGGAGGGATGTGGCTAGTGGACACTGTGCTTTGGCTGTGTCTAGCTCATGTACAGTCTCTTGGGGGCTGTAGCCAGCTGGCACAAGTTAGAGCAGATTCCAGGCTGTGTTGGGGCAGGGACTCCAGAAGTTGTAACTGATAGTTGGTTCTTGGCTTCTCTTCTTTTTCTGTCTATTCAGGGCTCCCCTGGGAGGGGTTGGGGGAGGCAGCCTTGGCTATTTTCACACTACAGCTGTTGCTGGGGCTGCAAGTGAAGCAATGGGAGGTAGTTGTGGAGGTGATACCCACTATTTCCTCTCTGTAGTGACACTTCAGTTTAAAAATTGCAAGGTATTACTCTAGAGGAAGGGTAGGCCATTGGTTAGAGGACTTGCATAGGACTTGAGAGGCCTGGGTTCTGTTTCCTGCTCTGCCAAAGACTTCCTATGTGATGTTGGGCAAGTTACTTAGCCTCTCTCTGCTTAAGTTCCCCTGCTCTCATGGTTGTTGTGAGGATAAATACATTAAAGATTGTAAGGTCCACAGATACTACAGTGATGGGGGCCACATATCTACCATAGATAGGGAAATGTTTTCAATTCATAATCCAATATAAATTTCTTCTTAACACAGTTGCCCAGGAGAGTCACAGTTTCGAGACTTGAGGCCACCCCCCATTAAAAGTGGCCCCTTCCCATAAGAAAGATTTCCGTTGATTGTGCCTATGTAGTGCTCTATAGTGATGAGTTAGTGGGGCGAGGGATGTAGCGAACTTGTCTCTGCACTGCTCCTTCTACTTATTTAGCCCTGGTTCCCTGATATTCCTCTCACAATGTGGCCACTATTAGCATGAGAGTTTTCTTCTCTGTGTCCTGGCACTTGGAACACCCTCCCTGTATCTGTCTCATGAGCCCTCCATCTCATTAAGCCTCAACAGAAAATCTGCCTTGCCTGCCTGTATGTCTCTCATTGTGTATTTATATCGTAGAGCTCTAGAGCACTTCGTGGTACAATTTATGTGAAGGATGCTACCAAAATTAAACTGGTGTGTGTTGGCTTTCACAGTGTTTATTGTTAGTCCAAAACACAGCTTTACCCTCCACAGCTCATACTGAAATGGCAGAAACCGGAAAGGGAGAGACTCGGAGCAAAAAGCAGGTTGAAAATCTGAGAACCATACATGCTTCTCCTTAATTTTTCCATCTTTTGGGGAATCTGAAGGGGTGGTGTTATACCAATAAAATAAAAGTAGCAGGATCGTATTAAAGGGGAAAAGGCAAAATACCACATTTATTGTGAATACAGAAAGAATCATAGTAAGCAGTTAGTTATAGCTATAACGTTCCATTCAATCTCATATTTATTCAAACATTCATTCATACAAACACACACACACACACACAGGTTCTGCAAGGTTGTTATCATAGTTACCAGCCTTAGAGTTGCTCATGCCAAGCCACTGGCCAGGTGGCCTGGACATGAGGAGGGAGCAGGGCCTTGTCAGATGCACATCTGATGCTCCTGGAAGTTGGTTTGCAGAATCAGACCCCAAAGTTCTCACTTTCTAGAGTCCATTTTTATAGGAATTTCTTCCTATGCCAGTCTATGGGAATTGCTTCATCATGCTGTTGCTGAATCATTCCTGACGGCTCCGTGCTGCTAGATGTTATCTTGTTCTTTGGTTCTCCCATTCTTGAGGCTGTTGGATGGATTCCAGTCTGCCCTCCGGGGGTCCTCTGGTTATTTCCACTTGATGCCTTCTTCAGCCGATGGACACTGGATTCTTAGGCTGGCACCTCCCTGATCATTCAGTTATTATCCACACCAAGCATCCATCCGCATACATCCTCTATCTCTATTTTAATCACAATTGTTAACAAAGCAAGATGAATACAACAAAAGGGCGGGGAGTCTCTGGGTGCTGTTTCTGTTGTTACAGAGTATTGCTTTGAGTCTCTCTCTGTGTGAGTAGTTGTTATTACAAAGAATTGCTTTAAGAACAGACTCTGTCTTAGAATGTACTAACGCAATTAGCAGCTTGCAAGTTTCACACACAGAGGGAGAGAAACAGTACCAAAAACCAAGAGACCTCTTAATTAGTAATACCCTGGAATTTAAACTATGGGGAATGAAACTCATTTGTGATTTTTAATACAGAACTTCTTTAATATGATCCAACAGTGGGATGCGATCTTATTGGTGAAGGGGGTGTTCTCTAAGGGTTTCTGCTGTATGTTGAGATGATGTTGTGCACATCAAACTGTAGTCAGGTTAGGGCACTGCACTGAGGGCTCTTCCATTCTGCATGATATAGATGTCCTGGGCATGTGGTTATTTGTACAGGAGAAAAGGGCTCTGATTCCTGATGGGTACTATCTATGCCAGCATCAAAAAGAAGAGGTGAGTGCAGTAATGAGATGAGAGAGAAGTAATATGTGAGGCAAAAGAAATCTCTTTTCTCATATTAATTATTCTTTATAGATCTTTGTTATAATTTCAGTTGTGCTGTTGACAGAAATCAGGAAAAGGTGCCTGGACTAGAGCTATCAACTTGTTAGCACTTCGGGCATGCGCAGCTGGTAAATAACAATTTACTGCTGCTCTCTGAAAGGTTGTTTACCTCAAGGCAGGTCGTTTACCACAGGGTATGGAAATAGGAACGCAGTTCAGACTCAGTCTTCCTGAAAGATCCTTGGGGAAATCTGGATTCTGTTTAATACTTTTTAAAAAAAAAAAATAAATCCAAAATTATTCTAGGAAGGTAAGTTATTTGTTATGACAAGAATACTTAATCTCAGCACTGTTTACTAGTTCCTGGAAGTGGTATATCAACCCGTATAAATATTTTCAAGAGTGAACAAAGTATTAATAATTGTTCTTGTGATGTTGATTTGATCCTGCTTTATTACTGATTGGAATTTTAGCAATAACTTTCCCCCCCAAAACTGCCTTGTCTTCTGGCAAACTGGCCACTGCTAGTGTGAAGTGACTAGGGGGTTGCTTTATTAATGGGGTTTGCTTTATTTTCTCTTGTTTGTATGCTGGTCCTGTGTCTGTGCTTTGTGGGCAAAGTGCTCTGTGTGTCGTGAAAGTCTCAGCCTTTTGATTTCACTGCTTGTGGTTGCAGGCGGCAGGGAGTGACGGTATCCGGTTGACAATGGAGAGTGCTCTAACAGCCCGTGACCGTGTGGGGGTTCAGGATTTCGTCCTGCTAGAGAACTTTACTAGCGAAGCAGCCTTTATTGAAAACCTACGTAAACGATTCAAGGAGAATCTGATCTATGTAAGTAGCAGAGAACAGCCAGAGTGCTGATCTTTGACTAGAATTTGGATATTTGCTCTGAAAGCTGGACATAGTGATTTTGTTCTGCAGGTGTGGGATCTGGATGTGGTGGTGTCCACCAGCTCCCCTTTTATAGCCCATGACTCTGTTTCTCAGACCCGTTCTGTTTACTGACATGTTGGCATATATAGGGCCTGATTTTCGGGTTGCTGAGCATCTGCAGCTCCAGTTAACTTCCGCTGGAATTCTGAGTGCCCGGCACCACTGAAAATCCAACACATACTGTATTCTTCCGACTTCATAAAGCTATTCTGTTGTGGTCTTAACAAACCCAAGCTTAGCTCTGATCCCAAATATTGGAATGAGTAATCAAAAATAACCCAGTACTGAAGCTGCATTGCTGGGATGTCCAGAAGCACTGAAGCAGTCACTAAAGGATGTAAGTGCAGCATTTTCGGAAAAAGGGACACATCCAGCATAAGTTCTGTAGCCCCACATTTACTGGCTGCAAGATTGTTTGTTTCTTCAGACTCCCAAGTCACTCTCTCTTCAAAGCTGGTAGCAGCATTCCAAGTGCCCTTGTTTCAGGCTGGCCTTATAACAAAATCTGGGATTCCAGAGTAATTCTGAAGGCTCTTGTAGAAACGGATGCTAGCCTTCATGTAATGCTTTTCCTTTCGGCTCTTTTCAGACTTACATTGGCTCAGTTCTGGTGTCAGTAAATCCATACAAGGATCTGGAAATCTACAGCAAACAACACATGGAGCGATACCGTGGCGTCAGTTTCTATGAAGTCTCTCCTCACCTGTGAGTGGCCTGTGGGTAAACAATATAGTTTGTGCTATTCCCACCTGGCTTGTTTAATACTGATATACAGAAAGCAAACATACAAGACTTTTTTTCCCTTCCATCTTCCCAAACAGAGTACTGGAGTGGGGGCAAAAGGGACCTTTAGAAAGGCTGGCTGTTTTATTCCTGCTTCTCTTTCTAAAGAGAGTGAGTTGCCTTTGAGAGTGGTGTTTGGAAAGGGAGTTAATTCCTTCCTGGCCAAGTGATTTGAGACTCAGAGGAATCTGAGCTGCTGATCCAGCCTAGACAGGACCAGAGACCTCATTGTTCCAGGGTTATTCAGTGTGTAGATGATCTGGTTCTAAGTTTCCCTTGCTGCTAAGCAGCTTATTCATTTTATGACTAAACTGAGGGAAAGGGAGTGTGTGTGTGTGATGTTTTTTTTCCTACCTCCTCTGTCACTGCTTGACCAATATTAATCTGGTATTTCCCTTGTTGCTAAGATACCATGAGCCCATTGGAACAAAGAATGTATTTATTTACATGGCCTGGTGAACGTTCCCAATTTCCTATTTAAAATAAAAGATTTTTGAAGCTTGAAAGTTATTTTTGAACGTAACTGAATTTTTCTGTCAGACAGAAAGAGAGAGAGAGGGGGACACAGCTGAGTGAGCCTAGCTGACCAAATTGCTCGATGAGCCAGGGCCCAATCCTGAGATACCTCTTGAAGACTCTTTCTTCCAAAGACCTTTGAAGGGACAGGGAGAACTATTTGGGCTGTTTCCTGTTGTTGGCAGGTGACTCAACAGTGCAAGTGAGATGGGAGTATGTTACAAACATGATGAGGTGATGCTAGAAACATGATTGCTTGGGAAAATCCAGAATCCTGTCTATACATACTGTAACAAAGTTCCTCCTCTTCCTTGGTGGGTCCTGCGCTCATTGGTGGATTTGCTTGCCTCAGAGGTTCATGGCAGCCCTCAGTTTGTCCACTTTCGTGACTCAAATGTGCTGGTCACTCAGTTAGCCTCATCACTGGCCAGCATGGGGAAAAGAAAGAAGAACAATCCCCGCAGTCTCTGCTGATCCATCTAGTGGATCGGGGAACAGGCCAGAGACCTTTCCCTCTGGTGGAACCCACAGTCCAGGTCAACTCCTCCAGTATTAAGTAGGGAGCTGGGGGGATGGAGGGATGGGGGGAACCCGGGCCTGCCCTCTACTCCGGGTTCCAGCCCAGGGCCCTGTGGATTGCAGCTGTCTACAGTGGCTCCTGTAACAACTGCGTGACAGCTACAACTCCCTGGGCTACTTCCCCATGGCCTCCTCCCAACACCTTCTTTATTCTGACCACAGGACCTTCCTCCTGATGTCTGATTATGCTTGTACTTCTCAGTCTTCTAGTAGTACACCTTTTCACTCTCAGCTTCTTGCTCTCAGCTCCTCGCATGCACACTACAAACTGAAGTGAGCTCCTTTTTTTTTAAACCCAGGTGCCCTGATTAGCCTGCCTGTCTTAATTGATTCTGGCAGCTTCTTGATTGGCTGCAGGTGTTCTAATCAGCCTGTCTCCCTTAATTGTTTTCAGAAAGTTCCTGATTGTTCTGGAACCTTCCCTGTTACTTTACCCAGGGAAAAGGGACCTACTTAACCTGGGGCTAATATATCTGCCTTGTATCACTCTCCTGTAGCCATCTGGCCTGACCCGTCACAATACATTAATTAGAATGTAAAATTTTGGGGACAGGGGCTGTTTATCTGTTTGCAGTGTACAACACTGAGGATTCTATCAGCACTAAACAAATCCTTTTAAGTATTGGAGCATTACCCAGTTCTGCTTCTATTCAGTTATACATTGTACCAGGGAAGATGTGCCCTGCAAAGTATTCCTCCTTCAAACAGTCCAAGAAAAAAAAATTCTCACCCTCATTGCAACCAGTCGATGAGAAATTGTAACTGTACAGCTCAGTAAATCCGAAGTGCAGGGACTGCCAATACTATCCTGATATAGGAGACGGTATTTCCAGACTAACTCCTTTAGAGGTATTATTGCTGCACAGAAAATAATTTGAATATTTTTAAATGTTATGGGAAACAGACTCATTTTAAGCACTGGACTGTGCGCTGTTTCATCGATTACTGTTAGCAGCAATTCAGACCATTTTTCTGAGTCTTTTTTTAAAAATGGGCTTTATAAAATGAAAATAATTCTACCTTGCTATCCAAATATCAAAATACCTTAAAGCTAGTGGGAACACTTGAGTCAGATTATCTGTGGAGTTTGTAGTACCTAGTCATTGAAAAGAAAAAAGGTTTATGTCAATGGACTTGAAATGCTGGCTTATGCTCAAATAAATTGGTTAGTCTCTAAGGTGCCACAAGTACTCCTTTTCTTTTTGCGAATACAGACTAACACGGCTGTTACTCTGAAACCGGGCATATGTCTGTGATAATCAGGGTCCAGGCACCCCAAAGAGAGAACAGGGGGTCTGAGCTCCTAAGAGGAAACAATTTAATCAGCTGGTTGTGTACAAAAATTTTGAGTAAGGTCTTCTTTGAAAGCTTGTAATGTTCTGAACTTAATAATCATTACGAGATAGGTATACAATCTGTGTTTATTTATTTATGTATTTATGTATATTGAGAACTGGGTTTGTAAAGCTTTACCTTTACCTCTACCTCACAGTAGGGCAGTGGTCAGCCAGGCAGGGAGGGACTGCCTCCCCAACCAGACAAGACTAGTTTCAAGCACCTACCATTGTACTACCCAGGAAAAGACAAATTATGGGCCATTACAGTTAATGGGAAAACACTGAGAAATCCTGGCTAGAATTTCCCCATCCAAAGTAAGGATGAGTCACCATGCAAGAGGAGGGGACTGTGATTAATAATGTGGACAGCAGTCATCCCTAAATAAATGGTATACATCACAAAATATAAGGTATGCAGTACGGTTGGCCTTTCCTTTTCACTTAAGGGGGTTATAAAACCCCTACATAAGAATATGCAGTCCAGAGGCGAACTCTAAAACTAAAATACAGTTTACATTTATTCAACTGTTTTGATTTGGGAAATGCCCCAGAAGTGGAATTTGGATAGAGAGGGGAGAGGAATTTGTTAAACTGTAATAAATTACATTTTACGCAGCAAAATCTTAAGTAGCAAAAGAAGAAATTGTTGTTCGCTAATGCTCCTTTCTTCGCAAGGAATGTGTTTGAAATTCTAAGATCCAGCTTGATTTAAACAAGACTTGGTGTATGAAATACTCCAGAAAACTGGTGTGAACAATAATTATAGAAGCTTTGGATCAGTTTCTCTCAATATAAATACTATTCTTGAAGGGCCATCTTTTCTAGGATTTTGCACTGTTAGAATATTGGGGCTGGAGTTGGCATTTCTTCTGGTTGTGATTGTGACGGTATGGATACTCTAAAAGCCTAACTGAGGATTCTCTGCCTTTCATGTTTGTGACAGCAGACTTAATTTCCAATTGTCATTGTTTCTTAGTTATGCTATTGCTGACAACTCATACCGTTCCCTGCGCATTGAGAGGAAGGATCAGTGTATCCTGATATCTGGGGAGAGTGGAGCTGGAAAAACTGAAGCCACCAAGAAAATCCTTCAGTACTATGCAGTGACATGTCCAGCCAGTGACCAAGTTGAAACAGTGAAAGATCGCCTCCTACAGTCCAATCCGGTCTTAGAGGTAATTTGAAGTCCAGGATATGAAACTTGGCATTGTGTAGGCAACTCAGTCTTTGATTTACAACAGATATGTATTTGGTGCTGCATTTTTCTGGTGTTATAGTGACCTCTAGTGTCCAGTTCTGTACAATCCTTACAGTTCCCTTTACTGTTTCCACCATCCGTTCAAAACAATGTTCTGGGTGTGGGCCTGTGGGAGGGAGAAGTTTGGCCAGCTTGGGCAAGGCTGGGTGGTCTGTGACCATTGTGTGCAGGCTAATGAGTTCCTATTAAGTCATACTGGTGATGGGGGAAGACGCAAGACCTCTTCGGGTGACGCATTTTCCTAACAGGGAGTGGGATTAGGATAAATCTTTGCAAGGAGGAGAGGAGTGGTTTAACAGGCCTATGCAAGGTAATAACCTTACATTTGCAGTATGCGTACAGCTCAAACAATCAGAACTCAGGTAGCTGCTTACTTTCTTCTTAGGCTATATCTACTCTAGAGAGCTTACAGTGGTACAGGTACCCCATTGTAAGATCTCTCGTGTAGCCGCTCTATGCCAATGGGAGAGAGCGCTCCTGTCAACATGATTAAACCACCCCCAAAGAGCGGCAGTAGCATGTTGGCATGCTGTCCCACTGTCCCGCTGACATAGTGCTGTGCACACTACCACTTATGCTGGCAAAACATGTGTCACTCAGGGGTAGACAAACCTGTGTCTGTAGGCCAGTACATAAGCCACTGGTAGGTTTGTGAAAAATATTTTAAAATGCCCTATTTTATGGTTTCCTTGTTTTTGAAGACTGTTTACTATTTTTATCTGTTATCTTTTTAATTCAGGCATTTGGAAATGCAAAAACCCTTCGGAATGATAACTCCAGCCGATTTGGGAAATACATGGATGTGCAGTTTGATTACAAGGTGAAAATCTGTTTTATATACCTCATTGTAGCCTTGCTCGGATGCCCAAGCACATAGATATTGAGATCTGCATCAACAGTTCAGGTATAGTAAAAACCCTACCTGCCTCTTGTGAATGGAGTCTACTGTTACAGAAAAGTTTGGGTACAAAAAGTTGTTCAGATTTATAATTGTGTGTATATATATATATATAGATAGATAGATAGATAGATACACACACTTCATTGTGAAGCAGCTAGAATTGCTACAGGCACAGCATGCCTGACACAAACACGAAAGTTAAGAAAGTGAAAAGTCAAGCCAAAAGGTACAGAGACTCTGTTCTTCCGCCCACAAGCACTCACCTTACCATTACCACAAGTACTGTGCACCACAGACGATTCACGACGACCATAACACTGCGCTGTTTTCATCCTGGTTCACAAACACCTTTATCAGCTAATTTTTCCCAACCCTAGTGATTGTGGATGTGTAGTGCAATAGTTGGTTGTGCTGAGGGGAGGGTAGTTTAATACAGGGTTGTGTGCACAATGGTTATTAAAGGAGGTGATGAAAGGCGTGTATCCCTAGTGGGGGAAGAGTTAAGGTTGCAGTGTATGGTTGTAGTGGCAGTGGTAAAGTAAGTACTACTCCACTCACAAGCAGAGGGTATTTACTGTTAGGGAGTTGAACTTCTCCTTCCCTTGCCTTTGTGGGTTTGTTTCAAGTATGTGGTGTGTGCAGCAACCCTCATAGCTTCTAGCAGATTTTTGTGTATGTATTAATGCCATGGAGTTTTTTTAAAGTTTAATTGGGGGTGGGTATTATTGGCAGAGAGGAGAGAGAGGAAGATCTGTGGAGGTAGAAGTGTGTTTGCAGTGTTGTAGTAGTTGTGGTGATCCCGGGATATTAGAGAGACAAGGTAGAAGTGTGGCAGGAGGATATTTTATCCGCCAGCAGCTGAGCGTGAACTGATCTCTGTTGTAGGGTAAACTCTGAGAGAAAAGTGTAGCTCATTATGTGGAAGGTTTGGTGTGCCATCTATCGGTTTTGTGTGTGTCCAGCTCCCATCAACAACTAATCCTACTTGTGGGCACAGCTCACAAACTTTCAGTTATAATGCAAATAATAGCTAAAAATGACCCTAAACTAAACATTTTAGAAAACCTTCCCATTACACCCTTTCTCTTCAGGGCCACCTCTCTACCAAGCTATGAATAGCTAGTCAGTGTTTTGTAGGAAATATGTCAATAGTGAAAAGTAGGACTGCCCAGGCAAGATTTCAGCCAGGGCCCAGATTCAAAGTTTTCCTACCACAATAAGAGAAACCAAATCAAAACTACACAAAGTTCAAATGGCATAAAAATTAATCCAGTGAAAAATCTGACATCAGTTGGGCACCTACTTTTAGAGAAAAATAAGAATCTCTGCTCCATTTTAGCCCATGTTAGAACACAACATTAACTAAATCACCTCCATTTATATATATATAGATTTTATATATATATATAAAAATAAGGAGGATAATGGGGCCTTGTGGGGGGGGGAAGAATGTGGGAAAAAGAAATTAAAGACTGTGAATATGCACAAAGGGACAGAATTAAGATTGCAGAGGCAACCTTAGTTTTCTGTGTAGAATTATTGTATATAGCTTTATCTTGTGTATTTTGTTTGTTTCCTTTCTAAAGTAAATACCACAATGCCATGAGAATTAACATAGTGTAAAAACCTAGATAGACAGAAATCATCCTAATCTTTTAAATATCTCTCGACCCTGGGCTCCATCCTTGTTTCTAATATAGCAGAAATGAAAAAGGTCCAGAGAAGAGCAACAAAATTATTAGAGGCATGGATGGAATCCATGTCAAGAGACATATATAAGCTTTTTGTGATGGGGTGACCAGCAGTGAACACATTCAAGGTGAGCTGTAATATTGATCTGTGTAATGGTTTTATATTTTGAGTTTTATTCTCTAATACTTTGTGTTCGATCTACTCTGTGGAAGTCCAAGAGCTCAAACCCACACTCAGTATTTGTTAGTTTATGCTATTACATGACAAAGATTACTTCTACTTTTTGTGACCCATTATTCCAAACTCTCTTAGTCTTTGATATTCTGCCATCAAAGAAGCAAGGTGTTTCAATTTATCTTCTTTGGTTTAGGGGGCACCTGTGGGGGGTCATATCCTGAACTACCTACTGGAGAAATCTCGGGTTGTCCATCAGAATCATGGAGAGAGGAACTTTCACATCTTCTACCAGCTGTTAGAGGGAGGGGAAGATGACCTACTGCGGCGTCTGGGCCTTGAGAAGAACCCCCAACAGTACCATTATCTAGTGAAGGTGTGAACAGGGTCCTGCAGTTTGCTAATTTCCTGGTTTGCATGTTCAGTAAAGGGAAAAACTATCCTTACGTGATAGACTTTGTTGGTGCTGAAGGAGAGATCAGAGTGTTGATCTGTAAGGAGAGAGTAACTTTCTGGGTGAAAGTTTAATAATGATAATCATTACCAACTATCCTGTATTATAGGATAGATGTGATTCTTAGTTTATTACTTCTCAGTATCTTTCCCTCACTTTCGACATTGGTGAGGCCTCATCTGGAGTACTGTGTCCAGTTTTGGGCCCCACACTACAAGAAGGATGTGGAAAAATTGGAGAGAGTCCAGCGAAGGGCAACAAAAATGATTAGGGGTCTGGAACACATGACTTATGAGGAGAGGCTGAGGGAACTGGGATGGTTTAGTCTACGGAAGAGAAGAATGAGGGGGGATTTGATAGCTGCTTTTAGCTACCTGAAAGGTGGATCCAAAGAGGATGGATCTAGACTATTCTCAGTGATAGCAGATGACAGGACAAGGAGTAATGGTCTAAGTTGCAGTGGGGGAGATTTAGGTTGGATATTAGGAAAAACTTTTTCACTAGGAAGGTGGTGAAACACGGGAATGCGTTACCTAGGTAGGTGGTGAAATCTCCTTCCTTAGAAGTTTTTAAGGTCAGGCTTGACAAAGCCCTGGCTGGGATGATTTAGTTGGAGATTGGTCCTGCTCTGGGCAGGGGGTTGGACTAGATGACCTCCAGAGGTCCCTTCCAGCTCTGATATTCTATGATTCTATGACTTCACAGAGTTATAAAGATATTGGTGAGATGGCCCCTTCTGTAACAATTAACACAAGATAGAATTATATGGGCTGTATGTACAATGCGTCAGGCTGTAAGGATTACTAAATCTCAAAATCTGTGTTTTTTAGGGTCAGTGTGCCAGGGTCAGTTCCATCAGTGATAAAAATGACTGGAAGGTTGTGCGAAGGGCCCTGTCCGTCATTAACTTCAACGACAATGAGGTAGAGGTAAGAAATGCCTTGAAATACATCTGAGTTTTCTCCCCTTAGAGGTCTGTCCTGCTTCAGTTAGTTCTTTCTGCAGGAGGCAGCCTTTGAATGAGTGCCCTGCAGAAAGCTAAATGTAAAAATGTCTCCTACTGATGGACATATAAAGAAACTCCCCTTTCTCCCCCCCCATCCCACCTAAGATTTGATCCATATTTATTCCCATCTTTTTGACCATTATTTCTTCTTTCTCTTGTACTAGGATTTACTGAGCATTGTCGCTAGTGTGTTGCACCTGGGGAATGTGCAGTTTGCTGCCGATGAACAGGGCAATGCTCAGGTGACCACAGAGAACCAGATTAAATATCTGGCTAGGGTGAGTATAAACCCTTGGAGACATTCCCATATACCAGTGTAATTGGTTCTGTTGCTGTTGTATTACTCCAGGGTAAGATTTAGTAGTTATTAGATCTTGACACTATTAAAGGGTCACTTTTCTGTATGAAATAATTAAGGTCAGAGGTTAACAGGTTTAAAATTTTACCCAATTCCTGCACTCCATGAGGGCAAGGGCATTCCTTCCAGAGTCCCGCTTCCAAGCCATGTCAGCGATAATATCCCATGTAAGGGATCATCCCTTACTACTGCCCATACCTATCTACAGTTGTTAGGTCATATGGCGGCCTGCACCTATGTGGTTCGATGTGCCCGGCTCCATCTCCGACTGTTGCAGGCGTGGTTGGCATCAGTGTACATCCCCAACAGACATGACCTAGACTTGGTAGTCAAAGTGCCAAACCACGTTTGGGCATCTCTGGTGTCGTGACTGGACCCTGTGTCGGTCTTGCAGAGAGTTCCGTTTGTGGGCTTGTCCCCGTCGCTGACTCTGGTGACCAACGCAACCTCGGATGGGGAGCCCACCTGGGGAATCTCAGTACTCAAGGCCACTCGTCAGGGATTGACTGCTCCCTTCACATAAATGCCAGGGAGCTCAGGGCAGTTTGCCTGGCCTGCCAAGCTTTTCAGTCCCGATTGCAGGGCAAGGTGGTTCAAGGAACTGAGAGGGCATAGGGCCGACGGTGCCTTACATACCGATGCATGAGCGTAGCACTTCAGAGGGCGTCACAGTTGACCCTGTGGATACTGCTAAGGCAAAAGTTTCTGACGACTGTGCACGTAGGTGCGCACGCACCTAGAATGGAATGGACAAGAGCAACACATCTCAAAGAACAGTTATGAAATGTGGGTAACAGATTTTTTTCTGTGCATTCTGCTGGAATGTTCCTGGTAAACCAGTAATGTCCTGTCACCTATCTTTCTGTTGAGTGCATGTGCCTACTAGAATAAGGAGTGAATCACTGTGTATCTCAGCAGTGGACAGGATGTGTTAATCAGTGAAGAGCAGGACTTCATTAGCTGTGGCGCTAAAGTTTCTGATGTCTCTAAAACAGATGTGAAATTAATAATACTTTCTCTAATTGAGTTTTCCTTTTGGTGGTTTGCAGCTCCTGGGGGTTGAGGGCTCTGTGCTCCGGGAAGCATTGATCCACAAGACGATCATAGCAAAAGGGGAAGAGGTGAGAACATGAACTGGTAAATTGGGAGACATCCAGAACTGAAGCCAACTAATATGGGCTGCTTTGTTATCAGGTTAAACAGTTCACCTTCCGGTTACAGATTTCTCACAGGTCTGAGAGGAAACTATCTCTGCGTTTCTTGGTCTCATGTAACCTACTTGTGACTAGTAACCAGTACTGCTGGGAGATTGTGATGTGTGCACAGCTAGTTATTAGTTTTGTGTTACGAAGACTGCATTGCTCAGTGGGCTGGCTATTTGAATTTGTCTTGTCTCTTCTTCCGCATGCAGTTGGTCAGTCCTCTGAATCTGGAGCAGGCAGCCTATGCACGAGATGCTCTAGCCAAGGCAGTATATGGGCGCACCTTCTCCTGGCTAGTGAATAAGATTAATAAGTCTCTTGCCTACAAGGTAAATTTATCTCTCACTTGCGCTCCCGTGATCATACTATACGACTGTGCTACTAAGTGGGTGGGAAGTGTGAGTTCAAACCGTTGAACTAGGAAGCAGGGAAGAGGTTCAGCTCAATACTGAACAATGATTTTCTGACTGCATTCCTCTCTCACTGAGAGGAGTGAGGACCAGACACTAGAATTATATGGGAAGATAGCAGTGGAGGTTGGCAACTGCTTTTGAGCCTAATGATTAAAGCTACACCAAATGTGACAGAGTATTTTGTCTTTGTTACAGGAGGCAGAGTGCCCAGGCTGGAGGAGTGCAACAGTTCTAGGGCTGCTTGACATTTATGGATTTGAGGTTTTCCAGCACAATAGGTTTGTTTCACCTCAACATCTTTGAACTTTGAATAACCTTGTTTCCTGTGATTTAATCCTGTTGTTTCATTTCCTTCCCTCAATATTAGAATAACAGGCTTCCCCATGCCTGGCACTTTTTTTAATAGGAGAGGTTTATGTAACATGAGATTAGGTCTCAACTTCAGGAAATCAACAGAATACCTGATAGTAGTAGGCAAACGCCTTCTGAGCGAGAGGCCTATTTTTAACATCTCTAGATAGGAACCGCTGTGCCTAGTTGGGACCCTGCTAGAACTCAGCATTCACTACTGTTTATCATCTTAATTTTTCAAGGATGTGAAACTGATTTTTGCCCATCTTGGAGCCTGTCTACATGACAGCTGTAATCACACCAGCATGTAGTTGTGTGGTATGGGTTTCCTCCTCCTAACACATTTTTGTTGTAGTGTGAATGAGAGAACACAATATAGAATTATTTTATGGAATTTTATTGGAGCCTGGAACCTAACTATGGCAGATATCCATTGTTGGATTTTTAATGTAGATAGGCCCTTATTTATGTCTGCTGAACCCATGTTCCTCCTTGCTTACCTCTGATGGCTCTTTCTCTCTTCTGGGGCGAATCTGACTATTCATTGGTTCATCTCTTTAGAGCTCATATGAGTCTCTAGTTCTCTTGCTTGTATCTCTCTTGATTTGTACCCAGATTATGCATGGTGCCTGACCAAAATGGTGCAGACTTTGTTTTATTGAAATACAGTGTGGGAGTGACTAATTCTTTCTGGTTGTTTACAGCTTTGAGCAGTTTTGTATCAATTATTGTAATGAAAAACTGCAGCAGCTCTTCATAGAACTCACACTAAAATCAGAACAAGAGGAGTATGAGTCAGAAGGCATAGCGGTAAGAGCCAAGACCTCATTTTGTATTGTTTCCTCTGTAGCATGTCCTATTGGGAGAGGCCAGCTAATTAAAGGGAGCTGATGATAATTTACAGTATGTAAAGCAAGAATTTGGAAGTAAATATTTATTTTCGCCTTATTTGTCTGTGTGTGATCCACCAGAACTGCTTCACACAAAAGGGGCTTCAAACTGGGCTCTGTTTTTGCACATGCAATCACCTGCTCACAGGTGATAGTATTTATTCAAGCAAAACCCATTCAGATTAGAACTAGACCTGTTCCAGCATTAGTGATTATCTTGTTCTGTAGTCCTTTGTCTATACAACGCATGAAAATCTTAATTCTGCTCTCAGCTAAGGAAAGTTATCTTCTAGCTTGCTGGGTTAGAAGCTGTGTGTTTGGCACTGAAAGTCCTGCAGTTTTGCTCACAGCTATTGTATTTGTAACTTGGAGGCGATCAAACATCAGAATTAATCCATGAATTCTTGTCCTGTCAAGAATGCCACATGACATTGTGGCCCTTTGACATTTTGCTGCCAGAAAATGTAGATCCTATCAATTTATTTTTGGAAAATTGTTCTGTTTTCTTCTTGCTGAAGCCTTGCTTCAGCAAAACCCAAACTCCTGCCTTTCAGCCTTCCAAGCAAGACTTGTAGGAAGGGCAGAATGGTGATTGAGTTGCGTTTGATCTTTTATGAGCTACTGTTGGGATCCATGCAGCTATATAATTAAGAAATAGCAGAAGCGTCTGTGGTGGATTCTCTGCTTACTTACTGTCTGGAGATTGTGTGCAGGTACCTGGTGCTGGCTACAAGGCACTCAGATGCTACACTGATGGGTTCTACAGAAGAACCCAGATAGATAGGAGAATAAGGATGCTGTAAGACAGCCCTTTAGAAATTTCTCTGCTCCTCCCTGACCTGTTTGTTACTACCACCAACTAAATATATTTTGTGAACAGCCTGGTTCCCAGTTTCTGAAGAGGTTCTTTCTCTTGAATCCTGCGTTCAGAATTTGGAGACCTTTTTCAGAGCAGCAACCACAGAGATCGGCTGCTATTTGTTAGGGAGACTACCTCTCACAAATCTGAATGGAAGATGAGAAACTGTGACAACATGACTCAGTGATGACCTGGAACAAAGATAAATATTTCATTTGAGGGGGTTTGGTTTCAGGAATAGTCAGTCTTTTTGTGTGGCATATGCACAGCAGGAACAAGAACCCCAGGTCTATATTAGTTTAGTACCATAATATAAGTGGAACTTTTTATATTTCTAGTTGCAACTGCCTAGTGTATTTGAGTCAGACTTATTCTAGAGAGGGAGGCTGTCCGCTACAGCCATATTTTAGAATAGAGAGCTTGGTCGCATAGGTTTCCCCTTTCCTTTTGACTGTGATGGGAGAAAGATGTTCACCCTCTCTCTGGCAAAACAAACAAACAAAAAAAACAGATCAGAAAAATAAATGTATATTTAAGAAAGAAATGTACCGATATCTTTCATACTTGACATGTGGGCCTCAGGAAGACTGTTTTAAATATTTTCTATCCTCTGAAATACACTGATCACTGAGACTATTTCCTTCCAGTGCAGAATCAACATCTTTAACCTGTCTTTAATTGTGTGTGTCTCTTTGTGAATGGCAGTGGGAACCTGTCCAGTATTTCAATAACAAAATCATTTGTGATCTGGTGGAAGAGAAATTCAAAGGAATAATTTCTATTTTGGTGAGTTGACAAACCTGTATTTATTTATATATATATTTTTAATTGAAGATATTTAGGAGCATAATGGGAAGTGACTAGTCATAGGTGAAAAGGAAGTGGAGGCTGGTGTACAGGTTGTTTGTGGGAGTGTGAGGATTGCAGAGGGAGGTAGAGAAGTGAGTAGAGCCCAGCGTTTGGTATGAACCATGTGTGGTAGACCCAGAGGCTAACCATCTTCCATGCATGTTTTTGCATTTGCTGGCATTTCTAACCACACAATACTGTTCATTAAGAGCTTTACACTGAATAAGATAGAAGCTTCTTTTTAAGCAAAACTGTTTTAACTTATATTTTTATTGGGGGTATATCTATAATGCCATACAATGCATATGCACAAATAAATTTCTCATTAACCACATCTGAGAGTATAGAAGAAGCAAGAACCTCCCAAGAAAAACAGAAAACAAATGCCTGAATACACCAAAGTTTCCCCCCTGGGCCCTTTAAACTGGCTGACTAAGAATGTCCTGTGTTGCGGGGAAGGGGGATTCTGAGCAGAGCGTCCTATAGTCAAGAGAACTTTTTTTTCAAAAGATTTTAATTAGGACTATTGATTAATTGCATGTGATTAACTAAAAAAAAAATTAATCATGATTAACAAAATTAATTGCAATTAATCACACTGTTAAATAATGGAATACCAATTGAAATTTATTAAATATTTTTGGATGTTTTTCTGCATTTTCAAATATATTGATTTCTAGTGCAAAGTGCTCACTTTATATTATTATTTTTATTACAAATCTTTGCACTGTAAAAATGGTAAAATAAATACTATTTTTCAATTCACCTCATACAAGTACTGTAGTGCAACCTCTTTATCATGAATGTAACTTACAAATGTAGATTTTTTTTTTATATAACTCCACTCAAAAACAAAACAATGTAAAACTTTAGAGCCTACAAGTCCACTCAGTCCTACTTCTTTAGCCAATCGCTAAGACAAACAAGTTTGTTTACATTTACGGAAGATACTGCTGCCTGCTTCTTATTTACAATGTCACCTGAAAGTGAGAACAGGCATTTGCATGGCACTTTTGTAGTGAGCGTTGCAAGTTATTTACGTGCCAGATATGCTAAACATTCATATGCCCCTTCATGCTTTGGCCACCATTCCAGAGGACATGCTTCCATGCTGATGATGCTCGTTAAAAAAATTATGCATTAATTAAGTTTGTGACTGAACTCCTTGGGGGAGAATTGTAGTGATGTGGGATTTCTAAAAATAGCAACAGCACTTGACCCCAGGTGTAAGAATCTGAAGTGCCGTCCAAAATCTGAGAGGGACGAGGTGTGGAGCATGCTCTCAGAAGTCTTAAAAGAACAATATTCTGATGCAGAAACTACAGAATCCGAACCACCAAAAAAGAAAATCAACCTTCTGCTGGTGGCATCTGACTCGGATGATGAAAATGAACATGCGTCAGTCCGTACTGCTTTGGATTGTTATCGAGCAGAACCAGTCATCAGCATGGATGCATGTCCTCTGGAATGGTGGTTGAAGCATGAAGAGACATATGAAACTTTAGCACATCTAGCACATAAATATCTAGCGACCCCGGCTACAACAGTGCCAGGGGTGAATGCCTGTTCTCACTTTCAGTTGACATTGTAAACAGGAAGCGGGTAGCATTATCTCCTGCAAATGTAAATAAACTTGTTTGTCTGAGCAACTGGCTGAACAAGAAGTAGGACTGAGAGGACTTCAGGCTGTAAAATTTTACATTGTTTTGGTTTTGAGTACAGGTTTTTTTGTACAGAATTCTACATTTGTAAGTTCAACTTTAATGATAAAGAGATTGCACTACAGTACTTAGATGAATTGAAAAATACTATTTCTTTTGTTTTTTACAGTGCAAATATTTGTAATAAAAATAAATATAAAGTGAGCACCGTACACTTTGTATTCTGTGTTGTAATGGAAATCAATATATTTGAAAATGTAGAGAACATCCAAAAATATTTAAATAAATGGTATTCTATTATTGTTTAACAGCGTGATTAATCGCGATTTTTTTTTATCATGATTAATTTTTTTAATTGCTTGACAGCCCTATTTTTAATTTTGCTATTCCGACTCTCAGGTTGTAAAAATAATACAGCCATAGCGGTGTGTGAATGCAGTTCAGAAGAAGCAGAGTGAGTGACCACCAAAGTAGCTACCTGATCTTTGATCTCCTGCTCCCAGCAGCAGTGAGAGAGAGCAGCCACTGTGGCAGCTTAACTAAGTGTCAAAATGGATTTGCCTGGCTCCCCTCCCGAAACCTAGCTGCTGTTCCTTCTGTGAAGATGGGAGAGGAATTCTCCCACTGATGTGGCTGGGATGGGAGAGGGGAGCCAAGGAAACCCAGGCTACAACATTGCTCAGCTCCTGCTACAGGTTCAAGTGATTGTCCTCATGGGTTCCATTCTTGGTGCACGTGTGTCCCATGAATGCAAGATTGGATTCTTTTGGTCAGCAGTATCCACTTGGGCAGTACCTGCACTCTAGATGTCCTGGACTGTCCCCCCTCCCGGTCCAAAGGCATAAAGGGCAGAGCAGGCACAACTATTCCTCAGTTCCTTTTTACCATTTGTGGCAATGAGCCAGAATCCCTGCAGTGTCCACTTCCCTATTCACTGTGCTGGTGTTAGTTAGCAACTTTAGTGGTTGGTTAGTTCATATAGTTATTGCCTGTTGGCTAATATTTTATATATAATTTTTCTTAGATGAGTTTCAGTGTAGGTAGACCTATACCACCCCCACCCCACCCACAAAGATGCTAGCAATATGGCAGAAGCTAAATCATCAGGGTTCAAAACCTGCCTCTCATTAAGTTTCAGTGCTGCATAACAACTGGTATTCCCAGTTCCTGCTCAGCCTAGGAGAGGGACATACCCCCAAGCAATAGTCCATATGTTGTTTTTTCTCTAAGCACAATCGGCATGCTAGAGAAGCCCACCAGAAGTTGTTCCTCCTCAAGAGTTCAAAACACGCTTTCTCAGACACTGAGACGTAGGTCAAAACCAGTCTATGTTCCTCTGATCAGTTCCTCTCCATTAGTGGCCTTGTGAGCTAAGATTCCACCCTGAGCTCTTGGGTCACATCTATTAAGAGACCCCAGTCATCCATCTCCATTCTGGCATCAGTCTTCTGACAGGAAGGAACGATGGGAGAAGGGATGAGCCAAAGTCCCCTTCTCAGATGCCTGGCAAGTCAAGACACAAGCATCATCAGACTTCTGACTCATCTCAGGCTCAACCTCCTAAGGGCCAAAAGTCTGAAAAGGTCCTGTGAAGTGCCCCAGTACAGACTACTAAGAGAGCCCCAGTTGCACCCACCATATCTGCAGACTGTTTTTTCTCTCAGTACCCAGAGCCTTGGGAACTGCTCACCTCAGAACCGTGTTCTTCAGTACCCAGCAATACTTGCTGTCTTGGTACCCAAAGCATACAGAGTACCGAGAGACTTTTGGGCCTGACACTACAGCTGCCTCTCCTAGAGAGGCTGAGGATAGTGATATCTAAGCCACCAACTACTGCACTGTTGGTACAGCAAGTCAGGGAGGTATCTCCAGTACCAACTTCTCCCTTTATATGCAGGGCACTCTGGATAGAATGGTCACTCGCTTTCTCCTCATCCCCATCTAGACACATCTCCCACCCACTCGCCTTCCCCCCTGGGGTACCATATTGGGAACCAGGAAGGCACTCGAGGGAGGATTCTACAAAGGAAAGTAGGAGAAGACCTGGACTCATAGGAAACATTTATCTTGGTACCCTCCTGTGTTTCTCCCACCTCAGTACTTATATCCCTACCAACACTGTCTCTACTGGACACACTGGGGTGTACAGCCGTATTCGTGTAAGCCTGCATCATCTGCCCCTTCCAGGGTTAGACCTCCCCTCTTCAAAGACACAATATGGACCATCCCAGTCAGGCCAACTAGTGAAGCCCCAGGTCCTGGAAAGAAAGGAGGAGGAGGAAAATGATGAGGAACAACAACCACAAGGGGAAGAACAACTTGTTCCTGCTGTGATCTCATCCTCCCCCGATGAGGCAGTAAGCCGCTCTGTTTTCCTTAGTGGATGATCTTAAATTATTCCAAGAGCTCATTAAACACATGGCAGAGATAGTGGATATACCACTAGAAGTAATGCAGCCAAATTCCCATAAGATCCTGGATATTTCGCACCCTTCCTTGCCAAACAGGCTCCCCATGCCAATTAATGAAAGACCATTGGAGCCGACATAGGACCTATGGCATACACCAGCCTTGACGCTAGTGACATCCAAGTGAGCAGAAGGAAGGTACCATGTCCCTTCCAAGGGATTTGAATACTTTTATTCCCTCCCAGTACAACATTTGCTTGTAGTGGCTGCTGTCAAGGAAAGGTCAAAAATAACAAATACCTCCTAGAGCTGGACCCAAAGAAACTAGACCTTATCTCGTGCAAGGTTTATTCGTTAGTCAGCCACCAGATGTGTGTGTGTGGCTAATTATCAGGCTCTCCTCTCCATTGGAGCTGGGATAAGCTGTCTCCATTTCTGGACAAGCTACCACAGGACCATTGAGAGGAGCTGAGAGCCATCATGACTGAGGGGCATTGGATAGCCCACACTTCCCTATAGGCTGCACTGGATATGTCTGACACCACGGTGTGTACTGTGGCTATATTGGTGACAATGAGGTGGTCTCCCTGGCTCCAGTCCTAGGAAATCCCCAGGGAGGAACAAATAACAATCAAGGACCTTTCCTTTGAAGGCAGTGAACTTCTTAATTCTAAAATTGACCCCCTTTTTTTTTTTTTTTTTAAGAAGACCCCCAGGGACAATGTGTGTTCACTGGGTCTGCATTTTCCATCCCCCAAAAAGGAAGGAAACAAAACAGCAAGCTTGCTAAGCTTCCTTGTACCTGGTATTTTCAATTCTAGAGAACTTCTGAGTTGCCTTAGCGTCCTCTACTAGTTCAGTGGCATCATCCTGTACTGCAAACTTGTGAAGCAACTACCAGGGCTTTGCTGCAGATATATTCTCTAAACACTATAAATAATGTACTCATGCCAGTTAAGCAGGGCTCAGTAGGAGCATTTTGCAGGCTGTTGTTGGATGCTAAACCCCCTCCTGTATTGCTGTTCTGAATGCAAAGCAACCAGCCAACTAGTGATAGGTAGGTTAGGTGGCAGTTGAGGATAAGTAGATCTTGCTTTATCTATTTATAAAAAACAAAAAAATGTAAATGTGTATAGAAACTGTATATATTTAACTGTTTTCCTCTTCTCCCTTTGAAGGTCACTTGTATTCTTAGGTTATCAGCAATTAAGCAGGAAACGTCTTTTTGTGTATTTTTACAAGCAAAATGGGGCACTTATTACAGTTATGGGCAGTGCTGTAATACTAGCTCTAAATAATAATGTTATATATTCTTGCTTAACTGGCACAGAAAACTGAAGGGCAAACCTGATCAGTTTCTTTCTTTGAGACCTCCTAAACCAGTCTAAATTCCTTTCTTTTTTAGAATCAATTCTGTACATAGATTAGAGTTACAGAGCTTGATCTGACTTCACTTTATGGTCAGATTTTAATTGTGCTGCTCTTGAAAACTCAACTGAACTGTAGGAGCAGGCAAGTTCTTCGTACACAGGGAGACGACCTCTCACCAAAAGTCAAAGCGTACTTGTCTTCTTCTGCTGGCTGGAAAGAATCTAAAAGTCTAACTAGTCTCCAGGAAGAAAAAAATTCTCCTTTTCAACCCAGCAGTTGTTTATTATGTGAGTGAATTAGGCAGCCTCTCTAGTACAAGTATTGCTGTGTTTGCTGATTCCTCTCTCTATAGGATGAGGAGTGTCTGAGACCTGGGGATGCCACAGATATGACATTTCTGGAGAAGCTAGAGGAAACGGTGAAGAATCATCCTCATTTTCTCACGTGAGTGTTCAAGTAGCTGTTGCTAGTTTTGTCTTTGTGAGGAGGGACACAATACAGAATAAAGCTAATGGGTTTTAAATATACCCAGTCTCTGCTGTACCTGTTAGTGTATTTGTATTACAGTAGCACGCAGAGGTCCCAGTCATAGTGGGCCCCCATTTTGCTTTTTTGCACTTCCCAGCACAAGATACTTGCTGTCCCAAAGAGCTTAGATTCTAAGGCTAGGTCTACACTACAGCCAGTATTGAAGCTCTGAGATTGATCCACCGGTGATTGATTCAGTGGGTCTAGTGAAGACCCACCAAATCAACAGCAGATCACTCTCCAGTCAACCTCTATACTCTACCCCCGACAAGAAGAGTTAGTTAAGTCGACGGGAGAGTTTCTGCTATCAACCCCCTGCGGTGTAGACCCCATGGTAACTTGACATAAGATATGTCGACTCCAGCTACGTTATTCACATAGCTGGCGTTGCATAGCGTAGGTCGACTTGCCGCAGTAGTGTAGACATAGCCTCTGTTAACACAACAGAATAAGTGAGTATAACTAACAAAAATTAAGCTAAAAAGAGAGAAGAATAGTAGTGATGTTATTCTGGAAGTCTGTTATAGACCATCAAATGAAGAAGAGGAAGTGGATGGGACATTCTTCAAATAACAAGGAGTCCGGTGGCACCTTAAAGACTAACAGATTTATTTGGGCATAAGCTTTTGTGCGTAAAAAGCCCACTTTTTCAGATGCATGGAGTGAAAATTACGGATGCAGGCATAAATATACTGGCACATGAAGAGAAGGGCTTTTTATGCACGAAAGCTTATGCCCAAATAAATCTGTTAGTCTTTAAGGTGCCACCGGACTCCTCATTGTTTTTGTGGATATAGACTAACATGGCTACCCCTCTGATATTCTTCAAATAGGTAACAAGATTAGGTAACACACACAAGCTAGTATTAATGGGGAATTTTAACTTCTTTGATATCTGTTGGAAGACTAATACGGTCAATGTAAGAATAGAATCATAGAAATGTAGGACTGAAAGGCAACTCAGTAGGTCATCTAGTCCAGTCCCCTGCACTGAGGCAGGACTAAGTATTATCTAGACTATTTCACAAAGCTGAAAACAGTTATGGACCAAATCAACTAGGAGGAAGAATTTAATCAGGCAAATATGAATGATAATTGAGAATCATTTAAGAACACCTTACTAGATGCCCCAAAACCACAATCCCATGATCAAGGAAGAAGGCTATGCTGGTTAAAAATAGAACTTGCATTAGAGGGGCAGTGAAGGTAGCTGTAAATGCGCCCACACATGCACGTGCGCACACAGTTGATAGTAATGACTATAAATCAGAAATTAAGAATTGTAGACTATTGATAAGGGAAGCCAAGGGACACAAGGAGAACATATGCCAGCATAATAAAGGACAATAAAAAGGTGTTTTTAAATTCTGACAATGATATTGGACCTTTACTAGATGGAAGTGGTAGAACTATCAATAATGCAGAAAAGGCAGAAGTGTTCAATACATTTCTTTTCTGTATTTGGGGGGGGGAAAAACATCTGATGCAATCTCGTCACACGGTGATGGTAAAAGTCTTTCCATTCCACTAGTGTGACTGGAGAATGTTAAACAGAAGCTACTAAAGTCAGACATTTTAAAATCAGATGGTCCAGATAACTTGCATCAAGAGTTCTAAAAGAGATAGCTGAGGAGCTAACTGGACCATTAATGTTGATTTTCAATATGTCTGGTTAAGTTCCAGAATACTGGAAGATAGCTAATGTTGTTCCAATTTTTAAAAAGGATAAACTGGGTGACCCGGATAATTGTAGTCCTGTTGGTCTGATATTGCTCCCAGGCAAGATAATGGAGTGATTGACACGGGACTTGATTAATAATGAACTAAAGAGGGGTAATGAATTAATGCAAATCAACATGGATTAATGGAAAATAGATCTTGTCAAACTAACTTGATATCTTTTCTTGATGAGATTACAAGTTTGGTTGATAAAAGTAATAGTGTTGCTGTAATATACTTAGACTTCTGTAGAGCTTTTGAGTTGGTATTGTATGACATTTTGATGAAAAAATAGAATGATATTAAATTACCATGGCACACATTAAATAAATTAAAAACTGGCTAACTGATAAGTCTCAAAATGTAACTGTCAACAGGGAATTGTCATGAAGCATGTCTGTTTCCAGTGGTGTCCTCCAGGGATCAAAT
Organism: Natator depressus; assembly: GCF_965152275.1. NCBI lineage: Eukaryota > Metazoa > Chordata > Testudines > Cheloniidae > Natator > Natator depressus. The sequence goes on along the minus strand of NC_134250.1, from coordinate 189,030 downwards.
CTTGGCCCAATACTATTTAATATCTTTATCAATTATTTGGAAGAAAACATAAAATCATCACTGAGTTTGCAGATGACACAAAAATTGGGGGAGTGGTAAATAAAGAAGAGGGCAGGTCACTGATTCAGAATGATCTAGCTCACTTGGTAAACTGGGCGCAAGCAAACAATGTGTGTTTTTTATTATGGGTAAATGTGTAAAACTGGGAAGAAAGAATGTAGGCCATACTTACAGGATATATCCTGTAAGTTCTTTGTATGTGTAGGGGATATCAGAAAGTTGAGGAAACAACTAGAAGGTCATCCATTTTGGATCTGGTTTTGACCAACAGGGATGAATTAGTTGCGAACACAAAGGTGGTTGGGAACTTGGGAGGAAGTGATCATAATCTGATAGGATTCAAGAGCCTAAGGAAAGGAGGACATTTGAACAACAAAACAAGGACACTGGACTTCAAAAAGGGTAGACTTCAACCAACTCCGAGAAATAGTAGGCACAACTCCATAGAGAGACCAGTTAGGAAGAAAAGGAATTGAAGGGGGTTGGCAGTTCCTAAAAGATGTAATACTAGAAGCTCAACATCAAGTAGTTCCTATGCAGAGAAGAGATAAGTGCATTTAGATATCTAAAAACCCAAATGGATACATATAGGAAATGGAAGGAGGGGAATGTCACTAAGGAAGTGGACATGAGAATCGCATGAGTGTGTTGGAACAAAATCAGGAAAACCAAGGCAAGGAATGAGTTGCAACTGGCAAGAAATGTTAGAGACAACAAGAAGGGCTTCTACAAATATGTCATACAAAAAAGAAAGATCAGGGATGGTGTGGGTCTGCTGCTTAATGGAGAAGGTGAGCTGGTAACCACAGATTATAATAAGGTGGAGCTGCTCAGTGCCTACTTTGCTTCAGTCTTCACACAAAAAAATAACATGACCGGATGACTAACAAAGTTAGCAGAGACAATAAAAGGGAAGGGACGCAGCTCAGGATAAGTAAAAAACACATCAGAGATCTTCTGACTAAATTGAATTAATTCAAGTCAGCAGGGCCTGATCCTGTTCATCCCAGGGTGCTGAAGGAATTAGTTGAAGAAATCTCAAAGCCACTGGCAATAATATTTACAAACTCATGGATGACAGCAGAGGTCCTGGAGAGCTGGAGAAAGCTAATGTAGTACCCATCTTTAAAAAGGGGGGAAAGGAGGAGCTATAGAAATTGTAGACCAGTCAGCCTGACCTCAATACCTGGGAAGCTAACTAGAGCAATATATAAAATATATTTTTACAATATACAATTTGCAAATAAATGGAGGATGAAGGGGTGATCACTAGCAGCCAACATAGATTTGCTAAGAACAAATCATGCCAAGCCAGATTGATTTCATTCTTTGACAAGGTAATTGGTTTGGTGGATAGGGGGAATGCGGTGGACATAGTACAAGTGGACTTCAGCAAGGCTTTTGACATAGTCCCACATGACATTCTCATAAGTCAACTGGAGAAATGCAGGTGGTTCTTCAAGTGTTTGTTCATGTCAGTTCCAATCAGGTGTGTGCGTGCTGCGTGCAGGAGAGCTGGAAGATTTTTCCCCTAGCAGTATCCATAGGGTTGGCCTGGGAGCCCTCTGGAGTCATGCCTTCATGGTGCCCAATATAGGGCCCTGCTGACCCAACCTCAACTCAGTTCCTTCTTACCACCTGTGATGGCTAGCTGGAACTTCCTACCGCTCTTGCCTCGACAAGTGCATGCTTTGCAGTATCTCTCTCCTCATGTACGTAGTTAGATTTAGCAGCACAGTAGTTTATAGTTAGTGTGGGTTTTCTTACAAGTTTCCTTTGGGGGGTCTTTCTCCCTGACATTTTTCCCTGGCACCAGGGTATGCCTTGGTCTCCGGGCTTTAAACCATGATCGGACTGTGGTAGGTTTATGCCAAGAAGTGACCCACACTTGTCATGCCTTACGTGTCTGGACGAGGGGCATCTCAGAGACCGCTGTAAAATCTGTAAGGGTTTTCACCCCAGGACCCTTATGGGCAGAGAGCAGCACCTCCGAGTCCTACTTATGGAGGCAGGTCTTCGGCCTCCACACAAATTTTGTGGGTTTTCGGTCCCTAATTTTACCCTTCAGGTTGCTTTATCTCCATTTCATAGAATCATAGGTGTGGAAGGGACCTTGAGAGGTCATCTAGTCCAGTCCCCTGCATTCATAACAGAACTAAGTATTATCTAGACCATCCCTGACAAGTGTTTGTCTAACCTGTGCTTAAAATTTTTAGAATAGTAATTTTAAAAACTGCAACACCAATAAGCCAGGTTTTTTCAGTCATCCCTGAACCTTTTCATATTCTCAATTCAAGGTCTGAATGGCATCATCCTTGTGACATTCTCCCAGGGTGGGTTCCCTGATAACTTAATCTCTGTTGCCAGAAACCTTAAGGTCTCTGGCCTGCTGTCTCCAGTGCAATTTCACATGCACACAGAGTTTGATCCCCTTTCCTCTAAAAAGTTAATCACTTTGGAACAAGTCCAAATATTTTTCTGGGACTAGAGTGATAGTTGCTGATCTGTGGTTCCCATTTACCTTAGTATTGCTGTTCCTAGAGAGAAACACAGTGTCAGCTTGCCTGTTTTCCTCTGGTCCCATCCCTCTGTCAAGAGCTGTGGTGGTTCTGTACTTAGCATCAGTAGTAATTGTAGATGAATCGTATTTGAGGCTAGTATCTTCTCCCCATTAAGCCTTTTTGCTTTCTCCCCAGACACAAGCTGGCTGACCAGAAGACTCGGAAGTCTTTAGGCCGAGAAGAGTTCCGTCTCTTGCACTATGCTGGAGAGGTCACTTACAGTGTCACAGGTAAATGTTACACAACAAGTACACCATTGCCTGACACCAGGGTCACTTACCGTCCCCATTTTCCCCCACTTCAGACAGTTACACTTCCTTTTTCTCCTCCTATCTCCTGCCATTCAGATTAATACATTCACATAATATCTAAATATGTAATTTGATTAATCAAATTACTTTTCCAGCTCAAGATCCTGCCTTACTGGGGAGGATTTCCCATGAAACAGCCACAGCAGATTGAGTTGTTCTGTTTTTCTCTAGGTTTTCTGGATAAAAACAATGACCTTCTATTTCGGAACCTGAAGGAGGTGAGTGTCGATCGAGAACTGCCTGTTTTGCGGAGTATTGTAAAGGATCAAGTTGCGAATGGAGTGGGCTGTGAAGGTACCATCTCTGTCTTGGACCTTTCAATCTTCAGGATGCATTGTTCACATGGGTACACTATGTAAAAAGAGGTCCCAGAGTTTGTTTTATCATTGGTGTTTATCATAGAAATGACAAACTGGGTCTCATCTGTTCTCCTGCCAACTCCCAAAAATACACATTCTAGTACTTTGTCCAGTCCGCCTTTAAACAATTTTCATGCATTTGTCCTCTGCTGTTTCTTTCTAGACCATGTGCAACTCGGAGAATACTATCATAAATCATTGTTTTGAGAGGACTGAGTTGACAGATAAAAAGAGACCTGAAACGGTAAGAACACAATTGTTGGATTGAAGCATAGTCATTTCCAATTACTGAAGATAATGTCTCCTTCTCTCTAAATTTGTGGTGTAAAAGGACTTCCATGATGTTTAAAGCTTTGATACTGAAAAACTTGTTCTTAGCCTTATGTGTGTGATGCAGTGTCACAAAAACTAGTCATATCTGAGTCTTTCTTCTTTCTTCTAGGCGGCAACTCAGTTTAAGAACAGTCTGTCCAAACTGATGGAAATTCTGATGTCCAAGGAGCCATCATACATTCGCTGCATTAAACCTAATGATGCTAAACAAGCCGGTAAGGTTTTAGTGACACTCTCTCTCTCTTGCCTGCTGCTTCAGGCAATTTCCAGTCTTTAGGAATGTGTAGGAAATTCACACCAAAAGTTATAACTTGAGAGCACAGATCAGGAAAAGATGCTGTCCAAATTCTGCTAAGATAAAATAATTGATTTGTAGAATGTCAAGATGGGTGAGGTAATATCTTTTACTGGACCAACTTTTGTTGGTGGAAGAGACAAGCTTGTGTCTATTCTGTATTCATGATGAATTCTTTTCTTGCCCTCATCGTAGCCATGACTCAGTCACTGGAGAAGTGCTGTCAGGATGTAGAATGACCATCATCAACGTTCCGAGCCTCTCCATTCTGATTCTTTACCTAGTTTCTGTCTCATAAGAATCCAAAATTGTTATTAGGCTGCTTTATGGCCTGTGTTATACAGGAGGTCAGATCTAATGGTCCCCCTTTTGGCTTTAAAATCTATGAATCTGTTTTTTAAGCTTTGCTGTTTGTTGCTGACTGTTTATTGTCATCGTATTAATAGTAATTTGAGTTTGGGTTTTATTGCCAGGGACTTTATTTTGCTTGGTGTTCTATCGCCAAACAAGAAATTCTCAATAAAATGTATTAAACATATATAAAAATAAAAGGGAAAACCATTAAAACTTGTCACAGTTGAAAAATTGAAACATAATTCAATTCTTCATTTTAACAGGCTTTCTTATTCTTCCTCTTTCCCCTCTCCCATTGTCATAGCATCTTTTAAAGGGAAACTCTTGCTTAAAAGTCTCTTAAATGACATCAAGTATCCTTGTTGAGGAAAGAATCCATTTCAGGTGGTATCTCTGATATTTTGTCATTGGTGCTGTTTCTTTTTAAGACAAAACATGTCAAACATACAAAGGGAAAGAGATAAAAGAATAGCAACAGATAGGAAAATGCAACTTCTGTTCTTGGTGCTTGCAGTTCAGTTATGGGAAGATCATAGGCACAGCACATGGCCCATGGCCCAATTAGGCACTGCTGGTAGGTAAGAATTGCTGTTAGCTTATTGAACTGGTCACAGCAAAGTTCTGAGATGTGACTCTTTGCAACAGTTATTCAGGATATAGCTATAGAGATGTTGATGTTATCCAGTTTTCCCTTCTTGCGTGGTCTTGTCAGAATGCCTTCTAGGCTCAGGAAATAGAAGGCCCAGTGATGTGATAATAAATCCCCAAACCTCCATGTGTGGTGGTGGTGATCTTGGTGGGAATGCCAGTGCTGGTGATAGAGTGGATAAAAATTGATTATTTTTTATTTAAATCAAATAAGGTTTATTTGTTAAAACTAAATCTATTTAAAATAAAATTTAAAACTGACCACCTATATCAAAGCATAATTTATGATAAATTAAAATAATTTAAATTAAATACGAAAATATTATTAAGCAATACATGATTGCTACCAAGTTTTAAAGAGGGTTCAACCACTGAACTACAGGAAGACACTGGCTAAGCCCCTGGAACCAAAGTTTCTTCTTCAAGAGATGTCCCTGTGGGGGCTCCACTTCAGGTCAAGGTGCGTCCCAGTGCCTTCAATCGGAAATTTCTCCAGCAGTACCCCTACGGGCTGCACATGCGCTGTGCCTGCCTCTCGAGCTGTCAGTGTTTGAATAGCGCATGCATAACCCGGGCTCCTCAGTTCCTTCTCTACCATCCCGGGCTAGAGATGGAGTTCAGCAGTGCTCTTTGAGATTAGCCAGTTAGTTTGTTTCTCAGTTTAGTTAGTTAGTTTTTAGTCATTAGAATTACTATTTAGATAAGTTACATTAGCTGTTACAGGCACCGTCCTTTGATCTTAAAAAAAACAACTCTGCGGTTACAGACATGCCTGGCTCCCCAGGCTTCAAGAGATGTGCCTCCTGTAATGATGCCATCCCCATCTCAGACGGGCATTCACTGTGCGTACGCTGTTTGGGGGAGTCTCATGTACCCCAATAATGCATCCACTATCAAATTGAAAGCGCGGATCTGCAAGGACAGGGAGCTCAGGCTTAAAATGCTGCTCCTGGAAAACTCTCTCAGTCCTGCGTCTGACACCTCTGTAACACCCTCCAGAGGCAAAGCAAAAGCAAAAAAACGACCAGCTTCCTTCCCCCCTCAGGAGCCGTTCCTCGGAGAAAAAGTTAAAAGGAACTCTCCTGTCTCTGGTAACTCCTGCTCCGCGGCTCAGCACCTTTCACGCGGCAGGCACCTCAGGCACTGACCGTGAGTCGGCTGCCCCACTACATGGTGCCGAGGCTCAGGGCTTTCAGTTGCCCACCTCTTTCAGCTCTCCCTCGGCCACTTCTGCCAGTATGGTGCCTAGAGCTGCTATGGTGCCGGCAATACAAGCGGTGGCTGCAGCACCATCCTTTGGTCTTGTGGCTCCACTTTTACAGCCGCTGCTCTTGGCACCGAGCCTCCTGAGGTCTCCAGCCTCCATTGCAGTGCCTACCTCAGGGGCATCTACTCCGCGGAGCCAGCTTGCACCCCCGGGACACCCTTCGGTGCATCAGCAGATGCCCCAGCAGACTCTGCCTCCACCAGCTACACCGGAACCAACTCCTGGTCAGTCAGCTCCACCGCAGTTTTTACAGCCAGAGGAATTAAGGGTGTCCCATGCTCCTGAGTCTCCTCTTCTCGGCACCAGTCTATCACTGAGACCTTTAGCACCCTACCTTTAGCACCCTACCTTCAGTACTCCCCTACCACTTCAAGCCCCTCCAAGTGTGGGAGGAGGAAGAGGAATACAATGACCAGATGTTTTCCTCTCAGTACTCTCCCCAGATTCAGTTACCTACAATTGGGAGACGAACTACCCCATGATCTCCATATCCTCATGGCTATCCACACTGGTATGGCAATCCCTGGATGGGACCACCTGTTCCACCCCCCACCCCGGGGCAATGGCCATACTGGGGTCCATGGACCTACACCACACCACACTCAGGTGTTCCACGGGCTGCCCAGAGGAAAGCTGTCAGACCCTCCCCACTGCCGGCTCACATTGAAACCCAGATAAGACCTGACATGGCCGCCAACCCTACAGAGGACACGACCCCGCACACCTCCTCTACAGCGATAACACCACAAGACGCCATGGTACTCCCACCACTGATGAGCTCGCCCACTTTCAAGAGTTGTTTCAGAAGGTAGCAGAGGAGCTCAAGATTACCCTGGAGGAGGTACCTGAAACACACCATGAGCTTACTGACATCCTGCAAGCTACGACCTCCTCCAAAATAGCCCTACCAATTAATGGGGCCATTATGGAACCTGCTAAAACTACTTGGCAGATCCCAGCCACAATAACACCCACTAGCAAGAGACTGGACCACAAATATTTTGTCCCATCTAAGGGTTTTGAGTTTCTGTTTATGCACTCCTCACCTAATTCCCTAGAGGTCAACGTGGCCAATCAGAAAACAAATACCAACACTTCCGATCCACTCCATCGGACAAGATAACAAGAGACTGGACTCCTTCGGCTGCAAAGTGTATTCTTCTTCCACTTCGCAGTTTAGAGTAGCGAATTATGCGGCGTTCTTAGCAAAATATGACCACAAAAATTATGCTAAGGTAATGCAATTTATTGATGATGTGTCGGAAGATAAATGACAACAATTTAAAGCAGTGGTGTCCGCGGGCCAATTCATAGAATCATAGAATATCAGGGTCGGAAGGGACCTCAGGAGGTCATCTAGTCCAACCCCCTGCTCAAAGCAGGACCAATCCCCAATTAAATCATCCCAGCCAGGGCTTTGTCAAGCTTGACCTTAAAAACTTCTAAGGAAGGAGATTCTACCACCTCCCTAGGTAACGCATTCCAGTGTTTCACCACCCTCCTAGTGAAAAAGTTTTTCCTAATATCCAACCTAAACCTCCCCCACTGCAACTTGAGACCATTACTTCTTGTCCTGTTATCTTCTACCACTGAGAATAGTCTAGAACCATCCTCTTTGGAACCACCTCTCAGGTAGTTGAAAGCAGTTATCAAATCCCCCCTCATTCTTCTCTTCTGCAGACTAAACAATCCCAGTTCCCTCAGCCTCTCCTCATAAGTCATGTGTTCCAGACCCCTAATCATTTTTGTTGCCCTTCGCTGGACTCTCTCCAATTTCTCCACATCCTTCTTGTAGTGTGGGGCCCAAAACTGGACACAGTACTCCAGATGAGGCCTCACCAATGTCGAATAGAGGGGAACGATCACGTCCCTCGATCTGCTCGCTATGCCCCTACTTATACATCCCAAAATGCCATTGGCCTTCTTGGCAACAAGGGCACACTGCTGACTCATATCCAGCTTCTCGTCCACTGTCACCCCTAGGTCCTTTTCCGCAGAACTGCTGCCTAGCCATTCGGTCCCTAGTCTGTAGCGGTGCATGGGATTCTTCCGTCCTAAGTGCAGGACCCTGCACTTATCCTTGTCGAACCTCATCAGACTTCTTTTGGCTTAATCCTCCAATTTGTCTAGGTCCCTCTGTATCCTATCCCTACCTGCCACCGTATCTACCACTCCTCCTAGTTTAGTATCATCCGCAAATTTGCTGAGAGTGCAATCCACACCATCCTCCGGATCATTTATGAAGATATTGAACAAAACCAGCCCCAGGACCGACCCTTGGGGCACTCCACTTGATACCGGCTGCCAACTAGACATGAAGCCATTGATAACTACCCGTTGAGCTCGACAATCTAGCCAACTTTCTACCCACCTTATAGTGCATTCATCCAGCCCATACTTCTTTAACTTGCTGACAAGAATATTATGGGAGACTGTGTCAAAAGCTTTGCTAAAGTCAAGAAACAATACATCCACTGCTTTCCCTTCATCCACAGAACAAGTAATCTCATCATAGAAGGTGATTAGATTAGTCAGGCATGACCTCCCACGCAGCTCTTCAAGCTGCCCTCGATGCTGCGGACACAGCCGCCAGATCCACAGCCACGGCCTTCATCATGCAATGGGCCTCGTGGTTTGCTTCTTCCTCCATTCCGAAGGAGATACAGAATACAGTCAAAGATCTCCCCTTCGATCGAGACAAGCTCTTCGCCTCTGACTAATGAGGTCCTTCACTCCATGAAGGACTCGCGTGCCACACTCCGATCCTTAGGTATCCAAACACCTGCCTCAAAGAAGAGACAATATAGATATCAGCCATACCAACGACCGCATTACCATACCTTTGCGCAACATCCACCTTTAAGACAATATGATACCCAACAACAACGGCATAGGCCCAGGAACCAACAATGTCACCCTCCGCAAACAATGGCAAACCACCCTCCTAACCCAAATAAACAAATTTGAAGTCTTGGTCGAGGGTATAGAAAACCTCGCAACCTCTTCAGCGCCAACTCCAACCATTTCTTTGGACACCATTTGCGTCCATTGTTGGCCAACCAGAAAACCATCACTACGGACAGATGGGTCCTGGAAATTATCAGATTGGGTTATGCCATCCCCTTCCTCTCCTTACGTCCCACCCACCCTGTCCCTCTTCAGGGACCCCTCTTATGAATAATTGCTCTATCAGGAGGTACAACACCTCATACATCTTGGAGCAATAGAGGAGGTACCCCCGCAACACAGAGGGAAAGGCTTTTACTCCCACTACTTCTTGATGGAAAGGAAAAACGGCGGTTGGCGCCCTATCCTTGATCTTCGATGTTTGAACAACTTCATCAAGAAACAGAAATTCCGGATGGTTACTTTCCCAATGATAATTCCGATGCTGGAGCAAGGAGATTGGTTTTCAACCCACAACCTCCAAGACGCATATTTCCATGTCTCTATCCACCCTTCCCATTAACGTTTCCTCAGGTTTGCTGTGGGAGCGCAACACTGACAATACAGAGTCCTCCCATTTAGCCTCTCCACTGCACCACATGTCTTCTCCGAGGTGCTAGCAGTTATAATAGCACATCTCAGGAAAAAAGGAATCATCATATTTCCTCACCTGAACGATTGTCTCCTCAAGTCTCCCGCTCAGCTAGAAGCGAACCATGCAACTCTTGCAACCCTTCACTGCTTCTGCACCTTGGGCCTGCAAATAACTGAAAACAAATCTACCTTACAATCCACCCAACAAATCTACTTCATCGGTGCCCACCTCGATTCCACCGCTGGTCTTGCATCTCTTCCCCAGGACAGATTCCACACAATGGGCAACCTTATTACCCAGATACGTGTCAGCCCACAGACTACAGTCCAAGACTCCCTACAGCTCTTAGGACATATGGCTGCTTCCACATTTGTGGTTGCAAATGCTCGCCTTTACATGCGATGCCTTCGGGGTTGGCTAGCCACGGTATACAAACCAAACAAGCACAGGCTAAACAAGTTACTAACAATGCCCCAGAAAGTCAAGGACTCCCTTCTGTGGTGGACCTCTCCCATTAACCTCTGCACCAGGATTCCCTTCCGACTAGATCCCCCTTCCATTACCATCACCACAGATGCATCCCTCACAGGATAGGGAGCACACATAGGCCACCTCACCACTCAGGGCCTCTGGGGTGCTTCGGAAACCAAGCTTCACATAAATTTGCTAGAGCTCTGGGCCGTATGCAATGCCTGCCTCCATTTCCTTCCCATCATCCAAAACCATCAAATTCAAATTACGACCGACAACATCACATGTTTTATGTCAACAGACGGGGGAGCCCGATCACACTCCCTCTGCACAGAGGCAGTAAAACTTTGGAACTGGTGTCTTCAACACAAGATCCATATCTCCGCCTCATACCTGCCAGGTTCCCAGAATACCACCGCAGACTAGCTCAGCTGATCGTTCTCCATACAGCACAAGTGGAAACTCAACGACACCATTCTTTCCAACATTTTCCAGACCTGGGGTTATCCCCAGCTGGATCTGTTTGCCACAGCAACAAACAAAAAATGCCCAACATTCTGCCCCAGAGCAGGCCGGGGGAAACACTCTCACTGGGAGATGCCTTTATGCTCCCATGGACCGAAACTCTCATGTATGTGTTCCCACCAATGCCTCTATTGCACAGAGCAATTCAGAAGATACGAACAGACAGAGCCAACATCATTCTCATAGCCCCAGCATGGCCCAGACAACCGTGGTACCCCTTCCTCGTGCGCATGTCGGGCAAGCTACCCATTCCCCTTCCCCCGCTCAGCAACCTCCTATCCCAATGCCAGGGACAACTATTTCACCCTGACGTACAGTGTCTCCACCTGAGGGCCTGGCTGATCAATGGTTCTCTAATGCGGAGTTAACATTTTCGGACCAAGCGTGCACTGTCTTGCTACACAGCAGAACACACAAAACGCGCACGACCTACCTGCATAAATGGAAACGGTTCACATCTTGGTGTGCTGACAAACAGACCTCTCCAGTTTCTGCTTTACTCCCACTGATACTGGATTTCCTGTTACACCTTAAAACATGTGTCCCCTCTACGAGCTCACTCAAGGTCCACCTTGCAGCAATCACTGCCTTCCATCATAAGATTGGCAACGTTACGGTCTTTGCCCATCCAATCACCAAAAGGTTCCTGAAGGGTATCCAGACGTTATACCCAGATGTGAAACCGCCTGTTGCACCTTGGGATTTACACCTAGTCCTGAAAGCCCTGATGGATAAACCCTTTGAACCAATGGCTACCTCCTCCCTTCTCCACCTCTCCATGAAGACCACCTTCCTCATAGCAATCACGTCTGCCAGATGAGTAGGAGAAATGGGGGCACTTATGGCGGACCCTCCGTATATCACATTCTTTCGCAATAAGGTCACACTCCGCACGAATCCAAAGTTATTACCTAAGATACACTCTTCCTTTCACCTCAGTGAACCTATATACCTCCCAACATTTCCCCCCAAACCTCACGCTAACGCCTTTGAAACAACAATGCACGTTCTTGATGTTCGCAGAGCATTATCTTTTACCTGGATAGAACAAAACCGTTTAGAAAACCCCCCCAGACTTTTTGTCTCTTCTACTCAGCGTTCACAGGGAAATGCTCTCTCTACACAGAGACTTTCCAAAAGGATTGCTGACTACATACGCCTTTGTTACCAACTCAGGCAAATACAACCTCCTACGTCAATTAGATCACTCTTCCAGCGCTGTCTCCACCTCCACGGCCTTTCTCTGTAATGTCCCACTGTCTGACATATGCAAGTCAGCTACCTGGGCATCGAACCTTACCTTCGCTAATCGCTACGCTCTCATCCACACTGCAGCGTCCGACACCAGCTTGGGTAGAGCTGTCGTGTCGTCAGCCTTCTTGCCTCATCCGAAATCCCAGCCATCCTAAGGGATACTGCTTTTCAGTCACTTGAAGTGGAGCACCCACAGGGACATCTCTCTCTCGAAGAGGAGGTTACTTACCCTGAGCAGTAACTGACGTTCTTCATGACGCGTGTCCCTATTGGTGCTCCACTACCTGCCCTCCTCCCCTCTACTTTGGAATTCGTAATGCACTCCGTTGTAGAGAAGGAACTGAGGAGCACAGGCTGTGCACGCACTATTCAAACGCTGACAGCTCGAGAGGCAGGCACAGTGCATGTGCAGCCCATAGGGATACTGCTGGAGAAATCTCCGATCGAAGGCGCTGGGACGCACCTTGACCTGCGTGGAGCACCCACAGGGACACTCATCTCGAAGAATGTCAGTTGCTGCACAGGGTGAGTAACCTCCTCTTGTTGAAGTACTAAACCAACTTTGGACAGCAGTAGCCTCTTCTGAAGGTGAAGAGAAAATATTTTCTTCAGTTTATTCAGCTAGTTCAGTTCAATGACTAGTTGATTAAAAATTAAGAAACCGATTCGGAGTTGAAAAAGCAGGAAAGCATGTTTTCCTCTTCCAATCTATGAATAAAACTAGGTGGAAGAGAATGAGATCATCTGGTTCTAACATCTTGAAGGACATGGTGACCAGAAACAATCAGTTCATACAAAGGTAATTTTATTTTGTTAAAAAAATTAAAATGCTGTTTTTTGTGCATTTTTCCATTGAATTTGAATTGCTATTCAAACTGAGCTTGACATAAATCACAGGTAAAAGGTTAGGTTTCAGAGTAACAGCCGTGTTAGTCTGTATTTGCAAAAAGAAAAGGCGTACTTGTGGCACCTTACAGACTAACCAATTTATTTGAGCATAAGCTTTCGTGAGCTACAGCTCACTTCATCGGATGCATACTGTCCGATGAAGTGAGCTGTAGCTCACGAAAGCTTATGCTCAGATAAATTCCTTAGTCTCTAAGGTGCCACAAGTACTCCTTTTCTTTTAGGTAAAAGGTTAATCATTTAATAAATAGAAAATGGTAAATGATGTATTTCCTAACATAATGAAAAAAATGTAGAGATTAAAAATGTAAATAAATGTAAGTTAAGCTTTGTAACTGTGTATAGATATATTGTATCCTCCTGGCTAGCAAAAAGAAGCACCAAAATTAATGTTAGTTGAAAATAACATTTTTTAATGGTTACCAACTAATGAGAATCACCCTTTCCTTAGGAAAATAGCTAAAAAGTACAAATACAAAACATTATTAAAATCAAAGATTTAAATCATGGTTACCTGCTTACTGGTCCAAAGAAATCGAAGCCTTGTCCATCGTCACATTTCCACATGGTTCATATGTGGATATGTATGTCCCCATAGAAAGGTTTGGGTGTGTTGCTGTAACAAATCTGTAATCTTACGAGAAACCTTGAAACCACTGATTTAGCAGCTCTTTTAGCTCCAGCAAATTCTGTTTATATTTCTTTGAATCTGTTTGTTTTGTGCTTTTTTTCAACAATTTTACTGAACAACCCATAGTAAGACTCAACATAACCCATAGGGTTAGAATCATAGAATATCAGGGTTGGAAGGGACCTCAGGAGGTCATCTAGTCCAACCCCCTGCTCAAAGCAGGACCAATCCCCAATCAAATCATCCCAGCCAGGGCTTTGTCAAGCCTGACCTTAAAAACTTCCAAGGAAGGAGATTCTACCACCTCCCTAGGTAACGCATTCCAGTGTTTCACCACCCTCCTAGTGAAAAAGTTTTTCCTAATATCCAACCTAAACCTCCCCCACTGCAACTTGAGACCATTACTCCTTGTCCTGTCCTCTTCTACCACTGAGAATAGTCTAGAACCATCCTCTCTGGAACCACCTCTCAGGTAGTTGAAAGCAGCTATCAAATCCCCCCTCATTCTTCTCTTCCGTAGACTAAACATTCCCAGTTCCCTCAGCCTCTCCTCATAAGTCATGTGTTCCAGACCCCTAATCATTTTTGTTGCCCTTCGCTGGACTCTCTCCAATTTATCCACGTCCTTCTTGTAGTGTGGGGCCCAAAACTGGACACACTACTCCAGATGAGGCCTCACCAATGTTGAATAGAGGGGAACGATCACGTCCCTCGATCTGCTCGCTATGCCCCTACTTATACATCCCAAAATGCCATTGGCTTTCTTGGCAACAAGGGCACACTGCTGACTCATATCCAGCTTCTCATCCACTGTCACCCCTAGGTCCTTTTCCGCAGAACTGCTGCCTAGCCATTCGGTCCCTAGTCTGTAGCTGTGCATTGGGTTCTTCCGTCCTAAGTGCAGGACCCTGCACTTATCCTTATTGAACCTCATCAGGTTTTTTTTGGCCCAATCCTCCAATTTGTCTAGGTCCCTCTGTATCCTATCCCTGCCCTCCAGCGTATCTACCACTCCTCCCAGTTTAGTATCATCCGCAAATTTGCTGAGAGTGCAATCCACACCATCCTCCAGATCATTTATGAAGATATTGAGCAAAACCGGCCCCAGGACCGACCCCTGGGGCACTCCACTTGACACCGGCTGCCAACTAGACGTGGAGCCATGGGTTGCCAACTTTCTACTTGCACAAAACCGAACACCCTTGCCCCGCACCCTGCCAATCCCCTCCAATGAGGTCCCGCCCTCACTCACTCCATCCCCCCTCCCTCACTTGCTCATTTTCACTGGGCTGGCTCAGGGGGTTGGGGTGTGGGAGGGGCTCTGGGCTGAGGCAGGGAGTATGGGCTCTGGGGTGCAGGTTCCAGGGTGGGGCCAGAAATGAGAGGTTCAGGATGCAGGAGGGGGCTGCGGGCTGGGACAGGACATTGTGGTTTGGGGGGATGAGGGCTCTGGTGTGGGGCTGGGGGTGAGGGATTTGGGGTCTGGGAGGGGGCTCCAGGCTGGGGCTGAGGGGTTCAGAGTGCAGGAGGGGGATCAGGGCACTGGGGCAAGGGGATGGGGTGCGGGCTCTGGGGTGGGGCTGGGGATGAGGGGTTTGGAGTGTAGGAGCAGGATCAGGCACTGGGGCAAGGGGATGGGGTGTGGGCTCTGGGGTGGGGCTGGAGATGAGGGGTTTGGGGTGTAGGAGGGTGCTCCGGGCTGGGACCAAAAGGTTTGGAGGGCAGGAGGGGGATCATGGCTGGGGTAGGGGGTTGAGGCATGGCAGGGATTGCAGGCTATGGGAGGCACTTACCTCAGGCAGCTCCCGGAAGCATCATCATGTCTCCCCTCCGGCTATTACGTGGAGGTGTGGCCAGTTGGCTTTGCGTGGTGCCCCATCGGCAGGCGCTGCTCCTGCAGCTCTCATTGGCCGCAGTTCCCAGCCAATGGGAACTGCGGAACCGGTGCTTGGGGCATGTGGAGCCCCCCTGCATGCCCCTACGCCTAGGGGCCGGAGGGGGGACATGCTGCTGCTTCTGGGAGCTGTGCAGAGCCTTGGCAGGCAGGGAGCCTGCCTTAACCCTGTTGCGCCACCGACCGGACTTTTAAAGGCCCAGTCAGCGGTGCTGACCAGAGTCACCAGGGTCCCTTTTCGAAAACCGGAAACCTGGCAATCCTACATAACCAGCCTTCAAGACTCCTCCTGGTCCCTGGAGTTCTTAAGAAGGACACTACGCAACTGATATTGAGCTCGCCAGCCTTGGATTTGGCTGTTATATATGAAGGAGAGCTTCTTAGTACTCTATGGGTGAAGAAGGCTGACTTTCACGTGGCAAATGGAATGTTCACTTAATTGACACCTTGGCTGAGTTCCTGATGGCAAAGTTCAGTTATTATATAGTTCAGGGGTGGCCAACCTGTGGCTCCGGAGCCACATGCGGCTCTTCAGAAGTTAATATGCTGCTCCTTGTACAGGCACCGACTCCAGGGCTGGAGCTACCGGCGGTAACTTTCCAGTGTGCTGGGGGGTGCTCACTTCTCAATCCCTGGCTCTGCCACAGGCCCTGCCCCCACTCCACCCCTTCCCACTCCCTCCCCTGAGCCTGCCATGCCCTCACTTCCCCCCCCCCCCAGCCTCCTGCATGCCATGAAACAGCTGATCAGGAGGTGTGGGGAGGGAGGGGGAGGTGCTGATCGGCGCAGCTGCCGGTGAGGGGAGGTGTGGGCGGGGATGGGGGGGTTGCTAACGTATTACTATGGCTCTTTGGCAATGTACATTGGTAAATTCTGGCTCCTTCTCAGACTCAGGTTGGCCACCCCTGATGTAGTTGGTTAATTGGCAGAGTTATTACAAAGAGCTGATACCAGAACAGTTCCTTTTCCAGATTGAAGGACAGCTGTAATGTGATAATTTTCTACCATTTACATAATTTCTAGGTCGGTTTGATGAAGTTCTAATCCGACATCAAGTGAAGTACTTAGGCCTGATGGAGAACCTGAGAGTGCGCAGAGCTGGTTTTGCTTATCGCCGGAAATATGAAATCTTCCTGCAGAGGTGGGATTTACAATAATTGTCTCAAATCTGTTCTCCCTCACCATCTCTGCACTAATGTGTTCAGAACAGGAAGTTTCTATACAGCAAACAACATGTAATCTGGTTAACTAAAAGGTCTTGGTTACCAGAATGGATCTCTGTTTGAGGGAGAGGCACTGTGGCTCCCCCTTTGTACCCTGCAGAAGTGCTCCATTTTACTTCTCATTCTGAAGTCTCTCACTTGTCTATTTCCAGATACAAATCACTGTGTTCAGAAACGTGGCCCACGTGGGAAGGGCGTCCCCATGATGGAGTGGCTGTGCTTGTGAAACATCTAGGTTACAAACAGGAAGAGTATAAGATGGGCCGGTAAGTTATTTCTTTCTTCCCTGATTTGGGGTTGTGAGTCATAGGGAGTCTGTGTTTAAATATGGCCCCTGTGTCTAGACGGTGAGGGGGAGAGCAGAAGCCGCAAGGGGATGGTGAGGGCAGGAAGTAGGTCCCTCTGGCCTCTTATACATAATCATACATTTCCATTTCCAGAACAAAGATTTTTATTCGTTTTCCCAAGACTTTGTTTGCAACAGAAGATGCTTTGGAGATACGGAAGCAGAGTCTGGGTAAGTCAGACACATTTAACCAGCTGGTTTAGCAGACAACTATCAGCGTGCCTTGTTTTTTGAATTGACCTATTCTCTATCAGAATCCCAACCTTGGCCACTATTTCTAATTGATAGCTCTTTTTTCTTTTCCAATTTCAGCCACAAAAATCCAGGCCACATGGAGAGGCTTCTATTGGCGACAGAAATTTCTGCACATGAAACATTCAGGTATGTGAGGGCATGCGAAGGTGAATAAGCTTATGGCTAATTACCTGTATAGTTGGAAGCTCCTATTCTGTTCCGAGCAAGGGGGTGGGTTGAAAGGGGAACAGAAGTTGATCTCAGTTTGAGATGCAAGAATAAAAAGCCAGAAAGCATAGAGTAGAGGGGAATGTTTTGGATTATATGGAATTAAGGAGTTCTGTCCAATGTGCAATACCTTTTTGTTTTTATTGTCTTCAGCAATAACTATCCAGTCATGGTGGCGTGGAACCCAGGGGCGCCGAAAAGCCTCCAAGAAAAAGTGGGCAGTGGAGACAATTAGACGGTGTGTTTACAATCTGCAACAATTTTTTTTTTTTAAATGTGTAGAGAGATTCTCAAAACCTAGTTTCTAACAATGAACAGATGGGGATAAACTGTCTTTTCAGTGTAGTTTCTGTGACTTTAAAAAAAAAAAAAAAAAAAATACATCTGTTGAACAAAGCCCAAGAAATGTTGGAATTTGCCTGTTTTCAATAACACAAGGATTCTGGTTCATGAGTGGAATAGAGAAGTTGGTGAATCTGTAGTTATTTTCATACACTTGAGACTACGATGTGAAACATGAGTCTGGTGGCTGAAAACAAGCAGTTTTTCCTATAGGATGGCACTGATTACAGATCTCGGATACAAACTTCTAAAACTGGGCTCCAGTGCAACAGGGGGACTGAAACATTACCCCTGCACTTTTTATATATGTGTTGAATCCTCTATCCCTATGGACAGTTTCCCTGTACTATCCGCTCTTAACCGTATCTGCCCCGGGAGTCGCTGATAAAGCACATGTTCTCAGTTCTTTGCAGATCCCTGCTCAGTTCCCCTTGCTTTGCAAAGTGTGTCTTCTGTTTGTGTGACAGTTTCCAATTAATTTGTTTTTCCCCCCACAGATGCTAAGTTTCTTGTTTATAGTCAGTTGCCTTCAGTAATGGGGGCATAGGAAGTCTTGGTGTTAAACAGGTTCATTGTAGAATCATAGATTATTAGAGTGGAAGACACTTAGATTCTTTAGTCTAATCATCTGTATCAAACCCATCCATGATGGTTACTGTTCTTCCTTCTTCTGCCCATTCAGGTTTATTAAAGGTTTTATTTACCGGAACTACCCTCGCTGCTCAGAGAATGAATACTTCCTAGATTACATTCGCTACTCCTTCTTGATGAACCTCAAACGCAATTTACCAAAGAATGTTTTGGACAAATCGTGGCCAACTCCCCCTCCATCACTCTACGAGGTAGGCAGAAGAAAAAGAGAAGGAGTTTACTGCTCTGCGTAGACAGAGTCCTGCACTGTAGTTTCAGTTATTGAAGGCCCTGGGTCACACAGATGTCATTGAGAGAGCGGTGAGACCTGTAGAACCTTCATTAGTAGTGGTGATGTATGAGAAAGAAAGAACTATGTTTGCCTCTCACTCTACACTGAATTAGTAGAACTGGCAGCAAAAATAACCAAAACATAAGTTATCATGTGTACTGAGCATCTTTGTGAAATTACAAAAATGACTGTTGATTATTTAATTTATTTTACATATAATTATTACTGAGATCAGTAAGCGACACTAAAAATGGAATCCAATTCTGACGTTGTTAAAAAGCAACTTTTCAAAGTAGAACTGCACTTTAGCACATTGAGTAAGATTTTCAGAAATGCCTAAGTGACTTAGTATTTTAAGTGTTGGAAAGATATCATTTAGCTCAGAATAAAATTTTCAAAAGCACCTCAGGAACTTCTGTGGGCACTTTTGAAAATTGAACCCATTTTGTTCTGAGTTAAATGGCTTCTGCCTGAATGGTTAAACTGGGGTGAAAAGCAATGGAATGGTATTTGATTACCCATAAAGAAAATAATTAAACTTTGTTTTCCTGTCCAGTACATTATTTTATGCTTTGAAGAGTGGCCTCTAACCCAGAAAGGTGCAGTGCCCTGGATACATGCTTTCTCCACCTGAAAGATCGCTGATCTGCAAAATAATCCCATAAAATCTTATCTAAAGGCCCCATTTTTATGACATTTTCCAAAAAAATTGTTCCTGGGAGTGGATCTTCTTGGGTCCTTAAGATTCTTGAGTGTGCCTTGTTTGGCTCAAAGGTACCTCCAAAATAGGCTGGAGGATGTGAAGAGGAAAATTCCCAACCCCGAGCCAAAACAGTCTGGTTGGAGAACAATGCAGGACAAACTGTCTCAGCACAGGACAATAGATTACTTGTTGCTATTTAATTTTAAAAATATTTCTGCAATAACATACAGTGTTGAAGATGAGTTGTTCAGATTCAGGCTTGCATTTTCTGCATTCATATCTCTTCTCTGTTCTCTCCTTATATTCTGTTTGAATTGTTTTGCCTTTGTTCAACTTAAAGCCATCTTCACATACCATCTTATTTCTTCAGGTATCTCAGCTCTTGAGACAGCTGTGTATGCAAAACATGGTGTGGAGCTACTGCAAGAGAATCAGCCCAGAATGGAAACAGCAGGTGCTGGACATTTACGTTCCTTACCAGATCTCTCAACTACTGCTAGGAACAAGAGATGGGATCCACACAGGCACTTAGATGCCCAGAAAATCACAAGAACAGCATTGTGATCCACAAAGCCAAGTTAGAAACCTAGGCTCCCTATATAGTGAATGGGGAGGGATGGGTGCCTTAGAATGTGATCTACCACACTAAGTGGGGAGCCACGTAAACTAGCCAATGGGCAATACAAACTGGGGGGTGGCGAGGAGTCCTAAGCCCCACCCGACTCACAGAGTTAGGTACCTATTTCTGCTTAGTGATCAGTGATCCATGAACTGCCTGGAGTCAGGTGGCCTAAAGTGTCTTGTGGGAATGAGTTAGGCACCTGCTTTGCTTCACACAAAAGGGGGAAGTGGGGAGGAGTGGTGGTGCCCACCATATAACTTTTAGCCCAGTGGCTAGCGGATTTGCTTGAAATATGGGAGACCCAGGCTCAAGTCCCTCCTTCCTGCCAGAGGGAAAGAAGGGATTTGAACAAGGGTCTCCAGGCTCTCAGGAGGGTGCTCTAACCACTGAACTATGGGATATTCTGAGGTGAGGCTTCTTCAACCTCTTCTGTTGAAGCTGTTTCACTGTTGTTAAGTGATGAATAAGTGATTGGAGCAGCAGAACTAGATCCTGGGTCGTTCCCCCCCGCCCGTCGGTGCATGCCCTAGCCACTGGACTACAGTCACTGGGACAAAGAAAGAGGGAATAGCTCTATTTACTAACCACTGGGCTAGATGTTATAAGGTGGGTGCTGCTGCAGCCTCCTCTGCCACCGCCTCCTTCCCTGGCAGCCAGATTTTTGAATGGGACCTGATCTGGTAAGCAGTCTGTGAGCACACCTACAAGATTGGGCCTCACAAGTGACTTAGGGAGCCAAACGCTTATCTTTCCCCAGTTTATGAATCACTCTGGGGCTTAGGTGTCTGGGTTCTTAGAGGGAGGCAGTAGTGCGCATCCCAGAGGCAGAAACATAGGTACCTAGGGAACATTTACTCTGAAAAATTAGGTGCTAAGTGAGTTTAGGCACCTACATGGTTTGGTGGTAGTTTTGTGGATTGCATTGGAGCTAAAACTGGGATATAGGTGCCTAAACCTGGTATTTTGGAGCCCAATCTGGGTTTTAGGTGCCTAAACACATTTGCAGATCTGGGCCTAGGAGTTTTTCCTCAATTAACATTTTATTATAGGTGAAGCAGGGGGTTGGGGATTGATAGAGGGGAAAGGAGATGAGGTATTGGAGAGTGGTTGGATGGGGGAGGCAGATAAGACCAGATGGAGGAGAAGGCAGGAGTCCCAAGCGGGTAGCTAGATGCAGCAGGGAAAGAGGGCATCTCGGGACGAAGAAGGGTCTACAACTACTGGAGAACACTCCCTTTCAGAACCTGCATTTGAGCCCAATAGTCTTGAGTCTCTCTACAATCCTCAGCTGTCATCAGATGCCCAGTTGACAGTCAGTTTCACAACTGTCTCATCATCTTTTAGTGACTAGTCCACCGAGAGGATAACAGCCTACTACTGCTATTAGTTAGTCCATCAGCTCAAGTGGTAGAGTTTTGTGCTATGAATCTAAAGGTCCCAAACCCTGCTGCTGATCAAGCTGGAGGTTAATATGGTTCCATGTAATTTCTGGTGGGGTTTTCAGTTTGCTTTTAAAAACAATTGGGAAATCAATTCTCAAAAACTACATTAAAAGAACATTAAGGTTGCAAAGTGAAGCATGCAAAATTTAGGAAATGTCAGAATTAAGGTTGCCCTTGTGCATGTGTATTTTGAGATAGTCTTTCATTAGGAAGTGTAGGCTTTCATGGAAGAAGTTTGTTTTGAGGAGCAGTTTGAGGTATGGTAAA
Source organism: Natator depressus (assembly GCF_965152275.1). Lineage (NCBI taxonomy): Eukaryota > Metazoa > Chordata > Testudines > Cheloniidae > Natator > Natator depressus. Next base: position 167,291 of record NC_134250.1, on the reverse strand, counting down.
TCAGGTCAATTAGGGACAGCCATATATAAACCAAAGAAAGCATAGAAAATATTAAATATGTGCAATACTACTGAATTACCACTGCTGTTAGTACCTTAGCATTTGCATTTCCTGACTTTGGACTTGTCTACATAAACATTTAGTTTCATTTCAAGTGCTGGTCCCTGTGTGTATTCCACTGTGGGATATGCATGTGCTCTACAAATCTGAGATAGGATTCTTGCCAGCAGCATCCATTGCTCCACACCTTCACCGTTGCTTTCTTCATGCTCTGCGTCAAGGGAATAAGGGGTGATGCCACCCAGCTGCCTCTCCAGTTCCTTCTTACCACCACATGATTTGAGTAAGAACTCTTGTGTCCAGAGCTGATCCTTGGTTTTCAATCTGTAAATACAGTGTTAAAAATGTGTTTTAGTGTTAGTTTACTTAATGTACATAGTTAATACCTTCCCCACCCCAGGGAGCCTCCCCTGCCTCCTCAGTATGGGATTTGGATTATGCCCAGGTTACAAGGCTTTAAAATCTCTCTCTTCTGCCCTCACTCCTCTTCAGTCAATCATAGAATCATAGAATATCAGGGTTGGAAGGGACTTCAGGAAGTCATCTAGTCCAACCCCCTGCTCAAAGCAGGACCAATCCCTAACTAAATCATCCCAGCCAGGGCTTTGTCAAGCCTGGCCTTAAAAACCTCTAAGGAAGGAGATTCCACCACCTCCCTAGGTAACCCACTCCAGTGCTTCACCACCCTCCTAGTGAAAAAGTTTTTCCTAATATCCAACCTAAACCTCCCCCACTGCAACTTGAGACCATTACTCATAGAATCATAGAATATCAGGGTTGGAAGGGACCTCAGGAGGTCATCTAGTCCAAACCCCTGCTCAAAGCAGGACCAATCCCTCGTTCTGTCATCTGGTACCACTGACAACAGTCTAGATCCATCCTCTTTGGAACTCCCTTTCAGGTAATTGAAAGCAGCTATCAAATCCCCCCTCATTCTTCTCTTCTGCAAATAAATAATCCCAGTTCCCTCAGCCTCTCCTCATAAGCCATGTGTTCCAGCCCCCTAAAAATTTTTTGTTGCACTTCGCCGGACCCTTCCCAATTTTTCCACATCCTTCTTGTAGTGTGGGGCCCAAAACTGGACACAGTACTCCAGATGAGGCCTCACCAGTGCCAAATAGAGGGGAATGATCATGTCCCTCGATCTGCTGGCAATGCTCCTACTTATACAGCCAAAAATGCCATTAGCCTTCTTGGCAACAAGCACGGTTTTGGAGCTGTGCTCCGCTCCAGCTCCACTGGCCCGGAGCTGCTCCAGCTCCAGGCTCCGCTCCAAAGCCCTGGCAACAAGAGCACACTGTTGACTCATATCCAGCTTCTCGTCTATTGTAACCCCTAGGTCCTTTTCTGCAGAACTGCTACCTAGCCGCTTGGTCCCTAGTCTGTAGCAGTGCATGTGATTCTTCCATCCTAAGTGCACAACTCTGCACGTGTCCTTGTTGAACCTCCTCAGATTCCTTTTGGCCCAATTCTCTAATTTGTCTAGGTCCCTCTGTATCCTATCCCTACCCTCCAGCGTATCTACCACTCCTCCCAGTTTAGTGTCATCTGCAAACTTGCTGAGGGTGCAGTCCACGCCATCCTCCAGATTGTTAATGAAGATATTGAACAAAACCGGCCCCAGGACCAACCCTTGGGGCACTCCACTTGATACCGGCTGCCAACTAGACATGGAGCCATTGATCACTATCTGTTGAGTCCGATGATCTAGTCAACTTTCTATCCACATTACAGTCCATTCATCCAGTCCATACTTCTTTAACTTGCTGGCAAGAATACTGTGGAAGACCGTGTCAAAAGCTTTGCTAAAGTCAAGGAGTAACATGTCCATGCTTTCCCCTCATCCACAGAGCCAGTTATCTCATGATATGACCAGTGTCTTCACTGCCTAGGAGAATGCCACATCTCTACAAAGTGTAGTGTTTGCCGCTCCTTATCCAACCAAACTCAGCAAGTGTGGGAACTCTGGTTTAAGAAAGGTTTCAGAGTAGCAGCCGTGTGAGTCTGTATTCGCAAAAAGAAAAGGAGTACTTGTGGCACCTTAGACACTAACAAATTTATTTGAGCATAAGCTTTCATGAGCTACAGCTCACTTCATTGGTTTAAGAAACATGTTATGGAGTGTGCAATGAGACACCCTGCCAGACATCCAGGAGCACGCATCCTAGCACCATGTTGTCTGACCAGGTCTTAAAAGACTTAGTCCCTGAGCCTCATGGCCCTGGCCAGAAGGCTCATAAAACCAAGATTGCCTAGATACCAGCCTTGGCATTAACAATGGCACCAGCTCTGGTACCAACCACAAGTAAACATGGGGACCCGAAGCACTGGAACTGTTCGTATTGGTTAACGACTATTTGGTGGAAGTCCAGTGCATCATCGATACCACCTCAGTCCCACAAGGAACCACGGATCACTAAAACCCTTCCCATACCAGTTCCAGAAATATGGGGAGACAAGACTCCATGTCCTTCAAGAAGGATAGACACATGTATCTCACCAGAGGATATTTTGATCCTCCCAGACCTGCAGTTTCCCTTACTGATGGAACCAACCCTTACCAGGAAGATTCTGACTTAACAGACAAAGCAGACTATGGAAAGAGAAGTTCATCCCCTATCCCATCTGCCAGCCGTGGCATCCTGGTTTCGTCTGCACTGAGGGCACTCTCAGTAAAAATTGACTCAGTTTTTTCCTCATTCAGGGAGAACCATATGGGCCTTCAAGAGTAGATCTCAAAAACTGAAAAAGGAAAATTGGGGTAAAGGATGATAAAAGCTGGCATCACCAGCAGATGAGAGGTGGGAGTCAATGGCTCAATAATGCATAAGGATTGATAATTGAGGTGAGCTAGGCTGTCGAGGACCTTAAAGCTAAAGACCAGTGATAAACCAACTGTGACCTGGGGTGCCAGGGGAGGTTGCAGAACGGAGAGCAGATACTCCCAAGACTGGTGGGTAACACTGAAGTTAAACTCCCCAACCAGTCACAAACTGTGCTTCTGATCCCCAACACTGGTTATCAAGAAGCCAAAAAAAAAAATCACACAGCTCCATTGGTTGCGTTCCAGTTCTCTGGCTCCCAGTCAGCACCTAGGACCAGTACAGTGAGAAGTTATTTTAAACTCTGCTCACATATACAAAAATGTTCTTGACAGGTTTCAGAGTAACAGGCGTGTTAGTCTGTATTCGCAAAAAGAAAAGGAGTACTTGTGGCATCTTAGAGACTAACCAATTTATTTGAGCATGAGCTTTCGTGAGCTACAGCTCACTTCATCGGATGCATTGGTTAAAAATGTTCTTCTGACCCCAAAGGGTCAGCCACATTACCAGGTCAGTATAGGTTTGGATCTTACCCAAAACACTACACTTCCAGCCAATCCTTCAGTGTCCAAAACTAAAGGTTTATTATAAAGAAAAAGGAAAGAACAAGAAAGATGTTAAATGGTAAAGCAGTTACATACATACAAAGACTTTAAAGTCCATGTATCAAGTTCCTAGCAGTATTGGTGAGTTTGCCAGCTTGAAAGTCCCCCTGGATCACATCTACAGCTTAGATGGGTCATTCAGTCCTTTGTTCAGAGCTTCAGTTTGTAGCAAAGTTCCTCCAGATGTAAGAAGCAGGATTGAAGACAAAATGGAGAAGATTCAGCTACCTTTTACAGTCTTTTGCCATGTGGTCTGTGCTTCCTTTGTTTCAAACACAAGCTGCCCAGCACATGGCTTCAAAGCCTTAGAGTTCTGTCCATAGGCATGCCCCTGCATGCCTTGCTGAGTTATAACATATAAGTGCCTTCTCTCAGACAGTTGTATAGCTAATGGGCCATCAAGCAGGCTAGGCAGTGCTGATGCTAAACTGTCTGGGGGGTGTCACCCAGAAGCATAGCACAGGTTTGGAATACAGACATATATACATATTTGCAAAAAGAAAAGGGAGGACTTGTGGCACCTTAGAGACTAACAAATTTATTTGAGCATAAGCTTTCGTGAGCTACAGCTCACTTCATCGGCTGTTGCATCCGATGAAGTGAGCTGCAGTTCACGAAAGCTTATGCTCAAATAAATTTGTTAGTCTCTAAGGTGCCACAAGTCCTCCCTTTTCTTTTTGCGGATACAGACTAACACGGCTGCTACTCTGAAACCTGACATACATATCTATAACTCATAATACAAAGGTGATATAAACACACAAATGATTATCATATCTGGCAAATTATAATATTTTTGCAGATATCTTACATGGCATATCTGGAACAACTCATTGCAATTTTACAATATTAATATTCATAATATCCTCAAGTGTCCCCCAGCATCACGGGGAGGGACGCACAAGGGACCAGAGGATGAGGTGGGTGTAATATAGTCAAAACAATTAGCTAGGAAGATGATAGAAGCATTTTGAATGGATTTGAGAAAATGGACGAAGCTGTAGGGACAGAATAAGAGGAATGGCTCTTCTCAGTGTTTGTCTGTGTGTAGTACAGGTAGCATTGTCTCTTCTCTCTCTCACACACACACACACACTCTCACACACAGAGTCAGGAGCGATAATCCTACAAGAGACACAGAGTAGCAAGGCTTGTCATTTTCCCTTTCCACAGTACTCCTAAAGCTACGCAGATGAGCTGTGTGAGTGAGTAATATTCCAGTCCAGCAGCACTTCAGATTACATGAAAAGATCTATGTAAATTCATATTGATATTCTGAGACGAATAAAACACCAATGAGATTCCGTTTGCTACCTGCAATAGCGCTGCGAAAGCAGACAATGAGAAATACATTAAACATGCAAGACATTGCTAGAATATCTCCTAAATATCTGTTCTATTTTAATTTAAATACAGTTGTTTTATATTTACATAACTATAGTTATGTACCTTACAAAGGCCCTTAAAACACTAAGCACACATAGTAAAACGCTACAGGTAGGCAAATGACTTTCCTAGAGGAGGAGACTGGGACTAAAATTGCCTGCTACAAATCTCTGAAAACGTCTGAATAACGAATTGTGCAGGGAATGACTGGTTATTGTAGATGGGCTGTGCCAGTTTGCACAGGCAGTTACCCAGATCTTCAAAATACTGTTCTCAGTAGCTTGCTTAAAAAAATAAAAAAGAAGGCACCTTTGTCTTGGAGACTTATAGATAGGGCCCTGCCAAATTCATGGCCATGAAAAACGCGTCATAGACGATGAAATCTGGTCTTTTGTGGGCCTTTACCCTATACTATACAGATTTCACAGGGGAAACCAGTGTTTCTCAAACTGGGGGTCCTGACCCAAAAGGGACTTGCGGGATGGGGAAGGTGTCACAAGGTTATTTTTTGGTGGGGGTGGGGTTGCAGTATTGCCACCCTTACTTTTGCACTGCCTTCAGAGCTGGGTGGCCAGAGAGTGGTGGCTGTTGGCCAGGTGCCAGCTCTGAAAGCAGTGCCTCTGCCAGCAGCAGTGCAGAAGTAAGGGTGGCAATACCATGCCACACTGTGCCACCCGTACCTCTGCGCTGCTGCTGGCAGCGGCTCTGCCTTCAGGGCTGGGCTCCAGGCCAGCAGCCGCCGCTCTCCAGCTGCCCAGCTCTGAAGGCGGCGCCCCCCCAACAGCAGTGCAGAAGTAAGGGTAGTAGTACCACAACATCCCCCCCCCCCGCCCCCGCCAATAACCTTGTGACCCCTCTCAGTTACTTTTTGGGTCAGGACCCCTACAATTACAATACTGTGAAATTTCATATTTAAATAGCTGAAATCATTAAATTTATGACCGGGAAATTGACCAAAATGGACCGTGAATGTGGTAGGGCTCTACTTATAGATGTGCTTTTGAACTATGAGAGTTGGGCAACATGGTTTATCTACAATGTTTTTTATAGTTAGTCCTTTAAATAATTTGCAGCAAAAATGCTGCATCAGGAAAATTTAGGTTATTGGCAATGCTGTTGCCTGCATTAAATTATTGCCACATCATTTAAAAGTCTCTGCATGGCTGTTTGGTTCCTTGTTCTATGCTAGACCTCCCACTTGAGCCTTGGCAAGCTGAACTGAATGCTGGTTTTTGCCAACTAGTTAGCAATGGCTATCCCTCAGGACTGACACTTTCATCTTTTTTCATCTATAAAGTATTTAGCATACTTTAGGTATACACACACTGCAATAAAAAACATGTACTACTGAGTCTCAGAGCCTGGGCCAGCTGATTTGGGCTTGCAAGGTTTGGGCTGCAAGGCTAAAAATTGCAGTGTTGACATTCAGGCTTGGGCCTGAGCCTAAGCTCAGAGACCCTTCCCCCTCCCAGGGTTTCCGAGCCCAGGCTCCAACCCCAGCCCGAATGGCTATGGTGCAACTTTTAGCTCTGCAGTCTGAGCCCCACTTGCCCGAGTCAGCTAACCCGGGCCAGCCACGGCCATGCTGCAAATTTTTATTGCAGTGTACACATACCTGTTGGGTGCTATACAAATAATACCGTTTATAATGTTCTATTTGTCCTTACATGGCAAAAGCTGTTCATTTGCAAGGTCATACATCTAAGAACTAAAAATGTGGGTCATGTTTATATGACTGGGGACTGTGCCTCTGAAAGAGACTCGGGTGTCATGGTGCATAACCGCCTGAACATAAGCTTACATGTGGTGTGGTGGGTAAGAGAAGAAATGCTATCCTTAGAGATATAAGCAGGGGGATATTGAGCAGAAGTAGGGAGTTACAGTTATCACTGTATACAGCATTAACGAGATCAGTACTGGAATACTCTGCTCAGTTCTGGTGTCCATGCTTCAAAAAGGATGAGAACAAAGGGTTTCATAAAAAGAGCACAAATTACTCAAACTGTTTAACTTAACAAAGAGCAGGTTAAGAGGTGGCCTGCTCAGCATCTATAAGTACTGTACCTGCATGGGGAAAAATTGCCAATACCAGAGGATTTTTTAATCTAACAGACAAAGGCATAAAAGATCCAATGGCTATAAACTGAAGCCAAATAATTTCTGACTAGATATAAGGCACGTATTTTTAACATTGAGATTAATTAACCGTTGGAACAGTTTACTTAGGGATATGGTATTCTCCTTCTCTTGAAGGCTTTTTATCAAGAGTGGATGTCTTTCTAAAAGAGATGCTGCATCACCACCAGAAGTTATGGGCTTACTACAAGCCGTACTTGTTGCAATTGTATGGCCTGTATTATGCAGGAGGTCGGACTACATGATCATAAGAGCCCCTTTTGGCATTAAAATCTAAGACTCTCTCGTTTACGGTGCTTCTGGAGCTAGCTATATTTAAAGATAATTTTACTCTGTTATACAGATCCAGAAAACTTCTGGGTTTTGTTTTTTTTCTCGTTGCAGTTAGATCAGAAAGTGGTTGCAAGTGAGATGTTTAAGGGTAAAAAAGACAATTATCCTCAGAGTGTTCCCAGACTCTTCATCAACACTCGACTTGGTGAGTAGCATTCAGAAACCTGAACAGGGAATACTTGTACTTTTTTTCTCACTCTCTTTTCTCGTCATTTCTCTTCCTGCCATAGTATTACTCCTGACCTTCTCTTTGGTTTCTCTTCTAGGCACCGAAGAGATAAATCCTAAAGTCCTTCAGGTTTTAGGAAATGAAACGATCAAGGTGAGACTGTGTGTCCTGTGGTTACTGTGAAGCTTCTGCAATGATTCAGTAGAAGTGAACTCTTTACCAAGTGTCTGGATTTCCTGACATGATGTATGAAGAATTCTACATTAGATTAGGTGGTATCTGTGATGATAACTCTGCACTGAGGTGTTAACGTTCCAACTGCAAAAACTGTAGTTTTGAGGTGTGTGTAAATTTGGATTATGGTGTAGAATTTGGAATTGAAAAGGGTGTTTTCCTGCTGGTGGGGATGATACACTGAGATCTTTAGGTGAAAGGAGCTAGAATAGGCCAAAATGCATTATAGACATGAGTTAAATTTGGCCTTTCAACACCACTGTGAACAGGCTGGTATTATCTTCTAGTTGGTGGAGAAATTTAGGTATGGTTTAGGACCATCTTAAATCACATAGGCAGCCCTGAAAATATAAGGCAGAATGCTTGTCTGCAACCCCCATAAACTGTATGCAGTGTTGTTATAGCCGTAATGGTCCCATGATATTAGAGAGGCAAGGTGGGTGAGGTAATATCTTTTATTGGACCAACTTCTGTTGGTGAGAGTCAAGTTTTTGAGCTTAGAGCTCTTCTTCAGGCCTGGAATTATATATAACAATGGAAGATATCAGATCCCAGACCGGAAGACGACGACCTCTGTATGAGCTCAAAAGCATTTCTGTCTCTCACTAACAGAAGTTGGTCCAATAAAAGATATTACCTCACCCCCCACCCCCTTTGTCTCTCTGACTCCCATAAACTGACCACTAGTCAGTGCTTTCTACATTGGATGACAAGAAGTTGCCAATTAAACAGGTTTTGCTTTTGGAAATCATAACACTTGTTTCAGTATGCAGTTCCCGTGGTCAAGTATGACCGGAAAGGATACAAGGCAAGAGTGCGGCAGCTACTTCTCACCCAGAATGCCATCTTCATAGTTGAAGAAGCCAAAATCAAACAACGAATTGACTATGCCAATCTGACAGGTAAGGCAACTGCAGGACACACGATTTTTGCTCACTTAATGATTAAAGGTGGGCGTGAAGGCTCCAGATGTTTGAGTGATCTGTACATAAGAAGGCAGAGTGTTAGATATAGAATAGCTTTTTCACTTTGATATCCTGAAATTGGGTTTTCCCAGAATTAAGCTCCTACTAGTGCGCATTGTAAATATTCTTTGTACAGGTGCGATTTTTGGGATGATTCCACAGTTCATCAACTACATACACTTGCTACAAGGGAGTTTCACAGTCTCCAAACACCACCCAGAACAGTGTTAGTCCATCAGCTTTTTGGGACATTGTTTAGTTTTCAGGCCTCAGGCGTTTAAAGATTATTGTTGGCATTTGTGTAAAAGTTTATTGGTTTGGATATGCTAGAAAAATGCTAACAAAGTCAAATGCTATTCAGAAATAATTGTACCCAGTTCAGCTCTTGGCTAATGTACTGTGGTCACTACTTGGCTTTACCTTGCCTGTGAAATCTCTTCAGACCTACTTACTCCCACCCCCACCCCCTCTTAGTTCCAAAACTTCCTACAGTCCCAGACACTGCAGTCTGCAGCATTATTGCAAGTCCCCTTTCCTTCTTTCTCACCCCGTTGAGTAATTCACTACTGCATTGCTCCAGTCCTGACCTAACAGTCTTGTATTGCAGACATAGTTGCCAACATTTTAAAAAAGTTTTCAAGGGCAACACTAATTCAGGGGTTTGGGTCCCACAAGCCCTTATCATTGCAGGGCTGACCATGTGTTTGTTTCAGTGAAAATTAGGTTATTTTAATTTGAATGTCCTAATCTCGGGCTGCAAAATGTTTGCATTTTAGATTTTAATCTGAAACACTTCTAACCCCCAGTATATATTAAAAACCAAAAACACCCAAACCCTTTCAAAACAAAATGATATACCGCACACAGTTCTGGACATGGAAGAGAATGACCCATACATGACAGACGTTAATGCATAACTGGAAGGTGCTCAGATACTATGGTGATGAAAACGGTATAAAAACCTATGTACAATAGAATTTCTGCATACTTCAAATTACCTGGGTGGGCCCATTAGGGTGTGTTTGGGGGAAGACTGTAGGTTCAGTCTCCCCTTCATCTCCATTTACATTTTAAGGAGAAGATGGCAGGTCTGCTCTCTTGTAACATACTCAGGGGCATTTGTCCTCATATGGTCCTCAGTGAAGTCCTCATTCTCAGGGATAACTTAGGCATTTCCTGACTGTTGTTTTATATTCTCAAACTTAGCAATGCCATTAATATATGTGTATATTTAATGTAAATTTACATTTTGGTTTCTGAGTGATTTATTGGGAGATAGGGACAGAACAATAAGGGGCTGTTTCATTATCTTCCAATTGGAGTACCGTACAACTTATTTGTCACACTCATGGAAAATTTCTAAAATGCTTGGAAAATTGATGGAGTTCTTTGTACTCAGTTCAGGCTTCACAAGGATCTAGTATTCAGACTGTCTAGGCGTCACAATATATTGGAGTCAAATGGCGTTTCTGTTTTGCAGGAATCTCAGTCAGCAGCTTGAGTGACAGTTTGTTTGTGCTCCATGTGCGCTGTGAGGATAACAAACAGAAGGTAGGGAACCTCATCTGTGTCATTCACTGTCTCACTATCCATAAGTGTTGAACATCCCAACCTGTATGAAACAGCTGCAGGTCCTGAGTTTTGGGGAGAAGGAGAGAGGGAGTATTCAGAAGAGCTAGAGAGAAGATATAAATAGATGGAATGCAGGATGGTACCTAAATCTAACTTACTCTTGATTTGTCACCTCTTTCTAATTGGGTTGGGGTTTTTTTCCTTGTTTTTTGTCATTGTCCTGTACTACAGAGATGGGTTCCCGCATAGGCGCCGACTTCCCCTCTGCCCCGTGGGTGCCCCACCCCTGCATCACCCTCGCCGTACCTGAATTCCACCCCCTTCCCCGAAGTCCCCGCCCTGCCCTGCCTCCTCCCCCTCTCTTCTGGAAAGTCCTAAGCGCTGCCAAACAGCTGTTAGGCGGGGGGGGGGCGGCACTGGAAGGGGGAGGAGCGGCGACACAGGACACTTGGGGTGGGGGGGGAGGAACTTGGCTGCCAATGGGTGCAGAGCACCCACTAATGCAGCACCCACAGAGTCAGCGCCTATGGGTTCTTGATGGATGTTCCAGCAGTTTGGATTGATTCTATATCTTGGCTTATTACTGACAGCCTCAGAAGTGTTTGAGTCCATAGTGTGTATTGGGAGATTTACATTATGATATATATATGTCCTGGACTTCTCCAGCAAGTCAAGCTCATACAAATACAGACTATCCTGCAGGTCCATGGGGCTAATTCTAGGTTCTTATACACTGAAATAAAATCTGTTATGAATTAGTGATTACAAAGATCTTTTATGGCTTTTTTCAGGGAGATGTTGTACTACAAAGTGATCATGTCATTGAGACACTAACCAAAACTGCCATGAGTGCTGACAAAATCAATAATGTCAATATCAGTCAAGGCAGGTGAGTTAAGAAAGAAGTTCCTTTTTTGTTCTGAATAGGGTACTCTGTTCAAGCCTTGTTGGAAAGTGAAAAGAGTGTTACAGTTAATCTAAACAAATGACTGACTTCAAAACCTACTTAACTGCATGTTACTAATTACGTTCTCACAGAAGTAGCAGATCACTTGTCGCTGCTGCATGATGAGACTGTAGCTGTACTGACTACCATGCTAGCCATGACATCATTACTTTTCTGTCACTGACAGAGTGATGAGTCACTGTGGTAACATGGAGCCTGTAATATTATCTATATACTTCTAAGTACAATAAGGAGTACAGTAGTTCTTCGAGTGCTTACTCAGGTCCATTCCATGTCAGGTGTGTGTGCTCACCACATGCACTGGTGCTGGAAATTTTCCCCCCAGTGGAATCCATCGGACCAGCTCCAGCGCCCTCTGGAGTTTTCGTGTATCACCAGTATAAGGAACACTGCCAGTTTCCCTTGTCTCCCTCCCCGCCCTTTCAGTTCCTTCTTACTGCCAGTGACAGTGCTGGAACATCCTCCTGCTTTGGCAAGGAACTTAGCTTAGGGACAGGGCTTGCCCCATGTCCCCGGACTTCAAACCGCTTGAGCGGTGCAAGAAGCCCATGCCAATCAACGATCCCCACCAGAGCTGCTTGAAGTGCCTGGGGGAGACCAACGTGCTTGACAGGTATAGAATCTGAAAAGGATTCAAGCCACGCACTAAGAAGGAGCGGGACATAACGCTAAGAGTGCTGGTGCTGCCAACACCTTGGGATGACAGTCCTCTCTAGAGGAAAGCCTGCACTAGGGGCACTGCAGCAATCCCCATAATCGCGGCATTGCTCCCCTGCACCGCAATGCTCAACATCACGCCAGCGGTCTCTGGAGCTGTGCTACCAGTCTTCGGAGACCCACCCAAGGCCTCAGCACCAATCTCTGGAGTTTTGGCACTGGTCCCCAGGCTCGTGGCAACGATCACCAGACACTTAGTGCCAGCCTCCTGAGGCACACTATCAGTCCCCAGAAACCCGGCACCAGTCCCTGAAGCCACAGTGCCGGTTCCCGCGGTCCCACTCTGTCACCGGAGCCCCGGCACCGATCCCCAAGCTTGAGGTGTCCATCGCCAGAATACCATTGCCTGTTTCCCCCCGAGCACCATCGCCAGACACGTGGCACCCTGATATGGAGCTGCGATACCACTCCCCAGTTGCAAAGCACTGGATCATCTGGTATGTTGGGGAAACAGAAGCAGTGGCACCGACCTGATCACCAAGGGAAGACCCTTCCTCCTTGGGCTCTGAGCATGAGGAAGTCACAGGGGCCAGGCGCACTCTGCAATGCCAATGGGTTTTCCCCCGGGGCTGCCAACAAACACGTGGCCCCAGAGCCAGTGGCCTGCACCCTGGCAGTTTTGGAACCCATGGGGCAGTCTCCCACCGTTGCAGAGTCCCAGGTACAGCACTCTGTGTTTGCGGCATCAGAAAGATGGTTGGCAACGGTCTCCTGACTGCCTCAGACAAGGGGTCACTTCAGGGTACTCAGGAGCCTCCACCAGCTTTGGATAAGGCTGCCCCAGCCGGGGAAGTGGAGGCGGTCCCTTCCCTGGTTCTAGCCTCATCTTCCTCACCCGATGAGGCAGTGATGGGACCATCACACGCGGTGCCAAGAACTACTTAAGCATGTGGCTACTAAACTTGGACTGGAAGCAGAGGAGTGTCGGAACCAGCTGACACCATATTTGACATCTTGGCTGTAGTGGCCCTATTGAGGGACAGACACCCTGCCTGTCTATGAGGGTGTCATAAAACTGGTCAAGGTCTTATGGCAGACCCTTGCCTCTCTGTCCCCTCTTGCAAAGCATGCAGAGAGAAAATACTATGTTCCTGCTAAGGGCTTTGAGTATCTTTATTTCCACCCCTCCCCGAGTTCCTTGGTTGTATCTGCTGCCAATGAGCAAGATAGGAAGGGTCAAACCAGTTCAACCCCCAAAAATAAAGACACAAAGAGGCTCAATCTTTTCCGCAGAAAAGTTTATTCAACTGCCAGCCTCCAGTTGTGTGTCGCAAACCACCAAGCCCCGCACAGGAGGTATGATTTCAATGTGTGGCAATCCATGGCGAAGTTTGCAGACTCACTGCCACAGGAATCCAGGCAGGAGTTTCTGGCCATACATAAAGAGGGTAAGACTGAGGTGAGGGCTTCCCTCCAGGAGGCCTCTGACGCAGCCAACTCCGCAGCCAGAACGATGGTGTTGGCCATTTCAACAAGATGGGTATCATGGCTGCAGTCCTCAGGCCTTTCCATGGAGGTCCAGCAGTCCGTTCAGGATCTCCCTTTTTTATGGATTGAACATGTTTCCTAAACAGATGGTTGCATGGTCTGAAACACCTTAGGGCTACATTACACTCCCTGGGCCTTTATACTCCTGTGCCTGCAAGGAAGCGATTTAAACCCCAGCAGCCTCAGAGATTTGTAGGCCAGACCAGATCAGAGCCCTACTGAAAGAAGTGCTGGCCGTATTCACCCAGTCGGGCTCTACCCGGTACACACCTGGAAATAAGCAGACATTTTGAGGGTGCCCCCAAGGGCAACCTCCCAGTCTACAACCAGGATCCAAGCACCCTTTTATTTTGAAATGGTCTCTTTCCCTACCTCCCTGCTTGGGCCACTATAACGTTGGATCAGTGAGTGCTCAGCACCATAACAGTGAGATACACCCTCCAATTTTTTTCCATCCCTTCTTCTCCCCACCCTTCCCCGTCCCTCTTCAGGGACCCTTCTCACGAGTAACTGCTCACCCAGGAGGTGCACGCCCTGCTGTGGGTGGGGGGCCATATAGGAAGTTTTCAAAAGAACTGAGAGGGAAAGGATTTTACTCCTGCTACTTTCTGATACTGAAGGCCAAAGGGGGTCTACAACCAATCTTGGCCCTGCAAGGCCTCAACAAATATCTCAAGAAGTTGAAGTTCCGCATGGTCTCTTTGGCCTCCATCATCCTCTCCCTGGATCCTGGAGACGTGTACGTCTCAACTTAAAAGAATGTGAACTTTCATATTTCTATTTTCCATGGGAACAGAAGGCTCCTATGGTTCGTCGTCGGGCAGACTCACTACCAATTTACAGTGCTCCCATTCGGCCTAGCAACAGCCCCAAGAGTGTTTACAAAATGTCTGGCAGTGGTCACAGCCTACCTCAGACGTCAGGGTGTTCAAATTTACCCATACCTTGACAATTGGCTCATCAAGGGTCACTCGAGAGTACAGGTCTGTAGTCCAAGCCACCTGCCAAGCGCTGGGCCTGTTGATAAATGAACAAAAATCAACACTGGTGCCAGTGCAAAGGATAAGAGTTTATAGAAGTCCTCAACTCTACTCGCACCAGAGCCTTCTTACTGGAGCCAGATTCTTGAGCAATGTTGGATCTGATTGTCCAAGTCACAACCCATCCACTCGGCAAGCCCAGGTATGCCCGGGACTGCTAGGGATGACATACATGGCAGTATGCATCTATGTGGTTCAGCATGCAAGACTGCAATCTCAGACCACTGCAGATGTGGCTGACGTCCATCTACTCCCCAGTCAGGCATCACTTGGACAAGTTCCTCACAATTCCACCACAAATACTTACCTCCTTTGCATGGTGGTTGAACCTACACAATGTAACCAGAGGAGTTCCGTTTGCAACCCCATGGTCCCTGGTGTCAGATGCCTTGGACTTGGGGTTGGGAGCCCATCTTGGTCCCTCAGGACTCGAGGCTTATGGTCCCAACAGGAGCTGTTGTTAAATATAAAGGTCAGAGAGCTCAGGGCCATCCATCTGGCTTGTGAAATATTCCTTCCCCAGCTCTCAGGCAAGGTAGTGCAAGCGTTGTCAACGAACATGGGGGAGCGTGGTCATTGGCCCTCTGCCCAGAAGCCCTTAGCCTGTGAGACTTCTGTATCCAACACACTATCCATCTGGAAGCCTTGCTTCCCCGGGGTTCGGAACACGCTGGCAGATCGCCTTAGCAGGTCCTTCTTCTCTCACCGTAAGTGGTCCCTCCACCTAGAGGTCATCAGGACCATCTTCCAGAGGTGGGGAACTCCTCAAATGGACCCACTGACTACCAGGCAAAACAGAAAATGCTACCAGTTTAGTTCCCTGCCAGGTCTCGACAGCGGTTCACTATCCAATGCCTTTCTTCTATCATGGGCAGGCGACCTGATGTATACCTTCCCACCAATCCCACTCATCAGCAAGGTCCTCCTGAAGATAAAGACAGACTAACCGTGAGTCATTATGATAGCCCCGGCATGGTTTTGCCAGGATTGGTTTGGCATGCTCATGGATTTAGCGGCGGCAGCCCTTTGGACATTTGCCAGCCACCCAGATCTGCTCTCGTGGGACCCGAACCTTGCCTCCCTACTAAACCTGACAGCATGGATGCTGTATGGCTAAGCCTCGAGGAACAGGCCTCCTCCACACAGGCCCAGCAGGTTTCTCTTACAAAACAGAAAACCCTCCACCAGAGCAACTTGGCTAAGTAGAAACAATTCAGCTGCTGGGCATCTGAATGGAACTTTTCTCCAGCTCAAGTCTTTTTTTACAATCCATTCTGGAATACCTGCTCCATTTAATGCACCAAGGTCTGACACTCATCAGTCAAGGTACACCTGGCAGGCATATCGGCTTTCCACTCTCACATCCAAGGTAGATCAGTCTTCTTACAAGCAATGATGATGGACCTGCAGAAAGAGTCTTTCAAGGCGTTTAAAGAATCTCTTAAATGCCTTGAAAGACTCTTTCCGCAGGTCCATGATCCGGTTTCCTAACGGGATCTCAACCTGGTCCTTGCCAAGCTCACTGGTCCTCCCTTAGAGGCCCTTGCCTCCTGCTCTCTTACATCTTTTGTGGAAGGTCGCCCTCCTTGTAGCCATCACTTTGGTGAGACGAATCTCCAAGATTAAGGCCCTGACCTCAGAATCCCTCTGTTATGGTGTTCTACAAGGACAAAGTCCAACTGCGCCCCAACCCAGCCTTCATGCCAAAGGTGGTATCGCAGTTCCATGTCAGTCAGGGTATCTTCCTGCCAGTGTTCTTCCCAAAACCATAAAATTCCAGCAAGGAGATGCGTTTGCATATTCTGAACATCAGATATGCCCTGGCCAACTTTGAGCCAGCCAAGCCCTTCTGCAGGTCTACTCAACTTTTCATTGTGGTGGCTGACAGGATGAAGGATCTCCCAGTGTCATCTCAGAGAATTTTCTCCTAGATCACCACCTGCTTGTGGATTGAGCTACCACTGGTGGGACTCAAGAACCTGAGGAGAGAGCACGACCAGTCTGTCTATATGGTCCCGGTTCGGTCTGTACACAGGGAGGGTGGGTGGGACGGAAGGAGGGAACAGAATTGGAGAGAATATCCCAATTCTACCATGCTCAGGACCCAGTGGTCTGAAGTTACTTGAGCCCAGGCATGGTAGAAATGGGACAGGTGGTTCACAAAGGGAGGAGCAGGATCCGGGCATTGAACTGGTGCTCCATCCTGGGGCGCACCTTCAAAAGTTTGGCTTTGAGCTCGAAGGCTGCTTAGCTGAGCCCTGGCCCTGGCTGAAGGAGGACTGAGATTGGTGCCTCCTGTTACTCCTGCTCCGCTTCCTAGCAGAGGTCCCCAGTCAGGACATCTTTTCGTCGCACTACGCCATCACGCAGCAGGCTAGAGATGATGTCGTGTTTGGTAGAGCAGTGCTTCAGTCTACAACTCTGTGAACTCTGGCCCCTCCTCCTGGGGACTGCTTGGAATCACCTACTTGGAATTGACATGAGCAATCACGCAAAGAAGAAAAAACGGTTATCTACCTTTTGTAACTCTTGTTCTTCGAGACGTGTTGCTCATGTCCATTCCAAGACCCACCCGCTTCCCCTCTGTCAGCGTAATCCGGCAAGAAGGAAATGAAGAGGGGGCGGGTCAGCAGGGCCAGAGCGCCACAGCCGACCCGACGAGTATTGCTAGGGAAAAAACGTACTGACGATTGTGCACGTGGCATGCACGCACCTACTTGGAATGGATATAAGCAACACATCTCGAAGAACAACACTTAAAGAAAAACCTGGTTTTTCTTTGAGATGTGTTGAGTCATGGAATGGACATGAGCGTTCTCCTTCCCCTGTGTCAGAGTTCTGGCAAGACGGAAATGAGGGGAGGGGCACAGCGGTGTCCCTTATACCAGCGCATACATGGGCGATTCCAGATACCACTGGGGGAAAAACTTAAGGCACCAGTGCATGTGGTGCGCATATACACCTGACATGGAATGGACACGAGGAACACATCAACAGTTGAGAGAGGCACGTAACCGTTTTTGGAAGTATTTGCATTGTACTGTAGCATTAAGCAAGTGTTGCTGTGCTCAGAGACAGACAAACATTTCCTGTAAAATAGCCACAATTATACTGATCATGAACAAGTTGGGAGTTAGCTAAGATACCACTTACAAACCATGTGAGGACTCTTCCGTTGTTTCTTTCAGCATAAAATTTACAATTGGGCAAGGCAAAGAAGGAATAATTGACTTTACTTCAGGATCTGAACTGCTCATAGCCAAAGCCAAAAATGGCCACCTTGCTGTGGTAAGTGTCTTCTGTTGTAAGAGTTTGCACAGCTTGGGAAGGAAAGTAATTAATCTAAATGTGTTTAGAAAAGTGGGTTTTAAGTTATGGTAGTCTTTGTTTTATACAGCATCCCTGACACACGTCAAGTCCCCTACACAACACAGGAAGCATTTGCATCCCAACTTCTCGCCCATTCTGAGACATTTGAGGGCAGCACACCTCTTTTCCTGCAATTACCAGAAATTGTTCAGACCTGGCCATGCTGCTTCTCTACCTGTAGTGATGCAGTTCAGTATTCCCACCTTATCTGTTCCAAACCCACATTATAAAGTGTTGTTTTTAGAGCAGCAGTAAGAAAAAATCCTTTACTCCAATCTCGGCTCCCCTCTGGGACTGAAATAGCCATATTGCAGCTTGAACAGGACTACTTGTCATACTCCTCCAGATTTGTTCCCCTCTGCTATCATGTCACAGCAGGCCAAATGGAGCAGTGTGAAGGCTCCATCTGTGAGACCCCCTCTCAGGAGCCACAGAAAGGGGAGCTCTCCCATATTTACAGCACAGAGGTCCTCGCTGTGCCAGCTGAATAGAGCTGTCTGTTTTGCTGGTTGGGGTCCCCAATGTGCAAACATGCTAAGATTCCTCAGCGAGGAGCCCAGCAAATTGAACAATCCTTTCAGGTCAAAGACTCTCCAGAGGTAAGTCCAAACCCACTGAATCTAAAGTCTCCATCCCTGTTTCAGACTGGTCAAGAGGTCAGTCCCAGATGGGAAATAACTTTCCACTCCTCTCCCCCCAAGGCGGAACCATCTAAGATAGCAGCCCTACAGACTGGGGTTTTGAGGAGGGCAAGTGAGAGGAGAGTTACTTATTCACATAAAACAGAAGACTTTACATAACAGAATTGTTGGAATTTGGCCAGGACACTGAAACCAGCATCCCTTTTCTGGGCTATGGACATCTTCCATAGCCCCAAGTGGTCAAAGCCCCTGTTTGCTCTTATGCCTATATTATGATGTATCGCAAAATATTCTATGATTTTCAATCCTTTGGGACTGTCCATAGTGTTTGCCAATTAGAAAAACTTTATGTGGACTCAGTTTCTACCACATGGAACAAGCAAAGCAGATCTTCCTCCAGTGATAACCCTGGTAGAAGTTCCAGGCTACTGGGGTAAACAGTTGGGAGTCTGCATGAGATTTAAGAGATACTGTCTCCCTGACTTCCTGCACTGGCAAATTGGTGCGTTTGCTTCCTGATTTACAGAATCTGGCTGAATTTGTTAGATCAGGACAAGTTCTTATTTATTCTGCATATCATACGGGGTAACTCTGCTCCAGTCCAGACTTCAGTATCTTCATGGGGTAATTGTTAAAAAAGTTTGCAGTATCTTTGTTTCCATTCCACATTCTAGATTCTTTGTCTTTCTCCGCAGGTTGCTCCTCGTTTGAATTCTCGATGATAACATTTGTCAGCAGGAAGGGATCTGGATTGCCTTTTATACCAGTGGCTGGACATACTGGCCTGCAGTCTTTTTTTTTTTTTTTTTTTTTTTTTTTTGCTGCTTTGCTCATTTTCTTAATAGTTACCAAAGAACTACACTTCCATAAAACAAAGCGAAAACAAGAGAATGTAATCTGAAACTACCCCCAAAAAAGCACCTTCTCTTTCCCGCTCCTACTGGCAACTACTTGGGTCTGAGTTTGTTTCCACAGCTGGGGCTTGTGAAACTCATGTATTCGGCTGGCCTCAGGGGGAGTTAAGGTTGTCATTGCTGCAGAGACCAAGCCCTGAAGTGAAATTACCAGCTTTTTCTCATCTGTCCTGATACATACATACAAAAGCATGATCATAAGAAATACGAAGTGGCAGATCTGTATTGGCCAACTCAATAAAGTGCCAGACTTTATCATCTGAGAACATTTTATGAAGAATTTTGCTTTGTCACTTTCTGATGCTTTGTATAAAAATATTAAAAAGCCATATTATATAAATGAGTAAAACCCTGTGAATATTTTTTAGCTCAGTGGGTGAGTTGCACTATAAAACGCAGAGAGTCTGTGGGAACTTTTGAGCTTTTTAAAAACAATTATGGAGGTAATGTAGCAACTGTACTCTTTTAAAGCACCCTTTCATCTGGAACCTGCCTTCCAAAGGTGTCCCCCCTTACCCTTTTCTTCTTGTACTATAATGCCTGTTTCTTATGCCTAAACATGTGCATAAAAGACTGCCTCCTTTTTGCAGCCACACAACTCTTCCCCCCCTCCCCTCCACCTGAAAGAGCATGTGTGTTTATTGGTCCTGGCCACATGGCTGGTATTGGTGAAAGATTCACAAATGACCTGTTCTGTTAAAGCCCCTGGTCTCTCTGCCCAAGCTGCTATTTGCTGCAGTTAGCAGCACCGTAGGCAAGTCGCTGCATATTGGCAGGAGTACCTAGGCATTTGCAGTCTCAAACACACCCAGGGCTTAGACATAGCCTTCCACAAACAAACACTGTTTTAAAGGTGGTTTATTTATCCCCCACCTGGATTACTGCTTGGCCACATGGTGCCTGCACTTTGTGGAATCTTGCCATTAAATTCCATGCTATATCATTTTACACTGAACTGTGTCTGTTAAAAGAAAAGGAGGACTTGTGGCACCTTAGAGACTAACCAATTTATTTGAGCATGAGCTTTCGTGAGCTACCGCTCACTTCATCGGATACATACTGTGGAAATTGCAGAAGACATTATATACACAGACACCATGAAAGAATACCGCCTCCCACCCCACTCTCCTGCTGGTAATAGCTTATCTAAAGTGATCATCAAGTGTCTGTTAAAATATTCACCAAAACTGCACAAGGGGGAAGAGAGGAAGAGCACTACTGAGACAAATAGCACTAAATATGAAGGGTTTGGGTTTGTTTGTTTTTTGTTATACATAAATTTAGGAGGAAAAAGCTTGGTGGTGAATGCTTTCTAGTAAACAGCTGAATCACAGTGAGATGCAACTGCCACAGTCAACATTCTCCTGGTAAAGATAGGCTGTAAGGCACCATGTACTTGCCTTCTTTGGGGCAGAGCATGCCTTCACCATTCCATCTGTAATCATGGGACAGTGGCAGGCCCACTTTAAGCTCAAAAAATGAGCATGCTGCCACTGGTGTGCAATGAGCTCACTCTAATACTTTTTTTCTACTTTGTGTGCTATCAGATAAACACTGCCTCAAGCATGGAATGCTGTACACCCTATAGTGTATATACACTATATTAATGCTGTATACACTCAATGATGTAATCCCAAAAGTCTGCTAAATAAACTTTTTTTTTTTTTTTTTTAACAAAAAAGCTGAAGCTTTGAGTCATTTTTGTTTATTGTTAAGAGTTTCTACTAAAGGCTATTGCAACAGGTGAACTAAAGTGAGTTTGTTAGCAACTACCCTAAAAACGATAACATTCTTACCCTCTAATGCTGTGCCTCTAAAAGTATCATCTGGCACTCTTGTTGTGCCTGAAGCTTAACTTGTATAATTAGTGTCACTCCCCCATGCTCTGTAACAATTTGACTGGGAAGGGTAGAAGTTTAGTAGTACATAAATGAGCCAAGCCCTGCTGTTGGCTATTGCATACGAATGCAGCCTTTGAACCATTCCCATCAGGTCTCTGCCTGCTGGAAGTAAAGCACCTAAGATGAGAAGCCAATTTGAGAGAAGTGCAGATGAGTAAGCTGTGGTCTACATTAAAAACTTAAATCAGTATAAAATATGTGACTGAGTGTAGTAAGGCAACACCCATGAGCAGTAGTTGTTTATTATCTAACCCCCTCAGATGTAACTAGGGGTGTTAACAGGAAGGTATCGCCTATCATGTAGCTACAGCCTTTTGGGGAGGTGGTGGACCTATGCCAATAGGAGAAGCTTTCCAACCACTGTAAGTAGCATCTTCATTAAATGCTGCAGTGTAGACAAACTCTAAACCTGTGCCTTAGAGAAACATAAAACCTGTAACTAAGGAGAAGTGGGATGAGGAGAGAAAAAGCAGAATGTTATAATAGGCATGTTTCTCATACTGTCCTGCAATGAACTAGTCTTAGCCCAATATTAGGCACTAGCTTTAATCAGTGAGCTGGAAATAGACCTAAAATCCCTTAGTAAAATGTGCATGTAACAAAAGTTGAGGCCACAGTAAATAATGATGGTGCCCAGGTATTTATGACCTGACCCATTCAATAAAGTGGGCTCACCTGACTAACATACACATTTTAGTATAGCCAATAGCAATATTACACATCCAGGCATAAAGACTATCCCAGTTTACATGATGAAGCACTACAGGCTACCAAACAGTAGATTACGCCTGGTCTACAATTCAGTTTTGTTGACAGAGCAGTGGTAGTGCACACACTGAAATTCTGCTACTAATTTAACTCCACTCATATACTAACATAATAAAAAAACCCTCAATGAGTGGTATAGGTCTTTTTGCAACTATGACCATGTCTACACTAAAGTTGAGCTACTTTGTGGAAAATTAAAGGTAACAAGATGGAATCTGGAGTCAAATGGGCAAATCACATGTCAATGGCTGCTTCACTTAGTCATAGCAGAGGCCATACCCATTAGAGGCAGATAAGCTTCTTCCAGGTCCACTGTGTTAATTGATGAGCTATCACTTGACTAGCCTTGAAAAGGCTAACAGTGCCCATCTTTAAAAAAGGGAAGAAGGAGGATCCTGGGAACTACAGGCCAGTCAGCCTCACCTCAGTCCCCGGAAAAATCATGGAGCAGGTCCTCAAGGAATCAATCCTGAAGCACTTACACGAGAGTAAAGTGATCAGTAACAGTCAGCATGGATTCACCAAGGGAAGGTCATGCCTGACTAATCTAATCGCCTTCTATGATGAGATTACTGATTCTGTGGATGAAGGGAAAGCAGTGGATGTATTGTTTCTTGACTTTAGCAAAGCTTTTGACACGGTCTCCCACAGTATTCTTGTCAGCAAGTTAAAGAAGTATGGGCTGGATGAATGTACTATAAGGTGGGTAGAAAGTTGGCTAGATTGTCAGGCTCAACGGGTAGTGATCAATGGCTCCATGTCTAGTTGGCAGCCGGTGTCAAGTGGAGTGCCCCAGGGGTCGGTCCTGGGGCCGGTTTTGTTCAATATCTTCATAAATGATCTGGAGGATGGTATGGATTGCACTCTCAGCAAATTTGCGGATGATACTAAACTGGGAGGAGTGGTAGATACGCTGGAGGGCAGAGATAGGATACAGAGGGACCTAGACAAATTGGAGGATTGGGCCAAAAGAAACCTGATGAGGTTCAATAAGGATAAGTGCAGGGTCCTGCACTTAGGACGGAAGAACCCAATGCACAGCTACAGACTAGGGACTGAATGGCTAGGCAGCAGTTCTGCGGAAAAGGACCTAGGGGTGACAGTGGACGAGAAGCTGGATATGAGTCAGCAGTGTGCCCTTGTTGCCAAGAAGGCCAATGGCATTTTGGGATGTATAAGTAGGGGCATAGCAAGCAGATCGAGGGACGTGATCGTTCCCCTCTATTCGACATTGGTGAGGCCTCATCTGGAGTACTGTGTCCCGTTTTGGGCCTCACACTACAAGAAGGATGTGGATAAATTGGAGAGAGTCCAGCGGAGGGCAACAAAAATGATTAGGGGTCTGGAACACATGACTTATGAGGAGAGGCTGAGGGAACTGGGATTGTTTAGTCTGCAGAAGAGAAGAATGAGGGGGGATTTGATAGCTGCTTTCAACTACCTGAGAGGTGGTTCCAGAGAGGATGGTTCTAGACTATTCTCAGTGGTAGAAGATGACAGGACAAGGAGTAATGGTCTCAAGTTGCAGTGGGGGAGGTTTAGGTTGGATATTAGGAAAAACTTTTTCACTAGGAGGGTGGTGAAACACTGGAATGCGTTACCTAGGGAGGTGGTAGAATCTCCTTCCTTGGAAGTTTTTAAGGTCAGGCTTGACAAAGCCTTGGCTGGGATGATTTGATTGGGGATTGGTCCTGCTTTGAGCAGGGGGGTTGGACTAGATGACCTCTTGAGGTCCCTTCCAACCCTGATATTCTGTGATTCTGTGATACTTCATTCACAATGTAAGTATTACCAAAGGAGCAAACATTTGCAACACTGGTAGTTAATATTCATAACTTCAGATACAAAATGGTGAATACATGCAAGTAGCATAATCATTCAACAAGTCAGCTTTTCCATAGACAACTTACATCCCCTAATTGCAACAAATCTTGAACAAAGTATGTAACAGTGGTAGCAACAGTGATCTACATGGTCATATTTTGATCATAACACATCATTGTCAGTCCACGCTGCTTTGGATAGTTATCAGGCAGAACCAGTCATCAACACTGGATGCATGCTGTCTGGAATGGTAGTTGAAGCATGAAGGAACATATGAATCTTTAGTGCATCTGGCATGTAAATATCTTGTGATGCCAACTACAACACTGCCATGCGAATGCCTGTTCTGCTTTTCAGGTGACATTTTAAACAAGATGCAGGCAGTATTATTTCCCACAACTATAAACAAACTTGTTTGAGCAATTGGCTGAACAAGAAGCAGGGCTCAGGGGACTTGTAGGTTCTAAAGTTTTACATGGAGTGGGCTCCCCGCTTTGAAAAAAAACAAAACAATTCTACAATTGTAAGTTCAACTTTCATGATACAGAGACTGTACTACAGTACTTTTATTAGGTGAATTGAAAAATACTATTTTTTGCCTCTTTTACAGTGCAAATTCATCAAAAATATAAAGTGAGAACTGTATACTTTGTATTATAATTGAAATCAATATTTGAAAATGTAGACAAACAATACCACCAAATATTGGTTGAACAGTGTGCTTAATTGCATGATTGAGATTAATTTTTTTAATTATTTGATAGCCTTAGCATGTAGTAATGTTCTAATTCTGGAAAGGGCTGGTGGGAGATAGCTCTGAGGCAACAGAGAGCAGCTACTGACCCTACTACTGCTACTGACCCTGCTACGCCCCTCCCCCCGCCGCCTCCAGAAAAAGGTTGAGGGACCATACTTGCAATTCTGTCTACTCATGTAAGGCACTGCTTTTGAAAGCATGCAGGGGGACCTAGGATGTCAAATGACAGTTCATGTTTGTTTTTAATGAAGGAGGGGGCTGACAATATCTGGCTGGACTTGGCTGCCTGTGAAGGGCCTGTATAGTGAGATGACCACTCCTTCAGGTAAAAATCTCTCCCCCTTAGAAACACTGAGTCCCTGACCACCAGGGATATTTTCACTACTGAAGATAAATGTGGCTATCGGGTTAAATTCTGACTGTTGCCCACTAAGGAACTGTCTGGCCTCCTAATATGGAGGCCGGGGAGATCAAGAGAAGTAAATAAGGGATGGGCTGAGGCCCCTTAGTACCTGCCAGTTCTTCCACAGCTGGACCTGCTGTCCCTCTCATCACTCCATAGTCACCTGCTGGGCAGAGAAGGTGGTGAAGACAAGCACCCTGTAACAGAATCTGGGAACAATGGCATTAGGACATGGCAATCAGCAGCAGCCGCTGATCACAACCACCTGTTATTTTCCCAGTCCTTTAAGGGTGGCATAAAATCCCTATCCCATTATTCAGTCTTTCCAGCATGCACGATATACAGCTATACCTTTATCTGGGGCAGCTGCAGACCTCCCAGGCATTATTTCACAATATGCAGTTCATTCTTCTGAGTCTAGCTCACCTTTAAAAAATATATATATTTTACTATTTGATTCTCTGTGAAGGTGTGCAAGGTAAATATACTAATTTTATTAGTTTACTTCCCCTTTGGCAGTTTGCCTCATCATCCTGCTTCAGCAGCAGGAGCAAAAATGGACTCCCAATACTCTGAAAATGTTTCAAGTGGCTAATGCTCTCCTGTTCTCAAAGAAACTGGGCTTATTTGTCTCCCTGTGTCTCGGTCTCTCAATGTAGGCACTTGCCTGGAGCTAACCCTAGAACCTCTCTGGGCAGGATCCACATCAGACAGATATGTCTTTCTCCTGGAAACCTCACCTTGGGATAACAGTATGGGAGCACCTGGTATAGAAGAGGCAGCAGGGAGAGAGAACTGGGCTCAAATGCCCCTTACCAGATTCTTCGGTGTTGGTATCGTCCATACTCTGTCTGGTCCCCTCCATCCACAACCTGCAAGCTGAGGGGCAGCTGAGCTCCATAGTCAAGGGGTGTGTGGCTGCTGGTGTGGGTTGTAAGGACTCAGGAGTGACCTCCCATCTGGTATGCTGCCCTTCAACTTCATTCCTCTCATGGAGATAGAAGTGGGGCTGCTTTCCCTGGAGCATGTTCTTTTCCAATCTGCTGCCTCTTTTTTCCTGCCTGAAGGGGAACCCTATCCAATCTGGGCTGCTTCTTACCCAGTGGACCTACCTTCTCCCAACTTGCTTGGCATGGGGGAGAAAGGGCATGCAGAGGCAACTCCACTTGGGCTGGGCTGAGGAAAAATTACATCCTAACTGCAGAATCAGCTGAGCTCCCAACAAATGGAGCTGAGGGGACAATCTCCCCCAGAAAAAGCAAACAGCCATGGGACACAGCTGGTTAACATTACTGAACCACGTTTTAGTTTAAAAATCTGAAATACAGTTTGGAATTTTTCTCAGAACACTGTGGCAGCAAAGAGGGTATGGTTGAGCCTGCCTGCTGCTGTGACAGCAGGAAAAAAAAATGGAGGGAACTTCCAGAGGCAGGGCAGTACCCCTCAGCCAGTGACTGACAAGTCTGGTTCTGGCTCCAAGCTGCATGCAGGCTGAAGAACCCCATTGTAACAGATCTGGCACAAACAAACAATAAGCTAACATACAGCTTGTGTTACATACACTAATGGCTCCAGTTCTTTAGAAATGGGGACTAAGTTTCAAAAGTGATCAGCAATTTTGGGTATTCAACCACAGACACCTTAAAGGGGCCTGATTTCAAAAGGGTCTCAAGTTGGGCACCCAAAATCTAGTAACTTGTGAAAATCCGTCATACTATAGAAACAAGCCCTTCAAAAGCTCAGTGAGTCCGTCTGAATTTCCTTTACCAAATACTTGTTACTAGTGTTTAAATGTAAGCCATCCTGCTTATATTTTTTCATTCCCACTATTACCCTCCCCCCTCCTTTGATGTGTTCAAATTTTCCTGCTACTTGTAATGTATGAAAGTCTACTCTAGCTAATCCAAGTATAAAAGAGGAACTCACAGTAATATTTGGCATTTTTTAATTTAGGTTTGTTTTATTTAAGTTTAATGTTAATTCCATGCTGTGTTTCAGTAAGAACAATACAGATTCTGTATCTGTGGCTCCAGTCAGATATCCAGTAGTACAAATTAGCTTCAAGTTACACATACTGAACAAAAGAGGTTGAGCGAGCGAAGGGGAATAGGGATGGGGAAGGGAAAAAAAATATTGAACACGCATGCAGGCTTTTCAATGCCACCTTCAATGCTAACCTGCTTTGAGGAAAAGTAAAAAGTAGGCAAGAATGAGCAGCCACGGATTGTTGAACTGTTACCAGCACCATATTTTTCAGCAACATTTCAGCAGTTTGGAAACTTTTTTTTAAACAGTAAAATCACTACAATAAACGTTCCAATGCAACCTGAAACTTCAAGCTAAACACCCAATTAAGTTTAAACACTGGTATAAAATTCAGTTTAAACAATTATAAAAAAGGAAAAATGCCACCACATGCGCCCTACAGTGCGATAACAAATCTCTCCCCTAAAAGTCTAATGGCTTTCAGATGTAATATTCACTTCTAATAATCGTCACATCTGGCAGAAGACAATACAGTAATGCTGAAAAAACCTTTATGCAGTCCTGTTAGTGTCTTAAAGAACCTAAAAGCTGGCACCAGTAAAATCCACAGAAATTCACTCTTGCCTTTAAGAACTTTTAAACTGTGTAAAAAAAAGAAAAAAAAAAAGAAAAAAAAAGAAACCCAATAGGGCAGGAACCTAAATTCTGAGACCCAATGTAAAAGTCAGATTTGGTGGTTCTCAGAGTGACACTGAGGGATTTGTTGGGGAGGGTGGGTGTGGTCAGAGATGGGTTCTCTTGTTGGCCTTGGTGTCTCACTGGTTTTCATCTTCCACATCCTGCAGCGCTTCTTTATTCTGTTCTTCACCTACAAAAAGGTGTAAAAAAAGTAGTCAGCTGCTTCATCATTTCCATACAGGAGCCCTACAAAGTTGCTAACATCTTGACATTGATTGTTTTCATGCAGTTTAATCATATATAGAACATACTTATAAAACCAGTTTTAATGTAAAGTCCTTCCAAGGAAAAAGTTCTGCACTCCAAACCTGCCACATTTTACAAAACACTGAATTATGCCACAGGCTATTAGTACATGTTCCCAGCTAAAAGGACAGAGACACCCAAGAACCAATAAAGTGACAATGAAAAGATGCACGTATGAAACTAGATGCTCTCTAAAAAGGGACAACCAAGACAAAATTATGGAGTAACTGTCACACAATCCTAGTGACAACTACAACCAAACAGATCAAATTGTACTTCCCTAATAACCTCACTTTTACTATTAAAATGAAGAACGTTGACTTAAATAAAGAAATGGTGTTTAACACACTGGTATTTAGAAAATGAAACATCTACCACTCATTTTGCTTAGGCCTGATCTGCATTTGGAAATTTAGTTGGCATAGCTCTCGTTTAGGTGTGTGGAAAAAAATCCACCATCCCCAATCAACATAGCTACATTGGCAAAAGCCCAAGTGTAGATGCAGTTCTACTGGCAAAAAAAAGTCCTTTTGCTGGTATAGTTTATTTTGTTCAGGGAACTAGTATAAGCTATTCTGGCAAAAGAACTTGTCTGTAATGGCTGCATCTCCACTGGGAGAGTTTATGAGGACAGCTACTTCAGGCAAGCCCCTTCTAGTGTAGAGAAGGCCACCTCAGTCTCAGTGCTACAGTCAATTTTGCAAAAGAACTCCACTGAAGTTGCACAGTATGTTAGTCTCACCAATCAAAATTGGTATGAATATATTTTCCAACTTTGCAACTCCTATGCAGGAAAACAAGCCCAAAATCCTGGACTTTAGGTTAAAGATCACATTTTAGGCATTTTCCCTCTTGCTTCTTTTTTATGCCAATTAGTTTGGAGCTATACAACTGGTCCGTAACATGCAGTGAAAAACCAGCTTTCATTTTAACTGTTGCCTACAAATGAGGTCTAAACTAGTTGTCCCCTCCCACTCCCTCAACTAGAAGCATGCATGCCATCTGTCTATGCCTTTTCCTGAAATCCAATGGAACTACATAAAGTGAACAACTCTAAACATATGTAAGCAAATGCTGCAACATGTGAAAGGGTCAAATCAATTGATGAAGTAATTAAGGTAGATCTTTTTCTATACAACTACTCTTAACCACAATGAAACAGTTCTGCCTCCAGGGACAACATATAAACAGGATTATCCATTCACAGTTTGCTGTAAAATCCAATCAAAGCACTCAAATGACATCTGGCTTCCAATCAAAATGCCTGCGACGGGCGTCTCCAGATACAGGATTAGCACTAGGTATGGGATTAGCACAATGTAAGAGAGGTTTTGGAAGATGTAGCTTAAAAGACCTACATGTACAAAAAAACACCACACAAAATTATATGACAGATCAACTCAATTTAAAGAGAAAAAACAGTAGAAGACCTAACCCAGGAAGATGGTTAATATGTACAGAAGATCTGAACATGCTCTAACAGGCATACTTAAGCAAATACTATAAAACAGACCAAAGTGAAGTACTTTTCATGCCCAAGTATTCTTAATATCTATCCAGTCCAGGTACAAAAATGCCTAAGTCAGTTTGGGTCAGTTACATTTGATGCAGGGTTGGGGAGACAGGTCATGAATGGGTAGAAGAGTGCTTAGCCTTGGAATGGAGTCAGATACAAGCAATTTATCAGCTGCAGGATAGTGGTATGCAAAGCATCATTAGTGACAAGATGAAAACTGAAGTTGAAGAACTTCACTGAGCCATGATGAGGACTTACAAAGTAGAGTTTTTGGGAAATGAACAGTTGGACTTTCCTTTAGGAATCTACATAGCAGGAAAGAAGGGGAAAACAGAAATCATATGAAAGACAACATTACAAGCATGAAAATAAATTAACAGCTTGGATATGACACATGGTTAAAAGATATGAGATGGACAGCTGTAGAAGCCCAGTGACACCAAATGTTAAGGAACAGTGATAGAGAACCTACAGAATTCAATCAAAAGTGAACAGAAGTAGTTAAAGCCAAACTATAACTACAGTTTTATTGGGTCATTGATTTATCAAATAAATTAGTAGTTATATAGTAAAATAAAGGCCCACCTTTTCAATTTTTTTAAGACATTTCTCAAATGTACACATAAACAGGTGTATATACATTATGCTTTTCGTATACATCAGTGCCCATATTAAATGGGTTCACAATGAATAGGACCCTACCACATTCATGGCCATGAAAAACACATCATGGACCGTGAAATCTGGTCTTTTTGTGCTTTTACCCTGTACTATACAGATGTTACAGTGGAGACCAGCATTTCTCAAACTGGGAGTCCTGACCCAAAAGGGAGTTAGTTGCAAGGTGATTTTTAGGGAGTCACTGTATTGCCACCCTTACTTCTGCACTGCCTTCAGAGCTGGGTGACCAGAGAGCAGCGGCTGTTGGCTGGGTGCCCAGCTCTGAAGGCAACATCCCACCAGCAGCAGTGCAGAAGTAAGGGTGGCAATACCATACCATACCATCCTTACTTCTGCGCTGCTGCTGGCAGCGACTGCATACAGAGCTGGGCTCGCAGTCAGCAGCTTCCCCCAGGAGTATCCTGTTTGAGAGCATCATTTATGCATCCCAGGATCATATTAGCTCTTTTGGTCACAGTGTCACATTCAGTGGATTATCCACCACAATCCTCATCTTTTTCAGAGTCACCGCTTCCCAGGATAGAGTCCCCCATCCTGCAAGTATGTTCTACATTCTTTGTTCTAGAACACACACATTTAGCTATGTTAAAACACATCGTTTGCTTGTGCCCAGCTTACCAAGCAATTCACTGAATCAGTGACCTGTCCTGTTCATTATTTACCACTCCCCCAAATTTTTGGATCTGCAAACTATCACTGATTTGATGTTTGCATCTAGGTTATCGATAAAATTATATCGATAAAAGATAGGGCCAAGAACCAATATCCACTGGACCTCACTAGAAACATCCCTTTGATGATTCCCCGTTTATAATTATATTTTGAGATCAGCCAGTTTTTAAATCCATTTACTGTATCCAAAATTAATCTGACATTCTAGTTTTTAATCAAAATGTTGTGCAGTACCAAGTCAAACATCTTACACAAATCTAAGTCTATTACATCCATAGCAAGCCTAATCTTCAGGAGGTGATTAATGTAACTAATATTTGTCTCCCATGCGGTTCTGAGTAGCAACCTCACATCCCAGTGATATCTATTGCTCTGCTCATCAAGAATCAAAAAAGTGAAGCTGTATTGACAGATAAGTAAGGCATGTCTCAAGCAGCATCCAGTGTGGTTACTTGCCGGGGGGAAGGGAGAGAGAGAGAGAAGAGGCAACATACTAGTAACTGTATTGTTAACATATTCTAGATACTAGCTATCACTACAGTGTTTCTTTTTGAAAAGATCAACAGTCCACTAGTCAAATTCCAATTTTGTAAATATATTTTGCTGACCTGAAATTTCCCATTTCAGTTAGAATTGTGAATATAATTTTTAAATAGCTTACGCACAGGCAACTGGCTTTCAGCTATCCTGTTTAATAATAATCTCATTGCTTTCCTGGTGTTTAAGTTGAAAAAGAAAAAAAAAAGTCAGTTGGAACATCAGGAAAAGCAAGCTCTACTATGGCATGGAGCCAAGGAAGCAGAAGTCCAATACTTGATTAGGACAAAAAACCTGATGATACTATAATGAATAATTTGCATTGGCAGGGAGAGGAACAAAGTGACCTACTGTAAATAGTCTTTCCTATCTAATTTCTATGTATTCTACTGAACACATTTTAATGAACTTGCATTCAACTAAGCACAGCTTCTTAGAATGAGACACAAGGCACTAGTACCGCACGGTAGCAAGGCAAACTTCAGTGCATCACTGACACTAAGCCCAGTTGGTTTCATCAAAGGGCAACCACCACACTAAAGGAACAATGATTTTGAGCACCTAATCATCGGGAAGACTGTATTTACCACTAAGTGTAGTATACTATCTGTACAGATCCATAAGCTTGAACATGCATGAACTTTCTGCACCAGTTGAAATGCTCTAGAACAGTGCTACTCAAAGTGGCGGTCAGCGGACCAGCGACGGTCCGCGAGCCATCGGCTGCCGGTCTCCATGCACATTGGGGAAAAAAATTGCGGGTCCCCCACCTCAGATAGCTTGAGAAGCACTGCTCTAGAACAGTGGTTTTCAACCTTTTCTCATTTGCTGACTCCTAAAAAATTTCAAATGGAGGTGCGGACCCCTTTGGAAATGTTACAGGTTCAAAACCACTGCTCTAGAAACATGTAGGAGCAGCATGTGTGCTCCCTTGTGAAACCTGAAGTTTGCACCTAGGGTTATGGGGGGAAGCAGGAATAGAAGGTGAGTAGCCTGGATCTATATTAACAATCTAGCCCAACAAATGAAGGTTACTTAACTGTAACTGGAGGTTCTTTGAGATGTGGGGTCCCTATTTGTATTCCACATGCAGGTATGCATGAACACCATGTACTTGAGACTGGTAAAGCCTTCCAAGTAGCATGCCTTGGTCCAACCCTGTGCCCTGGTTCTCCTTGGGCTCTACACTGAGGGCATAAGGGGAGGCATAAATCAGTCACCTCTGAAGTTCCTTCTCTACCCCACAAATCCAGGTATGATTCAAAGCAGAGGGAAAGGAGAGCGGGTAGTGGAACACAGATAGGGACCACACATCTCAGAGGACCTCTAGTTACAGGTAAGTAACGTTTATTTCCTCAAGTCCTGGTTCCTATGTGTATTCCACACATCGGTGACTGGCAAGCAGTACTCAAACAGAAAGGGGTGCAAGGATGCAGGCAGTATAGATGCCTGTAACAATGGAAACCCTAAGGTTGCATCTGCAGAAGAGGCTTGGACCAAAGCATAACGTCTTGTGAAAGTACAGCTGTCACTCCTGGTTGCCCCCTTAAAAATGTCCAGCATAGGAACATCTCAAAGAGATGGTGCTGATACTGCCTTTGCTCTAGTGAAATGCTCCCAAGTAGGGAGATGCATCAACTGATAGCAAAGGAGAATATAGCCAGATATCCACGTAAGAGTTTGAGCAGTAAGAGTCTTGAGTAGCCAGTGCTTGGTCTGCTACAGCAACAAATAGTCTAGGTGATTTCTTAACAGGTTTTGTTCTTTGCAGGTTGAACACTAGTGCTTGCTCTGACATTGAAAGAATGAAGTCTCCTCTCCAAAAGAATGAGGCTTCAGTAAGAATATGGGTAAGTGAATTGGTTTATGTGTAACTCAGAAATTACCTTCAGAATGAATTTTGGGTGGAGGCCAAGGGGTAACTCTTTATGAAATTAGTCACTGGGACAGGTTGACCCCAAGTGACCCCAAGCTCACCTCTCCCTATTTGGCTGACATAATGGCAACCTGGAAGGCAACTTTCATAGATAGATGGAACATCAAGCACAGGGCCAACAGTTAGAAAGATGGCCCAGTAAGTGATGAAAGTAGGAGACTGAAGTAGTAAGTTCCCAGTCACACCCTTTAGAAATCTGATTGTTACCACGAGTAAAAAATAGAACAGCCATTACCAGAAGATGAAATGGACTAGTTTGGCTAGGTTGATATCCAATGAGCTAACAGAGAAACCATACGTCTTCAGAGTGAGGAGGTAGTCTAAAACTGCAGAAATACCTGCTGACCCTGATCACTGATTCTGTTGCACCCACATAGAGAAGGGTGATCTTAAGGTGTTGCTGCTTGGATCTTTCCACAGCTGCTTGTTCTACTAGGAATTGGGGGCAGGGTGCGAGAACAAGAATACTGCCCCTTTTACAGACACAAAATAATGTTTTTCAACCCTTTTAGGGGTAGGAGTACATATTGCCAGTGTATGTCTAGCTGGTTCCATAACAGCTTCATTCACCAAGAAAGCTACCTTGTTGGGTTCTGCGGACTGCAGGATATCCAAGAGCTTCTGCTGCGTATCTTGGACTTCTAATAGAACGTGAAGTTCTACCACCACCCTCTGCAAGAGTTCTTAATATTGCCTATGGTAATCTGGTACCAGCTCATCACCTTCCTCCTCCATGTACTCCTATGGAGTTGAGTGCCATTGTCTAGGAGGAGCGGGATTATGTGACTATCTAGTACAGCACATGTATTTAAGGAGTGTGCATAAGGATCCTCTGGACACCAACAGGGCCAGTAAGAAGGATCAAAGCTAGTTCAGGGCCCCCCCCAAGGCACTGGGTTCCAGCAATCTCCTGGAGGGTAACCCTGCTTGGGCAGAGGACAGGTCCAAGAAATACCTGGGGGGGGGGCCGGTTTATCTTAAGACATCCAGCCTTCCCATTGGCTGAATCCTGCTTTAATCAGTGGTACCGTCAAAGCTGGTGAGAGGAAGCCCCAGCTCACAGATGGATTAGGAAAGTAATTCCTTCTCCTTGAGGTTGTATTCTCTTCTGGGGTTTCCCTGAGAAGGACTGGGCACAAAAGCAGAAGAGATTGTGGGTCCAGGAGTGCAAAGATACCCTCTGGGATAGTATATGCCTCAGCCAATCCAGGTGTACAAGGATCCCAGTTGTTGGATCTGTCAGATTCCATGCCATGTCAGACTTACTGGTCGGTGGTCTTTACAGGTTCAGTCCAGTACCAAGGTGAAAGAGAGAGAGAACCCCTCATTCGGAGCTCTTGGTTGTTACAGTTGTCAGTCCTTCAGCTTGTTAGAGGTCATGGCCAGCACTGGTGTTTGTTACCAAGGTTAGTATCATTGGTGCTTTACTCCTGCACATTTTCCCTTCATGGTTGGGAGGCTTAAAAAGACTTAAGTCCTTGGGACCTGTGTGCAAAGGCTCATCCAACTTGGAAGAAGTTAGAGAGGAATCCTTCTCCTTCAAGCAGGCTTAAAGGGGGAATCTGATTTTATGCCTGTAAAAGCACTCCCTAGTTTCATGAGATGCCCGAGAGAGTCTGTAAATCGATCTGATCCAGTCTCTGGTCCAGAGCTCATGCTTGGAGGGTGTGCTGCTTGAGGACAGCAGTTGAGGTAAAGGGGGAATCTCCACAGATTGGATCTGACTGACTGTCTCATGGCTTTCTCCCTGAGGAGCTTCTTCACTTGGAGCTCTCGTCCCTCTCTGCTCCGGGATGGGAAGGAGTGACAGATACTGCGCTTGACTGAGATATGAGCAAGGTAGTAGTCAGTCAGTCAGTCAGTCACTTACAAAGAGCAAAGGCAGGGGCCAGTTTCTGAATCTCAGAATTTTGTGCACAGTGCTACTCCCAAAAATGGGCACAGAGGGTCCTCAGGGTGGGGACAAATTCTGCTACAATAAGTATATAAAATATTATAAAAAACCACTAAAACTATATACAATTATATTTACAGGAATGAAGACAATGAGAGGATAGTTCCAGACACAGAATTCCAACTCAGTTCCTCCTTGCCACCGCATGCCCTGAAGAGGGAGCCACTCCACACCTCCTCTTATACCCTCTGTGCAGAGCATGAGAAAAACCAGAGCACAGGGATGGACCAACAGATGCTACTTGCAAGATTTTCCAGTCTCATGCACATGTAGGCAAG
Organism: Natator depressus; assembly: GCF_965152275.1. Classification (NCBI taxonomy): domain Eukaryota; kingdom Metazoa; phylum Chordata; order Testudines; family Cheloniidae; genus Natator; species Natator depressus. The sequence goes on along the minus strand of NC_134250.1, from coordinate 131,676 downwards.
TAACCCTTTTTCCTCAGAGTACTATCAATAGAACAACCTCACAAAGTTCAATATCAGAAGCAAGTTCCCCACATACCAGGAGACAATTCAAAGTGGCATCGAACCCTGCTAGAACAGATGCAAAACCTGCAGACATATCTCTACTGTTACAATGATCAATACTGCCCCACAAGACACCTTTCAAGATTACATGCTTATCACAACTTATGGCATACCTCATCCAGTGCACCAAATGCCCCAAAAACTATGTGGGTGAAACCAGAGAATCACTATGCTCTTCAATGAACTCACACAGAAAAATGATAAAAGGCAAAAACCACTATCACTGGTGGGTGGACACTTTTCAAAGCAATCACTCCATACCTAATCTTTCAATACTTCTCCTCAGGGGAAACCTGCAGAACACTTTCAAAAAACAAGCCTGGGAACTTGAATTCATAGCTCTGCTAGACACAAGAAAACATGGATTTAACAAGGACACTGGTGTTATGGCTCATTACAATAATTTAACAGACCACCCCATCTGCTATCCCTTAATTATCCACTTCAAACCCTTTATGGATAACAATCTAACCCCCGATTACCCACTTCATTTCAAGTGACCAATTCCAAAACCTTGCGCCTTCTGTTTATCAATCTGTCCCAACCTGTATTTATTAGCTCAGGCATACTGCTTCCTTCCCTTGTCCTGAAAGAGAGCTCTGTGGCTCGAAAGCTTGTACCTTCCAACAAGCACTATAAACAGTTAAAAATAAGAATCTGGCTAGGATACCAAGATAAACCTCTTTAATCCTTGTAAAAAGAAAAACTGGTTATTTAATGACCTCCAATTGATCAATGCTTTATGCCCAAACAATGCTGGTGGGGCACTCAAAAAAAAAAATATTAAGGGAATACCACCATCAGATGAATCACTACCACCACTGTTAAGGCTGTTGATTAATCGCAATTTCACGATTAACTCAAAAATTAATCATGATTAATTGCAGGTTTTAATCGCACTGTTAAACAACAGAATACCAACTGAAATGTAATACATATTTTTGCATGTTTCCTACATTTTCAAATATATTGATTTCCATTACAGCAGAATAAAAAAGGTACAGTGCTCACTTTATTTTTAATCACAAATATTTGCACTGTACAGATAACAGAAATAGTATTTTTCAATTCACTTCATACCAATCTCTACCATGAAAGTGCAACTTACTAATAGTTTTGTTTAAAAAAAACTCAAAACCAAAACAATGTAAAACTTTAGAGAGCTGACAAGTGCACTCAGTCCTACTTCTTGTTCAGCCAAATCAATAAGAAAAATAACTTTGCATTTACGGGAGATATGCTGTGCTCTTCTTATTTACAGCGTCACCTGAAAAGTGAGAACAGGTGCATGGTACTTTTGTAGCCAGCACTACAAGGAATTTACATGCCAGATATGCCCCATCATGCTTCGGCCGGGCTGGGGCTGCACTGGCCAGGCAGCACTGCTCTGGCTGGGCAGTGCGGCTGGGGCCACTCTGGCTGGTGTGGGGCTGCTGGGACTGGCCAGCCCGGAAGTTAATGGTTAAGGCAGGTTAACCAGTAAACTAATGCTTAGTGGTTAACATTTTACATCCCTAATTGCAAGGTATTTACATGCTAGCTATGCTAAACATTCATGCTTTGTCCACCATTCCAGAGGACATGCTTCCATGCTGACGATGCTCATTAAAAAAAATGTGTTAATTAAATTTCTGACTGAACTCTTTGGGGGAGAACTGTATGTCTCCTCTGTTTTACCAACATTCTGCCATATATTTCATGTTATAGTAGTCTCTGATGATGACCCAGCACATTGTTCATTTCAAGAACACTTTCATGGCAGATTTGACAAATCGCAAAGATTAGTCAAATGTGAGATTTCTAAAAAGACAGCTACAGTACTCGACGCAAGGTTTAAGAATCTGAAGTGCCTTCCAAAATCTGAGAGGGACGAGGTGTAGAACATGCTTTCAGAAGTCTTAAAAAAGCAACACTCCAATGCAGAAACTACAGAACCCAAACCACCAAAAAAGAAAATCAAACTTCTGCTGGTGGTATCTGACTCAGATGATGAAAATGAACAATCAGACTGCACTGCTTTGGACTGTCATCAAGCAGAATTAGTCATCAGCATGGATGCATGTCCTCTGGAATGATGGTTGAAGCATGAAGGGACATATGAATCTTTAGCGCTGCAGTGCTCAACCTGGGAGTTGGGACCCCCTCAGGAGGTCATGATGTTATTACGGGGGGCGGGGGAGTCTGTGGTCGCAAGCTGTCAGCCTCCACTCCAAACCCCGCTTTGCCTTCAGCACTTATAATGGTGTTAAATATATTTTTAAAAGTGTTTTTAATTAGGGTTCTCAAGCGATTAAGAATTAATTGGGATTAATCGCACGGTTAAATAATAATAGACTACCATTTTATTTCATAGCATCATAGAAGATTAGGGTTGGAAGAGACTTCAGGAAGTCTAGTGCAACCCCAACTAAATCATCCCAGCCAGGGCTTTGTCAAGCCAGACCTTAAAAACCTCTAAGGATGAAGATTCCACCACCTCCCTAGGTGACCCATTCCAGTGCTTCACCACCATCCTAGTGAAATAGTGTTTCTTAATATCCAACCTAGACCTCCCCCACTGCAACTTGAGACAATTGCTCCTTGTTTTGTCATCTGCCACCACTGAGAACAGCCTAGCTCCATCCTCTTTGGAACCCTCCCCCCCACCCCCTTCAGGTAGTTGAAAAGGCTGCTATCAAATCCCCCCTCACTTCTCTTCTGCAGACTAAATAAGCCCAGTTCCCTCAGCCTTTCCTTGTAAGTCATGTGCCCCAGCCCCCTAATCATTTTCGCTGCCCTCCGCTGGGCTCTCTCCAATTTGTCCACATCTTTTCTGTAGTGGGGGGGCCCCCAAAACTGGATGCAATACTCCAGATGTGCCTTACCAGTGCCAAAGAGAGGGGAATAATCAATTCCCTTGATCTGCTGGCAACGCTCCTACTAATGCAGCCCAATATGCTGTTAGCCTTCTTGGCAACAAGGGCACACTGTTGACTCATATCCAGCTTCTCATCCACTGTAATCCTCGGGTCCTTTTCTGCAGAACTGCCCCTTAGCCAGTCAGTCCCCAGCCTGTAGCTGTTCAACTCTGCACTTGTCCTTGAACCTCAGATTTCTTTTGGCCCAGTCCTCCAATTTGTCTAGGTGACTCTGGACCCTATCACTACTCTCCAGCTTACCTACCTCTCCCCACAGCTTAGTGTCAACCGCAAACTTGCTGGGGGTGCAATCCATCCCACCATCCAGATCATTAATGAAGATGCTGAACAAAACCAGTCCCAGGACCGACCCCCCCAGGGCACGCCACTTGATACCGGCTGCCAACTAGACATCAAGCCATTGATCACTACTCATTGAGCCCACAGATCTAGCCTGTTTAAAGGTTTTTGGATGCTTTCTACATTTTCAAACACTGATTTCAATTACAACACAATACAAAGTGTACAATGCTCACTCCATATTTATTTTTGATTACAAATATTTGCACCATAAAAAACAAAAGATAGTATTTTTCAATTCTCCTAATACAAGTACTGTAATCTCTATTATGAAAGTTGAACTTACAACTGTAGAATTATGTACCAAAAAAACTGCATTCAAAAATAAAACAAATGTAAAACTTTACAGCCTACAAGTCCGATCGGTTATACTTCTTGTTCAGCCAATCGCTCAGACAAACGAGTTTGTTTACATTTGCAGAAGATAATGCTGCCTGCTTCTTGTTTACGTCACCTGAAAGTGAGAACAGGTGTTCACATGGCACTGTTGTAGCCGGCATCGCAAGATATTTACATGCCAGATGCACTAAAGATTCATATGTCCCTTCATGCTTCAACCACCATTCCAGAGGACATGCGTTCCATGCCGACGACAGGTTTTGCTCAAGAACAATCCAAAGCAGTGCGGACCGACGCATGTTCACTTTCATCATCATGAGTCAGATACCACCAGCAGAAGTTTGATTTTCTTTTTTGGTAGTTTGGGTTCTGTAGTTTCCACATCTTAAGACTTCTGAAAGCATGCTCCACACATCATCCGTCTCAAATTTGGAAGGCACTTCAGATTTTTAAATCTCGGGTCGAGTGCTGTACCTATCTTTAGAAATCTCACATTGGTACCTTCTTTGCATTTTGTCAAATCTGCAGTGAACGTGTTCTTAAAACTAACGTGCTGGGTCATCATCCGAGACTACTATAAATATGAAATCTATGGCACAATGTGGGTAAAACAGAGCAGGAGACATACAATTCTCCCCCAAGGAGTTCAGTTGCAAATTTTAACATTTTTTTAAACGAGCCTCATCAGCATGGAAGCATGTCCTCTGGAACGATGGCTGAAGAATGAAGAGGCATATGAATCTTTAGTGCATCTGGCATGTAAATATCTTGCGATGCCAGCTACAACAGTTTTACACTGTTTTGTTTTTGAGTGCTGTTATGTAACAAAACTACACTTGTAAGTTGCACTTTCACCACAAAGATTGCACTACAGTACTTGTATGAGGTGAACTGAAAAACACTATTTCTTTTATCATTTTATGGTGCAAATATTTGTAATAAAAATATAAAGTGAGCACTGTACACTTTGTATTGTGTTGTAATTGAAATCAATATTTGAAAATACAGAAAATATCTGAAAATATTTAAATAAATGGTATTCCATTAACAGCGCAATTAATTGCAATTTTTTTAAAATTGCTTGACAGCCCTACTAGTAACATTTACTCATTCCTCCATGAACAAAGTCATTCACTATGAATCAAAAGGACTATGGAGATATTAATGCTGATCTGCAGAGGGAAAATAGGAGGCTTGTGTTTTGGGGTTTGGTTTTGTTTGTTTTTTTAACACTAGTGTAGAGAAACCCTGAATAATGGTGATAGTAGGGAACCTAAGGGGGAAAGGAAAGAAGATTGGTCTTCCTGCTAGTCTTACTTATTAGAAATTCAGGCCTATAGACTATGGACAACTTGAAAGATGACAAGCACCAAGGAAATTAAACCTGATTAAATGAAAAATAACTTCTGTCTGCAAAAGCATTATTGCTGAGACCAAATATTTTAATTTAATAGGGAGATAACCTCTCTTAAGGATTCAACATATCCCTTCAATTAAGGGCTAAGAAAAACTCCCAATGTACACTCATTTCATCTCCATGAAGTCATCCAACATAAGAAGGGAAGATAGAAATTCACTATGGTCTGTTGTAAGAAAAACAGTCAAAAAAGTGCAAAAGTCCAAATCCACCCCACACCTACATGTTTGCAGGTCCCCTTTAGCTTAACTTGAATTTTTTTGGGAGATAAAGCGTGGAGCAGCATTTTAGAGCAGAAGTCTACTTACCATCACCCTGCATATCTGAAGTCCATAGTGTCAGGTTATCACGTAACAACTGCATGATAAGTGTAGAGTCTTTATAACTTTCTTCACTCAGTGTATCCAGTTCTGCAATAGCATCATCAAAAGCTGCTTTTGCCAACCTACAAATATTAATCAGATTAATATGTAAGATGTCATAAAACAAACACTATAAAGGTATCCAGCTTAACTCGTTTATTGAACAAGATTTTTTAGTTCAGTTAATGAGACCGCCCCTACAGCTTTTGGGTAAAATTTTCAAAAGCACCTAAATACTTAAGAGCTTATGTCCCATTGACTTTCAAAGTCACTTGGATGCTATGTCACAGGATGACACTGGGCCTTTAATAAGGCGAGAGCCAATGCTCCTGTGCCTCATCAGCTAACTCCAATGAGCTCAAAAGAGGGTACCTGGGACCTAGGGAGTAGAGACCTAGTCAGAGAAGGCTCACTTAAGAGCACCCACTGAATCAGCTGGGAAAGGGACAGGTGAGCTGCCAGAGCCAGAAGACTCTGTGGCTCCTGGGAGAAGACTCAAGGCAGGCCAGCAGCAAGAGAGGTTTGTTGGTTAGCATCCCTGATCCAGGGCAGGATGCCAGACAGCAGCAGAGGGAGGTGCTTACTGGCTCTAAGTCAGAGAGCCAAAGGCAAGGGCTGAAGACAGGGGAGGAGCAGAGAAGCTTACCAGCTGACGTTTCCAAACCAGAAAGCTGGATCCAGGGGAACAATGAGAGGGCCAGGGGAGTGAAGGATGCTCCCAAGGTAAAGATGAGCTTTCAGCAAAGAGGTTGTGGGCATTCCCACTGATAAGAGTGGGGTTGCACTCTAGCTAGAAGGGCTGAGGTGGCTGTCCTGGCAGAGGAGAACTGACAGAGTCCAGGTGTGGCTGAAGACACTGGTGTATGATATAAGTCACACTGAGGGACAAGGCGTCTTGGGATTTTAGTGACTACTTGCACTGTGGTGACAAATGGACTATGGGTTGGGATGTTCTGGACCATTTGTACAATGTTTTTATCATATACTGGTTCCAAGGAGGGCTGTTTAAGCAGGACAGCATGAAAGGAGTTACTAGGGATTCTGAAAGGGGAATGGAGGCAGGTACACAGGTTGTGCCATGGCCTGGCGCAGGAGGGTGCTCCAGCTGGGGCTACCCTCTTATACACTAGATCCTGCAGTATACTGAAAATAAAAATCCACTGCTTTATCAGTGAACTTGAAAATAGATTTAATGGCCTTTAATTAAAAACTAATTGCCTTAAGTTAGGGCTGTCAATTAATCGCAGTTAACTCATTCAATTAACAAAAAAATTAATCCGCTATTATTTTTTTTAAATCGGGAATTAATTGTTTTAATGGCACTGTTAAATAGAACACCAATTGAAATTTATTAAATATTTTTGGATGTTTTTCTATATATTTTCAAATATACTGATTTCAATTACAACACAAAATATGAAGTGTACACTGCTCACTTTATATTTATTACAAATATTTGCACTGTAAAAATAAAACAGCATTTTTCAGTTCACCTCATACAAGTACTGTAGTGCCAACTCTTTATCATGAAAGTGCAATTTACAAATGTAGATTTTGTGTGTTATATAACTGCACTCAAAAACAAAAACCATCTAAAACTTGTTTACATTTACAGGAGATAATGCTGCCCACTTCTTATTTGCATTGTCACCAGAAAGTGAGAAAAGGCGTTTGCATGGGACTTTAGTAGCCCACCATTGCAAGTAGGGATGTAAATACAGTTTAAAAAGTTAACCATTGAAATGATTAAAAAATTTCCTTTAAACCGTTGACCAAATTAAAGGACAGGCCAGACTGGGGGATGCACTGGCCAGGCAGCACTCCTCTGGCCGGGCGGTGCAGCTGGAGCTCCTCTGGCTGGCGCAGGGATGCTGGGACCAGCAGGCCCAGAGGTTAATGGTTAAGGCAGGTTAACCAGTAGACTAATGCTTACTGGTTAACATTTTACATCCCTAATTACAAGGTATTTACATGCCAGCTATGCTAAACATTTGTATGCCCCTTCATGCTTCAGCCACCATTCTAGAGGACATGCTTCCATGCTGATGAGGCTCATTAAAAAAATGCGTTAATTAAATTTGCGACTGAACTCCGGGGGGGGGGGGGGGGGGGGATTGTACTTCTCTGGCTCTATTTTACCTGCATTCTGCCATATATTTCATGTTACTGTAGTCTCAGATGACGACTCAGCACACGTTCATTTTAAGACTACTTTTGCTGCAGATTTGACAACACACAAAGAAGGTACCAATGTGAGATTTCTAAAGAAAGCAACAGCACTCAACCCAAGATTTAAAGACTCTGAAGTGCCTTCCAAAAATCTGAGAGAGATGAGGTGTGGAGCAGACCATGCTTTCAGAAGTCTTAAAAGAGCAACACTCTGATGAGAAAATTACAGAACCGGAACCACACAAAAAGACTCAACCTTCTGCTGGTGGCATCTGACTCAGATAATGAAAATGAACATGTGTCAGTCTGCACTGCTTTGGATTGTTAGCGACCAAAACCCATCATCAGCATGGACAGATGTCCTCTGGAATGGTGGTTGAAGCATCAAGGGACACATGAATCATTAGTGCATCTGGCATGTAAATATCTTCCAACGCCGGCTACAACAGTGGCATGCGAACAATTGTACTCACTTTCAGGTGACATTGTGAACAAGAAGCAGGCAGCATTATCTTCTGCAAATGTAAACAAACTTGTTTGTCTGAGCGATTGGCTGCACAAAAAATAGGATTGAGTGGACTTGTAGGCGCTAAAGTTTTATACGGTTTTATTTTTGAATGCAGTTTTTTGTACATAATTCTGCATTTGTAAGTTCAACTTTCACAATAAAGAGATTGCACTACAGTACTTGTATTAGGTGAACTGAAAAATACTATTTGTTTTTTTACAGTGCAAATATTTGTAATAAAAATATAAAGTGAGCACTGTACACTTTGTATTGTGTTATAATTTAAATCAATATATTTGAAAATGTTGAAAACATCCAAAAATATTTAAATAGAATACCATTTAACAGCGTGATTAATTGCGATTAATTTTTTTAATCACTTGACAGCCCTACTTGAAGTATTCATCCCTGAAAAGTTAAGTTCATATTTTTACAAATTAGTTAACCACTCTCTGCTTTGTCACTTTTGTTTCTCCCAAATAATCTACTCCCAAATAAATGAATTAATCTGGACTCCTTGAATGCTCGCCAACTCTTGAATTAATTAAAAGATGCACGCGATAGAGCCCTAACACTGGGTGAAGTTTCAGGGCTTCTCTTCTGTGCCTATGTGGTTAATTTATTAGAAAGTTTTTCAACTTATATACTGCAGAAAACAAGGAAACCCACCATATTGCTCCAAAGGTGCAGATATTCAAATTTGCAAGCTATATGTGCTGCCACTGTAGCTGGTTTTATATTTTATATTTTTAAGAAACCTTCCAGTCTCCTCAGACATTACTTACCTGCAGGCACGGTCAGGGGAATTAAGAATTTCATAGTAGAATACAGAGAAGTTGAGAGCAAGACCTAAGCGGATGGGATGTGTTGGCGGAAGTTCTGTCATTGCAATATCACTAGCTGCTTTATAAGCCACCAGGCTATTCTCTGCAGCCTCCTTCCTGTCATTTCCTGTGGCAAACTCAGCCAGGTACCTGTGGTAGTCCCCTTTCCTGAAAGAGTAAAGAGCAGAGATTCAGGATTCCTTGATTTCACATTAGCTGTTGAAAAAAACAGTTAATGTTGATAATTGTACATCAATAAATTGGTACAGCATAGGCACTTACTATAGATATATGATTTTTAAGAACATAAGACAATCAGCCATGGAAGACAGTGTGAATAAGGAAGCCCTGTGTCTTTTTGAAGTAACTAAAACCATAGTACTCCTATAAAAAACTGCTACCCAGTTACTTGCGGAGTATCTATGACTGAATGTGTTTCATTGAAGTTCCCAAGTTACTGAGACAATTTTCCAGTCCAGAAAGAATTCCACCATTAGAGAAGCCATCCTGGACCTTTTTACAAGTACCAGGAAATGCCTGAGAACATGAAATGGAGACTCACTCACTGGTCAATATCACTCACTGCGGCCTTATCTACACCGTGTGATGTAGTTAGGTCTACCTAACCCCCACTGTAGATGCAACTAGATCAATGAAAAATTCTTTTGTTGCTCTAGCTACCACCTCTCCAGTGAATGGATTTACTACAGCAATGGGAAAACCCTCCCATCGCTTTAGCAGAAGTCTACACTACAGTGTTCAATTCCTTCTCGGTGCTGGATAAAGATCCAGGTGTCCATGCTGACATTAGCTACCTCTGATGTCATGAATGTTCTGGTCTACCTACATATTCTATTAGGAGCGGATGGCTCTGCCCTTAGGTGGTTTCATTCCTCAAGCTCAGAGGGGAGTAGAAGGCAATTGCTCTTCTGTCCCTAGGGCTTTTACTTTGTCATACTTACTAGTCAACATAAAGAAGGCCATTAGGAGGGTAAGTAAAGAGATCAGGCTTAAAGTTCCTTCACAATATGCTGATGACACTCTTATCTAGGTCCATCTCATTCAGTTCAGATTACCTCAGATATATATGTAACATCATATACTACTGAGTATTCCAGACAGTCCATGAAGATATATGAAAACTAGAAGTATAAACACAAATAAATGCAGTAATGAACTTTGCTAATTTTTGCAATCCACCTAAGCTTGCAGCAAGCTGCCTCCACCCCAGAAGTGCACCTCAGAAAGGCTATGTGGATGGGTAAAAAGAAAATGTATAGTGAATGAACACTGGAGAAGTTATTAAAATTCATATAAAAACTACGTGAAAGTTTACAACAATTAAATTACTTAGCTATAATAGAAGAAATACCACACAATTCAACATATCTATATTTAAAGGTAACAAAAGAATTGCATGGTATTATATAGTATTTAAGAAAAAAAGTATATCATAATTAGCAACTATCATGATGGGTATGGACAAGGGGCTGAACTTAAGTTAGACATGCAATTTTAATGTTTGCATTCCTCGATTTAAATATTTAGGTTTTAAATAACCTAGTTTTTATGTATTATACACAGTTTACACAGAAAGCACTGAATGGTTCAGTGCGTTGCTAATGGGGGTAAATATAGCCTATCACGTATTCAAGACCAATTACAAGTGTATAGTAATTAAAATTTGTTTCCACTTGAGTGCTGTTTGGTGGTCTTAATATAGTTTATCTAGTAGGCAGGCATCCATGAGAAAATGTACCATCACAATCAGTCACTGAACCTCTTGTTGGTGTTCAACACAAGGACTGACTGGACACAATGACCAAACCATCATCCTATTTCTTGAAGCAAGCAAAGTGGTAGGACAGTGTGGAGAGGACTACATTTCCACAATACAGCAGTACCTATTCCATGGCTGTAAAATTTTAATCTCCATGGCTGTTAATCTGGCACCAGTACTGAATTCACTTCAATATTTTATGCGAACTATAAGGATGGCACTTGCCCAAAGCCCACAAGTCACCTACATTTTATAATAGAAAACCTTGGACTCGCCCGTGTTAGCTGCTGGAATGAGGTGTTTGTCCAGTACATCCAGAATGTCGCAACAGATTAACTTCAGCTCGGTCTCAACCTGGGGGGGGGTGGGGGAGAGAGAAGGAGAAGGGGGGGAAAAAAGCAAAGATTAGCAAAGAAGATTTAACAGTATAAAGGGAAACAAGAAATATTCAATCCCAAATGCTGAAAACAGGAAGAATAATCCAGTTTAGATAGGAACTAGCGTTTGTGTACAAGAGTCCAACTTCTTTTGGACAGTATTAAAAGACCATAGCTTCACCAAACAGTCAAAATCAAAAGAGGACAAAAGATGCAGAAGTTCCTAACTACAGCAAAGCAGCAGCCATGTTAGTCTGTATTCGCAAAAAGAAAAGGAGTACTAGTGGCACCTTAGAAACCAACCAATTGGTTAGTCTCTAAGGTGCCACTAGTACTCCTTTTCTTTTTGCGAACTACAGCAAAGACATTTTCCCAATATACTGTATCTTATTTTTCAGTTTTTAAAACTACCTCAGGGCTGGTCTTCTCTGGGCACAGGTACATATTTTAAAAATTATAAATATTAACTAGATTCAGGGAGACATCTCACAATGCAGTAGTTCTCAACCAGGAGTCCAGGGCCCCCTGGGGGGGCCGCAAGCAGGTTTCAGAGGGTCCGCAAAGCAGGACTGGCATTAGACTTACTGGGGCCCAGGGCAGAAAGCTGAAGCCCCGCCACTTGGGGTTGAAGCTCAGAGGCCCAAGCCCCTCCACTCAGGGCTGAAGCTGAAGCCTAAGCAATTTAGCTTCATGGGGCCCCCTGTGGCATGGGGCTCTGGGCAGTCGTCCTGCTTGCTGCCCCCTAACGCTGGTCTTTGCTTTTATATGCAGAAAAGTAGTTGTTGTGGCACAAGGGTGACGTCGAGTTTTTAACAGAACGTTGCGGGCCCTCAGAAAGAAAAGGGTTGAGAATCCCTGACATAACGAACAGTAAATAGGCAGTTAGAAAGCTGAACTCTAACAATACTGAACCAAGGCAGAAAGTAAATTCTAGAGTCAAGATGCCTGCCACCAACACTAAGATGTTCAAATCTACAGAGTACTTTGAGAGAATCAGCAGAATTCAACTTTTCACAGTGTGACAAAGTTCCTCCTCTGCCTTGGTGGGTCCTGCGCTCATTGGCGGATTGCTTGCCTCAGAGATTCACGGCAGCCCTCAATTTGGCCACTTTTGCTAGTGGCTCAAACCTGCCGTTCGCTCAACTAACCTCATCACTGGCCAGCATGGGGAAAAGGAAGGAGAACAATCCCCACAGTCTCTGCTAGTCTACCTAGTGGGTCGGGGGACAGGCCAGGGACCTTCCCCTCTGGTGGGACACAGTCCAGGTCAACTCCTCCTGTATCCAACAGGGAGTTGGGAGGAACCCAGGCCTGCCCTCTACTCTGGGTTCCAGCCCATGGCCCTGTGGATCACAGCTGTCTACAGGGTTTCGCGTAACACCTGTGTGACAGCTACAACTCCCTGAGCTACTTCCCCATGGCCTCCTCCCAACACCGTCTGTGTCTTCACTACAGGACCTTCCTCCTGATGCCAGATAGCGTTTGTACTCCTTAGTCCTCCAGCAGCACGCCCTCTCACTCTCAGCTCCTTGCGTACCCCTCACTGACTTAAGTGAGGTCCTTTTTAAACCAGGTGCCCTGATTAGCCTGTCTTAATTGATTCTAGCAGCTTCTTAATTGGCTCCAGGTGTCCTAATTAGCCTGTCTGCCTTAATTGGTTCCAGCAAGTTCCTGATTGTTCTGGAACTGCCCATTACCTTACCCAGGGAAAAGGGACCTGCTTAACCTGAGGCTAATATATCTGCCTTCTATCATTCTCCTGTAGCCATCTGGCCCAACCCTGTCACAACAGGTACATGAGGGAAGAGATGGTAGCAGGTAGCTGTACCCACATCATATACGCAAAAGTCATTATAATGTGATTACATAAAAGGCTGCAAAAAGGATGCATTACCTGTAATTCTGTCTTTCTGGAAATATTTGGAAAGATCTAGACTGGTCTTAGCTTGCTTTTGCAAGACTGGCACAACTCCCCTAGCTCTTCACTTTTTTTTTTTTTAAACCATACACACTGGCAGATAACTAATGAGGGATAGCACAAGCCAGCTATCCTACTGGTCATCTCATGGCACCCTTTCAGGTTATAAACACCTCCATCAAAGCATTCCATAAATTTCTACTGATTCTTGGAGCTTTGCCTTATAAAGAAAAGCCAACTGAAGATGAACAAGATAAAAAAATATGCCAAAGGGCAGAACCAGATGCTAGAGAAAAACAAAGCCAAAAAAGGTAACCTGTGAGGCATGTGAATCTTAAGAGACATCCCAAAAGAAAACAAGAGTAAAGCAACAGACAGCACTAACAAAGCGAAGACCAGCAGTGAGAGCACAAGCTGCCAAAAGTTATCATATTTAAATTATTCAAATGCAATAATTACAAGACAGTCTGTTATGACCACACCATCTACAATTCTCCTGAATTAGAACACATCTGTAAAGTATTTCCTTTGTGATTATATACAATCAAAATACAATCACCACAAAGCAAAGACTATTCTCTTTATTTTGTGATGCATTTATTGGGCTTATCGCAGGGCTGGGTGGCCTTGCAATATGATTTCGCTCCTGGGCGAATTCTGCGCCACTGCACAATTTTGCAGAAATTAACGTTATGCGCACAGAATTTCCTTCCCCCACTCAGAAATGGGCTGGAGTGCTGCTAGCCACCACTAGGGTCCACTGGACCTGGCAGAGCCCAGCTTGCACATAGAAAAGACTGCCTGGGGGAAGGGGAGGGAGCTGGAGAGTTCCTGGCAGCTGCAGTTCCCAGCATGCCCTGAGGGAAGGAGAGGGCAACTTACAGGGAACTCCGTACAAGCCTGGGACCGAACGACAGGCTGTTTCTCCCTCTTGATACCTAGGGGAAGAGGGGAAGAGAAACAGGAACTGGGTTGGTTGTCATAAGGATCTCTCACACTCTACTCCTGGGGGAATTTGTGTGTGTCTCTGTATTGTTACAGACATAATTGCTGACCGGTATTTTGAAATAAATTACCAGAATAATTGAAACTGGCGTAATTATGCAGTGTTATTTTGACAAATAAAATTTGCAGCATTTTAAAATATTGCGTGCAGAATTTAAATTTTTGGTGCAGAATGTCCCCAGGAGTAATGATTTGAAGATTATACAGCCTAGCTTTGTCAAAGTCCAAGAAGGAAAGTATAATTCTAAAAGCTAGGGAATCCTTCCAGACTCCAGCCTACTTTGAGCCCTGTGCTGCTTATACCACAAGAGCCCCCTTTTTTTTTTTTTGCTGAAGCAGCTCAAATGAGCAAAATAAGGGAAGTATTGGTTGCAAATCTGACAGTAGAACACAATTTAGGTGAAAGTGATCATGGAATGAGTTTCATAATTCTAAGGAAAGGATGGAGGTAAGAGCAGCAGACCAGGGACAATGGACTTAAAGAACGGTTACCTACCTTTCGTAACTGTTATTCTTTGAGATGTGTTGCTCATGTCTATTCCATTCTAGGCCCACATACACAGTTGGAGACTTATTTTAGCAGTATCTGTAGGGCTGGCTGTGGCACCCTCTAGAGTGCCACGCTCATGCAGCAATATATCAGGTACCACTGGCCCTATGCCCTCTCAATTCCTTCTTGCCAGCAACTCCGACAGAGGGATAGGAAATAGAATGGACATGAGCAACACATCTCAAAGAGAACAGTTACCTTCCTTTCATAACTTTTCTTCTTCGAGTGCTTGCTCATGTCGATTCCATTCTAGGTGACTCATAAGCAGTATCTACGGAGGTGGGCTCAGAGTTCACCATTTGGTGGTTTGCAGTACTGCTCTACCAAAGCCAGCATTGTCCTGGGCCGGCTGGGTAAGCACATAGTGGGCCGTGAAGGTATGGACCGACTACCAGGTGGCCACCATACAGATGTCCAGAATAGGCAGTTGGGCCAAAAAGGCTGCCAAAGAAGCCTGTGCCCTGGTAGAGTGGACGGTGACTATCGCCAGGGGTGGCACCTTTGCTAGATCATAGCAAAAAGGGAATGTCGACAGTGATCCAGGAGGAAATTCTCTGAGCGGAAACAGGTTGACCTTTCATCCTGTTGGCCACAGCGACGAATAACTCAGTCAACCTACGGAATGGCTTGGTCCTTTCCATGTAGACGGCCAGAGCCCTCCTGACATCCACGGCATGTAGCCTGTGCTCCTCCTGCGACTTACGCGGCTTCAGAAAGATGACAAGTAAATGTCTTGGCTCAAATAAAACTGAGAGACTACCTTAGGAAGGAAAACCAGTCTTAGCTGTACCGTGTCCTTGTAGGAGACTGCGTAAGTGGTTCTGAAGTGAGTGCCCAAATCTCAGATACCCAGCAGGCCGACACCACTACGACCAGGAATGCGACTTTCCAGAAGAGGAGAAGGCAAGAGCAGGAGGCGAGGAGAGAGACAGACAGACGAGCCACGAGAGCACCAGATCTGAGTCCCATAGAGGGACAGGATCCTTAACGTGCGGGTAGAAACCCCCCAGGCCCTTAAGGAATCTGGCTGTGATATCCTGACAGAAAACCAACCTGCCTTTGAGCACTGGGTGGAAGGCCGAGATGGCCGCTAGATGGACCTTAGTGGATGAGAGTGACAAGCCCTGAAGTTTGAGGTGCAGGAGGTAGTCTAGAATGAGCAGCAATGGGGCTCTCTCGGGACAGACCCCCTTATTTGCCATCCAGCAAATGAATCACTTCCATTTGGCCAGGTAAGTGGCTCTGGTGGAGGGCTTTCCACTGTCCAACAGGACTTGTTGGACCTCGGATAAAACACTGCCGTTCTTGCACATTTAGTCTCACAACAGCCAAGCTGTCAGATGAAGCGCCATCAGGTTTGGGTGCAGGCAATTGCCATGGTTCCGGGACAACAGGTCCGCCCTAAGTGGCATCTGGAACTGGGTCGCCACCAAGAGATCCTGCAGACTGCTGAACCAGTGTTGGTGCGGCCATGCAAGCGCTAGGACGATGACCTTCATCCTGTCCTGCTTGATCTTCATGAGGACCCCGGGTAGCAATGACACCAGAGGGAAGGCATACATCAGAGCCCCCAACCACAGGAGCAGGAAGGTGCCCGACAGGGATCCTGTCCCTGCCCTGGAATGAGAAGATGTGGCATTTCCTGTTCTGCCTGGACAAGATAGATAGAACTGACCAACTTAGGGTGAAGGGTAGAACCCTGCAAATCCACGGGTATCCGCTTTATATCCATGGACCATTTCTGCGGATACCAGTGCGGATGCGGATACAAATTTTGCGGATCACAGATCGGATGCGGATACACTGGACTCCTGCGCCTCAGAGCCTCAGTCCAGGGCAGAATCCTGCAAATTCACAGATATCTGCAAAAATTATCTGCGGATCACAGCTCGGATGCGGATACACATTTGTCTACTCACACAGGGCTCTAGTGAAGGGACCACTCGGCGGTCCGTCCAAGCAGCCACAAGATAGATGTCGTGCTGCAGACAGAAATCCCAGAGCACTTCTTGACAGAAGGCGGATGACCTGGCTCCCCTGCCATCTGTCGATATAGAAGACCATGGCTGTCATCTGTTAGGAACTGAACTGCCCTGCCTTGTATGCAAGTCTGAAAAGCTTGGCAGGCTACGTAAACTGCCCCGAGTTCCCTGATGTTATTGGTGCAGCGACCGATCGTGACTGGACCAACGGCCTTGAGTACTGAGATTGCCCAGGTGGGCTCCCCAACCCAGGTCCGAAGTGTTGGTGACAAGTTACTGATGAGACTGAGGTCATGAAGGGAACACCGGGTCTTCCCATCAGGTAAGGGACAACAGTACACTGTCCAGAATCCTGATTACCCTCTCCATACTGTATCGGCTGGGGACATAGACCAACACCAGCCAGACCCTGTAAGTGCATGCTGTCATGTGGCCCAACAGTCTCAGGCATGTGTGGGCGGTGGTGAGCAGGTGGGCATGCAGAGATGAGATGAGATCCACTATTGCTCAGAACAGAGTCTTGGGGACGAAGGCTCTGGCTCGAGTGGAGTCAAGTACCACTCTAATGAATTCCATACATTGCACTGGGGTAAGGGTTGACTTATTGTTGTTTATTAGGCCCAGGTCACAGCAGGTGAAACAGACCAGATTGAGATGCCTTTGCACCTGATAGGAAGACTGGCCCCTTAACCACCAGTTGTTGAGGTACAGGTAGATTTGGACCCCCTGACAATCGCAGGTAAGTGGCCACTGACACTATACACTTGGTGAACACTCTCAGGGCCGATGAGAGACCAAAGGGCATTGCCGTGAACTGGAAATAGCGCCGGCCCAATGTGAAATAGAGGAAAAGCCAGTGCCCCAGGAATATGGAAGTATGCATCCTTTAAAATCGAGGGCAATGTACCAGTCTCCCGGATCCAGGGAGACCATACAAAAACTTCAACTTTTTGAGAGACTTGTTGAGATGATACAGATCTAGGATAGGTGTGAGGTCCCCTTTTGCCTTTAAAATGGGGAAGTAGGGGGGTGTGTAAAATCCTCTTCCTTCCAGGTCTTGCAGAACCTCTTCCACTACCCCTAGGTTCAGGAGGTTTTTGACCTCCTGAACGAGGAGTTGCTCATGAGAAGGGTCCCTGAAGAGGGACAGGGAAGGGAAGGGTTGGTCGGCTAGAAAATGCAGAGTATAGCCCAACGAGACTGTGTTAAGCACCCAGCGGTCCGAGGCGATATGGGACCAGGCCGACTGGAGAGGGTGAAGGCGGTTGAGGATAACAGGGAACTGCTCAGGAGCAGTAATAGGGTGTCGTCCTTGGGTGCACCCTCAAAATGACTGCTTTTGGCTGCCTTGGTCACTGGAAGGACCCGGCTGGGCAGGTGGATGAGATGACTGGTGGCATCACTTAAAACTGGTGTTGCAGTACTGTGGTCCTTGGCTGTGGTGAAGGGGAATGACACCTGCAGTCCGGGGATGTTCCACTGTCTTTAGGGGTGGTCCCATCACCAGCTTGGTCATCTGAGCTGGTATCTTGCCAGGATCCACCATGTGGCCAGGGGTCTGCAGTGCCAGTGAGCCTAATTGTTCTTTGGCTGCCAGCCCCCACCTCAGGCACAGACAGCCCTGCAATGGGCTGGAATTTCCTATGGCTCCCAGGAGTTGGGTCCCTGGCTGGGCTAGAGGGTTTGACCACAGTGGTACCCCCAAGAGCCTTCATTGCAGGTACAAGGCCTAGCTCAGGTCCTTTGCCCGAAGTTTCCTTGCGTGGTGCCTGCAGACCAGACTTCGGTACTGACGAGGGGGAATCGTGCTGGGTGGATCCTGGTGCCGGCGATGCACTGCATGCCGACGCCAAAGTACTGTGTATGGAGTCTGAGCACGAGGGCTCCAATGCAGGGCACAGAGCAGCCTCCATGAGGAGGGCCCTTAGCCAAATGTCCTGCTCTTTCTGAGTCAGTGGACAAGTTTTTGCAGATCTGGCACTTGTCTTTTCGATGGGACTCCCCCAGAAACTTCAGACAACTCTCGTGAGGGTCACTGATAGGCAACGGCCGGCCGCACTAAGAACATGGTTTAAAGCCTGGGGAGCGGGGCATACCCCACTCCAGGAATAACTACTACTAAAACACTTAACAGCTAACTAATCACTGACTAAACAACAAGTAGAACAATCAGAACAGTGAAGAACCACTAATGCTCTGGCTAAGCAAGACCAGGCACTCCAACCATCACAGGCGGTAAGAAGGAACTGAGAGGGCGTAGGGCCATGGGTGCCTGATATACTGCCACATGAGCGCAGCACTCCAGAGGGTGCCACAGCGGACCCTACAGATACCGCTAAGGCAAATGTCTCCGACAACTGTACACATGGGTACGCACACCTAGAATGGAATCGACATGAGCAAGCACTCGAAGAGGAGATGTTAACTCAGAACTTGTACGCAAGGTCCTATGGGAAGAAAAAACTAAGGAAAATAAGAGTTCAGGAGAGCTGGCAGTTTCTCAAAGACAGTAAAAAGATACAATAGCAAAGACAGGAAGAACTGTAATAAGGACCCAATATGGCTCCATCGAGAGCTCTGTAGTACCCTGAAACTCAAAGGAATCTTACAAAAAGTGGAAACATGGACAAATTGCTAAAGATGAATACTATAGAGTAGTGGCAAGCATGAAGGGACAAAATCAGAAAGGCTAAGGCACAAGAGGACTTACACCTACCAAAAATAAAGGGAAGTGCAGGCTTCTGTGAGCAGTAAATACAACAACATCTGAAGAGGCTTTTAGAAGGAAGACAATATGGATAATGAGCGATCAGCTGTAGTGACCTGCACAGGATGTGCCATATTTGCGTCTCTCCCAGAGGATAGAAGCAACTTCTTCTGTATGAAGTGCAAGCTGGTCTCCATATTGGAAGATAAGGTTAAAGGACTAGAGAGACTTAAGTACCAACCCTGCATTGAATCATAGAATCATAGCATATCAGGGTTGGAAGGGACCTCAGGAGGTCTTCTGGTCCAACCCCCTGCTCAAAGTAGGGCCAACGCCAACTAAATCCCAGCCAGGGCTTTGTCAAGCCTGACCTTAAAAACCTCTAAGGAAGTAGATTCTACCACCTCCCTAGGTAATCCGTTCCAGTGCTTCACCACACTCCTTGAGACCATTACTCCTTGTTCTGTAATCTGGTACCACTGAGAACAGTCTAGATCAGTGCTACCCAAAGTGGTGGTCTGCGGACTGGTGCCGGTCCATGAGCCATCGGCTGCCTGTCTGTGTGCACATTGGGAAAAAAACTGTCAGTCCCCCACATCAGATAGCTTGAGAAGCACTGGTCTAGATCCATCCTCTTTGGAACCCCCTTTCAGGTAGCTGAAAGCAGCTATCAAATCCCCCCTCATTCTTCTCTTCTGCAGACTACATAATCCCAGTTCCCTCAGCCTCCCCTCATAAGTCATGTGCTCCAGCCCCCTAACCATTTTTGTTGCCCTCCACTGGACTCTTTCCAATTTTTCCCATATCCTTCTTGTGGTGTGGGACCCAAAACTGGACACAGTATTCCAGATGAGGCCTCACCAATGCTGAATAGAGGGGAATGATCACGTCCCTCGATCTGCTGGCAATGCTCCTACTTATACAGCCCAAAATGCAGTTAGCCTTCTTGGCAACAAGGGCACACTGTCAACTCATATCCAGCCTCTCGTCCACTGTAACCCCTAGGTCCTTGCATCAGAGAAAATTAAGACTTTCTGGATAGAAGTCAGCATTTGGTACTGCAGGCACAGCATGCTGAAGAATCAGAGAGGGCAGTGCAGAACAGAGAAGAAATTAGGCAACATGTGACCTTCAGAAGAAGAAAGAGGAGAATGCATGCCCCAGTGCAGATAGAGGTAAGAAACCGTTTTAAGGCTCTCTGCACAGGTACTATGGTGGAGAATGATTTGGAAGAGTCATCTGAGGGAAGGGATCAGAAGGAGACCCCATCGACCGAAAGGCACGGGAAGCATTGTCCTAGGGATGGGGGTTCCATGACCACCCCTCCCAAGAAGAGGGGATGGGTGGTGGTGGTCGGGGTCTCCCACCTAAGGGGTGGGAAAACACAGTCATCAAATCTGCCATCCAGACCAGGAAACTCAAGAAGTGTGCTGCTCGCCTAGAGCTAGAATTCAGGATGTGACTGAGTGTCTGCCAAGACCGATCAAGCCCTTTGACCTCTACCCCTTCCTACTTCTCCACGTGGGCACCAACGATACTGCCAAGAATGACCTTAAGCGGGTCACTGCAGACTACGTGACTCTGGGAAGAAGAATAAAGGAGTTTGAGGTGCAAGTTGTGTTCTTGTCCATCCTCCCTGTTGAAGGAAAAGGCCCAGGTAGGGACCATCTAATTGTGGAGGTTGTGGTTGCACAGGTAGAAAGGGCTTTGGATTCTTTGACCATGGGATGTTGTTCCAGGAAGGATTGCTAGGAAGAGATGGGATTTTCCCAATAAAGAAAGGGAAGAGCATCTCCACAGGTAGGCTTGCTAACCTAGTGAGGAGAGCTTTAAACTAGGTTCACCGGGGAATGGAGCCCTGGGGTAAGTGGGATACTGGGAGGAAACACAAGGAGGAGAGTACAACAGGGGAGGCCTCCAGATTCATACTGAGAAAGCAGGGCAATTGGCTAATTATCTTAGGTGCCTGTACATGAATGTAAGAAGCCTGGGAAACAAGCAGAAAGAACTGGAAGTCCTGGCAGTCAAGGAACTATGATGTGATTGGAATAACAGACTTGGCGGGGCAACTCACATGACTGGAGCAACGGTGTGGATGGGTATAAACTGTTCAGGAAAGACAGGCAGGGGAGAAAAGGTGGAGGAGTTGCACTGTACGTAAGAGAGCAGTACAATTGCTCAGAGCTCCAGTATGAAACTGGAGAAAAGCCTGTTGAGAGTCTTTGAGTTAAGTTTAGATGCGAGAGCAATAAGGGTGATGTCGTGGTGGGCGTCTGCTATAGACCACCAGACCAGGAGGATGAGGCTTTCTTTGGACAACTAACAGAAGTTTCCAGATCACAGGCCCTAGTTCTCAGAAGGGACTTCAATCACCCTGACACCTGCTGGGAGAGGAACACAACAGTGCAGAGACAATCCAGGAAGTTTCTGAAGTGTGTTGGGGAGAACTTCCTGGTGCAAATGCTGGAGGAACCAACCAGGGGCCGTGATCCTCTTGACCTGCTGCTCACAAACAGGGAAGAATTGGTAAGGAAAGTAGAAGTGGGTGGCAACCTGGACAGCAGTGACCATGAGATGGTCGAGTTCAGGATCCTGACAAAAGGAAGAAAGGAGAGCAGCAGAATGCGGACCCTGGACTTCAGAAAAGCAGACTGATTCGCTCAGGGAATTGTTGGGCAGGATCCCCTGGGAGGCTAATGGGGTGGGGGGGGGGGGAGAGAGAGAAGGAGTCCAGGAGAGCTGAATGTACTTTAAAAAAGCCTTATTGAGGGTGCAGGAACAAACCATCCCTATGTGCAGAAAGAATAGCAAATATGGCAGACAACCAGTTTGGCTTAACAGAGAAATCTTCAGAGAGCTTAAACACAAAAAGGAAGCTTACAAGAAGTGGAAACCGGGACATATAACTGGGGAGGAGTATAAAAAATGTTGCTCAAGCATGCAGGAGTATAATCAGGAAGGCCAAAGCACAACTGGAGTTGCAGCTAGCAAGGGACGTGAAGGGTTTCTACAGGTATGTTTGCAACAAGGTGGTGGTCAGGGAAAGTGTGGGACCCTTACTGAATGGGGGAGGCAACCTAGTGACAGATGATGTGGAAAAAGCTGAAGTACTCAATGCTTTTTTCTGCCTCAGTCTTTACAGACAAGGTCAGCTCCCAGACTGCTGCACTGGGCAGTACAGTATAGGAAGGAGGTGAGTAGTCCTCAGTGGTGAAAGAACAGCTTAAGGACTATTTAGAAAAGCTAGACATGCACAAGTCCATGGGGCCGGATGCAATGCATCTGAGGGCGCTGAGGGAGTTGATGTGATTGCAGAGCCATTATCTTTGAAAACTTCAGGCAATCAGGGGAGGTGCTGGACGACTGGAAAAAGGCAAATATAGTGCCCATCTTTAAAGAAGGGAAGGAGAAGAATACAGGGAACTACAGACTGGTCAGCCTCACCTCGGTTCCTGGAAAAATCATGCAGCAGGTTCTAAAAGAATCCATTTTGAAGCATTTGGAGAGGAAGATGATCAGGAACAGTCAATATGGATTCACCAAGGGAAAAAGTCATGCCTGACCAACCAGATTGTCTTCTATGAGATAACTGGCTCTGTGGATATGGGGAAGCGGTGGACGTGATATACCTTGACTTTAGCAAAGCTTTTGATATGGTCTCCCACAGTATGCTTGTCAGCAAGTTAAAAGTAGTATGGATTGGATAACGGACTATAAACATGGATAGAAAGCTGGCTAGATCATCGGGCTCAATGTCTAGTTGGCAGTTGGTATCAAGCAGAGTGGGAACTGGGCCTATATTGTCTGCAGAAGAGAAGAGTGGGGGAGGATTTCATAGCAGCCTTCAATTACCTGAAGCGGGGTTCCAAAGAGGATGGAGCTAGACTGTTCTCAGTGGTGGCAGATGACAGAACAAGGAGCAATTGTCTCAAGTTGCAGTGGGGGAGGTCTAGGTTGGATATTAGGAAACAATATTTCACTAGGAGGGTGGTGAAGCACTGGAATGGGTTACCTAGGGAGGTGGTGGAATCTCCATCCTCAAAAAGTTTCTTTTTAAGGCCCAGCTTAACAAAGCCCTGGCTGGGATAATTTAGTTGGGGGTGGTCCTGCTTTGAGCAGGGGGTTGAACTAGATGACCTCTGAAGGTCTCTTCCAACCCTAATCTATGATTCTATGAAGGTCCACTACTTAGTGGGGGAAGGATAGCTAAATACAGAAGACATCACGAAGACGGAGGTGTTCAGTGCCTATTTTGCTTCAGTCTTCACTAAAAAGCTTAATTATGACCCAGTGCTTACACAATTAATATTAATAATGGGGAAGGAACACAAGTCAGAATAGGAAAAGAACAGATTAAAGACTATTCGGATAAGTTATATGGATTCAAGTCAGCAGGACCTCTAGGATACTTAAGGTACTAGCTGAATTGATCTCTGAACTCTTAAAGATTATATTTGAGAACTCATGGAGGATGGGTGAGGCCTCAAAGGCCCGATGAAGGCCAAATGTAGTACCTCTCTAAAGAGAATTAAAAAAAGAGGACCAGGGAAATTATAGTCCAGTCAGCCTAACTTCAATACCTTGGAGAAGCTCTCTCTACTATGACAGGTTTCAGAGTAACAGCCGTGTTAGTCTGTATTCGCAAAAAGAAAAGGAGTACTTGTGGCACCTTAGAGACTAACCAATTTATTTGAGCATAAGCTTTTGTGAGCTACAGCTCACTTCATCGGATGCATACTGTGGAAAGTATAGAAGATCTTTTTATACACACAAAGCATGAAAAAATGGGTGTTTACCACTACAAAAGGTGGTCTCCCTCCATCCCACTCTCCTGCTGATAGCAGCTTATCTAAAGTGATCACTCTCCTTACAATGTGTATGATAATCAAGGTGGGCCATTTCCAGCACAAATCCAAGGTTTAACAAGAACGTCTTTGGGGGGGGGGGGGGGGGGGAGGCACCAAGGGGTCATGTCCAAGTGATCCCAGCAGGGTCAGTACACTAATGCTAGCCAGATCTGAAGAGGTCTGAGTCACAACCTCACTTGTTTCACTATGTAAGTGCATGATGCCATATGCCCCAGGAGTTTCAGGCAGTTTCTTGCTGTGTTGATGGGTTGGTTTCTGAGGCTCTCTACAATGGAACCCAGGGCCTGGAACCAGGCTTCTGGAAGAAAGGTTCTGGCCTGGACCAAGTCAAGGACTTGGATTCTATCATTTGGATGGGGACAGTGTTGATTTCTGCATGTTTATCAACAGACCTAACCTCTGGAAGGTTGACAGTATTAGCCATATGTCTGCCTCCACCTGGGCCCTAGTCTGACTTCCGATCAGCCAGTTAATGAGGTAAGGACATATCTAAACCCTTTGTTGCCTTAGGAAAGCTGCAACAACTGCAATGCACTTTGTTAATACCCATGGGGCTGCTGGCAGGTCAAATGTGAGCACTGGTACCTGATTCACAATGAATTGGAGGAATCTCCTGTGACCTTGGAAGATTGAGATATGAAAATAAAGTGTTCCAGTCGAGGGTGGCATACCAGTCCCCTGAATCCAGCAAAGGGATAATGGAGGCCAAGGAAATCATACGGAACTTCTGCTTCCGCATGAATCTGTTGAAGTTTCGCAAGTCCAGGTTTGAGACTCCTTTTGGCCTTCAAGATTAGGAAACAGGAGTAAAACCCCTTGCCCCTTAGCTCCAGAGAAACCACCTCTACTACTCCCACTTGCAGAAGCATTTGCACTTCCTGGATTAGAAGTTGCTCATGAGAAGGGTCCCTGAAGAGGGACAGGGAGGAAGGGAGAACTGAACTGCAGGGGCTATCCTATGTGCATAGCACCTAGCAGTCTGAGGTGATACGGCCCCACGCCCAATAAAAGTGGGATAACCGGTCCACAAGAACTGCGGCAGGTGGATCCAGACATTGTCCTGGTACAACGTCCTTGGATGTACCCTTAAAAGGCATGCTCAGACCCAGCCAAATGTGTGGTGGGGCCAGCCCTGAGGGTAGACAAGGACTGGGGAGGCAGCCTCCTCTTATAGCTCATACCCCGCCTCGTACTGTAATCCTGCCTTGACTGAGGTTAGTTGAAACAGGGCAATGGCTGGGGTTTAAAAGTGCTTCCTTGATGGGGCTAGAGTGTATAGTCCTAGCGACTTTAGGGTGGATCCTTTAAGCTGCGGTGCTCAAATCTGTCTGCTCTGAAAAGAGAAATGTGCTCTTGAAAGGGAAGCCCTCGATAGTCTGCTGCACTTCATATGGGAGGCCCGAGGCCTGTAGCCATGAGCTTCTCCTTCCAAAGCCACGGTTTGTGCAGCAGAGTCCATCACAACCAATGCTGCTTGCAAGTACACTTGCCACTGCTCTGGCCTCCTCAACTAGAGCCAAGAACTCGGCACTAGATTCCTGTAGCAGGAACTCCTTGAACTTAGTCATTGTGCCCCAGGAATTAAAGTCATAGTGGCTCAGGAGCATCTGTTGGTTGGTGATTTGAAGTTGGAGCCCCCCTGCCCAGTGGAGTAGATCTTTCTGCCAAAAAGATACAGCTTCTTGGCATCCTTGGCCTTGGGGGTAGATCCTTGCTGTCTCTGCCTCTTGTTTACCACTGACAGCACTAGCAACCCTGGAGAAGGATGGGTGTATAAGTACTCAAACCCCTTTGGGGGAACAAAATATCTTTTCTCCACCCCTCTTTGCAGTAGGTTGCAAGGATGCTGGAGTCTGCCACAGTGCCTTAACGAGTTCTAGAATGGCACCATTCAGAGGCAAACCCACTCGCGATGGTCCCAAAGGGGCCAAGATGTAAACCAGGGCATGGGAGGCTTCCAAGATTTCCTCCACCTGGATCCCCAGGTTTTGGGCTACTTTCCTGAGGAGCTCCTGGGGTGCCCTTTAATCATCCTGAGCAGGTGCAAATGAAGTCCCCACTATCACCCCATAAGGAGGATGTTAGGACAGGTACAGGGCCCTGTTCCTGTCCTTCAGCAGCTGAAGGATCCCACAGTACCGGGTCCTGAAGTTCAGTGCCAGGCTTGGTACCAGGTCCTGACTCCCATACCAAAGGAAGTGGTGGGGGAGCTGTATGCACCAACAAAATGGAGTAAGATCTCCTTGACTGAGACCCTTGGACCAGATAGAAGGCCCAGGGATTCCAGAAAGGCCATTGCACCAGTTTTTGCCACTGTGCTGGTCAGGCCATTGGTCAGAACTCTTGGCCCATATCAGCTGTCAGGTATCAGTGGTCGGAGTAGTCTGAGCTCCTGTGGGAGGTGAAAGTTTCCACGTCAGAGTCCGACTGCGAGGAGTCGCCCAAGAGCAGTGCCAAGAGGTAGGCAACAGGTGCCGTGTCATCATTGCCGGTTTTCCCTGCCTTGTGGGGCCTCGGTGCCATAGTCATTCATCTCTTGTGCCTGTTCATGCCTGGTGCGGAATGGCAGCACAGGAGGCATAGTAGCTCCCTTGCTGCCTCAAACACCTCTGGTGTGGATGGAAGCACCGGGGCTGCAGTCCGATGGCTCTCCCTCGGAGGAGAGTCCAACAGTACTGACTCAACAGGACCCTTTCCTGGGCCGGAATCAATGGTACTAGGCTGACAACTATTGAGTCCAAGTGGCCTGACACAGGCCTCATTCTGCCAGCTTCCTGTGACCAGCGGGTCTCGGAGTTAGGGAGTACTCCATCTGTTTTTCTTTGCTTCTTCCTCCACACCGGAAACTGAGATCTGTGCAGCGTGTCCTGGTGCAGTGTAGACCGCCTCTGTATTGGAAAGCTCTGTCGGTGCAGAATGTCCTGGGACGTGGAATCCTTCCTCAGTGCTGAAGAAGCTGAGCTATACTGCCTGTCTCAGAAGCCAGTGCACTTCTCAACAGGTTAGAGATGCGCAGTGTCAAGTCAGCAGGACTTGGCTCCGAGGCCAGATGGAGAGCCACCTCCATAAGAAGGAATTTGAATCTCTAGTCCCTGTCCTTTTTGGTATGGGGTTTCAACCCCTTACAAATCCTGCAGTGCTCCAAGAGGTGAGACTCCCCCAAGCACTTAAAGCAAGCAGAGAGAGGGTCACTATATGGGCACAACTCCAGGGGGCACCAGAGCCGACGCAACAGATTCCATAGAGGGGAAAAAACTTTCTGATGGCAGTACACGGAGCGCATGCACACACCACCACACTGGAATGGACATGAGCAAGGATGCAAAGAAAGTTATGATCATGTCTCTCTCCTCTCATCCCCACATAACCAGATTTTGAGTTATGTTCACAGTGCGGAACATGCAAGCGCATGTAGAAGTGCTCTAGTCCCATCTGTTTTAGACATCCCTAATGGGATGCCTTGGGAGGTGACAGCAAGACCCATGCTAAGTACTTCTCAGATCAATACTCCTTGATGTAGCATACATCATTGTTTGTAACCCAGAATTTGCCAAGTAACTTAACTATTGCCGGTGTTCCCCTGTATGTTTCCTGACGATCCAGTTACTGAATCAGGCCAAAACATGCATACAGTGAACACTTTACAATAATCAAGCATAGGAAGGATATTGGATTACTACAGGCACTTCAAATCACAAAGATTTTATCATGAGGTAAGTAGGCAAGATCAGCGCTATAACCCTGACCTAGTTTACCTCACAGTAAAATAAGTGTCTTGTCTCCTCTATGCTTTTACTGCAGAAAAACTAACATGTTTTAGTTATCCCGTGGTGAAAACACACCCTTTGCGGGGGAGGGTGTGTGTGTTAGTGATGACATAGTATTTGGTTAACATGTTCAACTGTCTACCAAAAGTTTGTGACATGCCAAAAAATAAAGTATGCAGCATAAAATAGAATGTAATACCAAAATCATAAAGAACATTGTATCGATTGTATTAATTTTCATGCTTCCTTGAAAAAAGCCATTTTTTTTAATTTACCTGAACCTGCTACAGAATTTCACTGTGTCACACCAACATGTCACAAAATTTAGACGGCACTTCCATATAATTTGGGTCCCGTTATTACCAATTACATGATGCTATGCCATCAACAGCTCCAAATATATTCTGGACAAAATGGCATGCTGTGGAACCTCACATGCAAGTGTCCTCAAAGTAGATGAGCCTGGTACTATTGTCTAGGACCTTTCAGAAATAAGAGTCACCCAAGAGTGGCCCTGTCAATTCATAAATTGCATAGCAGACAACTACAGTATCAAAGACAAGAGAGAGACTAGGAGAACCGGAATGTCTCATTAATCCCAGCAGATCAACTACCACAACTGACAACTTCTGCTATACAAGGACTAAAACCAAAATGACTGGAAACAGAGACCTGATCAAACCAGCACCTTGCCTTCCCTTGTGTTGCTATGCCAAATATTAAAATGGCCTCAATATTTCCCAGCTGGTAGTCAATAAGTTACCCCACCAAGTCTAAAGCTCCTCTAAGAGTCACAGACTGAAATTCATGCAGAAACATTTTCTCCCAGAGAAGAAAATTCAATTTCAGAGACAAGAGCGTCCTTAAAGCAACTGTATCTATGAAATAACTGGAAAATTCACAGAGAAAAAAACAAAACAAAACACCCCACTTCACTGTCACCTGGTGCAAATCAACTGGATTAGCAAGTCATCACAGTTCTGCTTTGTTTCCAGCACACCAACAGCAGAAGACCTCAAGAACGCTAACTGAAACAGATCCACAATTTGGAACAACTTCTGACAAGAGCACTCTAAACAGTCTTCTCTTCTGCTTCTGTCATGTCACCTGTATATCACCAATTTGGAGGAGGAAGAGGGTGTTTAGGCATCACAATATTGATGGAGGAAGACAACCTGCATTTGATTAAACCATCAGTAAAATGTTTTTTTTAAGCCAAGTACTCTCCCTGAGAACCCACTGGAACTCAACAAGGTTTCATTAGCCCCCAGGGCCAGACAGTCAGAAACGGTATATTTTGCCTTAGCAGAAGAAAATTTTAAAATGAAATACATAATTATCTCGCTAACTAGATCTTACCATTTGCCGATATTCCCGAATCATTTTTAGTTTATCTTCTCCACCTTTGTTTTCTTCTTTCTGTTCGATGCTGCTGATTATTCTCCATGAAGCTCTTCTAGCTCCAATCACGTTTTTATATGCCACAGATAGAAGGTTTCTTTCTTCCACTGTCAACTCCACATCCATTCCAGCCACTTTTTTCATTGATTCAACCATTTCTAGGAGGAAAAGGTTACTGATTAGGCATATTAAACAGAGTTTCCCCACAGACTTCTGAATTGCTTATTTACTTTATTCCTTCTCAAAACAGAGACTTTTAAGCCATTCAGTAAAAGATTAAATTTTCAGAATTATGCACTAATCTTCATTTTCAACAAACTGGGCTCAGTCCTACCCTTCATCGCCTCTGACTCCTCACCTTTTAGATGACAGGTGACAACTTAGACAAGCAACTCAAAAAATATTAGACAATTCCCACATCAACATTAAACCACTAAAATCTTCTGGGTAGGGATCAGGTCCACCTCTTTGTACAGTGCCATGATCCTCATTGGTGCCTGAGCACTCCTACAATATAAATATTAAAATTAATTAAAACACTCTTATAATGTTAAAGCTTCAAAATCAAACCCTCAAAAGTTAGGACATGCCAAAACTAAGTTTGTCTGTGCAACCATATTCTTCCTCCTTGTATGTATTAGGATACATGTTTTATTACAGGATCACATACTATTTTTTCCACAGAATGCCTACCTCATTCAGTGCATGGGATGGACAGTGTCCACTGAAGAGCTAGCTATTCAATATTTCTTTGTAGCCTTGTCATTCATTGTATCGTTCCATGCTTTACTTACTGAACATCATTTAAACTCTAGACAGAATACAATACAGAAATATGGATTTTCCTATGATGCTCATTTTGGAGTGTGAATGATTTAAAAATGTGAATTTATCTTTACAACACCCCTTAGACAAGAGGGCATTATCCCAATTTTACAGATGAGTATCCAAGAGAAGGGTGAAGTTGTCAAGCATCCACTAATTTTGGTTGCCCAACTTGAAACATCTAGCGCCTAGTTATTTTTGAACAACTTCCAATTTCTGCAATGAGGTAAGGTCAATAGTGGTTCTCAAACTTATTTCATTGGTACCACCTTCTTTGTGTCTGTAGTAGTTTACACCACCAACTGCCAGCACACACACCAGCACCCAGCTCTGAAGGAGCGCTGAGCCAGCAGCGGCACAGAAGGGTGGCAATGTTAAAAGTGATATTGATCAATATCACTTTTTGCAGCAGATTTAGCGCCCTATTGCTACTCTTACTTCTGCCGCCTTCTGTTGCCACCTCAGGGCTGACACCTGGAGCCCTGCTGCCTTCCAGTGAGGGAGAGAACCCAAGCCCAGGTGGCAGTGCTCCAGCTGTCCCCTTTATCCAAGTGTGCACATCCCTTCTGCATGAGCCCCAGACACCCAGGGCGGAACCCAGAGCTCTTTAAAAAAAGTACACAGTTCGTGCTTCCTTCGGAGGCCCGCCCCATAGTTTGAGAACAGCTGATATACAGAGACCTCAGCCTGCTTAATACCATAGTAAATATACCATTAAAATCCTTTAAACCATTTAAAAAATAGTTAAAGCATTTAAAACATAGCATTAAATAAGGCTCTCATTTTAACAATATCCCTTGTTCCCTCTCCTTTTAGCTGGAGAGCATTTTTAGAAGGAAAACCCCGTTTTACAGTCTTAGGCTATTTCTACACAACACACCTTAAACAGTGCGGCTGTGCCCCTGCAGCCACACCATTGTAAGGTGCGTTGTATGGCTGCTCTTTATCACCGACAAAATAAAACCAGCCCAACGAGGGGCGGTAGCTTTGTTGATGGGAGAATGGCTCCAGACAACGAAGCACTGTCCACATCAATGCTTTTCATCGCTAAAGCTTGTGTCATTCAGGTGGGTGTTTTTTCACACCCGTGAGCAACAAAAGTGCCAGTGTACACATAGCCTTAGATAGTAACAAAGATGGTAATAACTGTCCTTTTGTGGAACAGAGAAGTTAGCAGAGATGAGCTGGAGTTGCTGCTATTTTTAAAGTCCAATCCCATTTCATCTCAGGTGGTGTTGCGGCTTCAGCTGGTAGTGGTTAACAAAGTCATCTGGATCCCTCTCTCTGGTCCATCCTGGTCAGAACATCACTTAGGATTAGGACAAAAAAAGTTCAGGGTCCTAGGAGATGGTGGAGGGGGCAGCCATGATGAAGCTCACTTCAGTAGTCTTCATCTGTTCCTCTCCATTCTGCCTTTAAGAGCCCAACAAGGAAGTGATGGATAGAATAGCCCATCCCCTCATTATTTTGTCCATCCATTAGGTCTAATATCTGACACCAATTTTGGTTAATTAATTTTTGGTTCCACATATTTGGTTTTTACCAAATATGATTTCAACATAATTCTTGAATTTTAACATGTCCTTTTTCTTTGAACTAATTTAGTCTGTCTGGTTTTCTTGCACCTGTTTACAACATGCATTGTTGAAAGCAACAAAACATTTTCCATCAGTATTTATTATTACAGGTTATTGTAACAACTTATGAACTTGCACATACTTTTTACAATTGCGCTTACAATTAGGGTACATTTGTAGGCTCAAATATCACAACAGGTTCCACAAACAGCCTCATTCACTACATAACCCTGATTCGTTCCCTGAGCACCATCTATCCTGTGCACTTAATGAGAAAGGATTCTGTGGAAAAACAGAACGTAATCATAAATTAACTACTGCACCACAACACTTATGCACAAGAGGGCCAAATTAAGGTTGCACAGAAAATTCTTACATTTTCTAGCTTCTGATTGCTTGACTTTGCAATCAAAGATCTTTTAATTCAGAGCGGTTTTTTAAATGTAATTTCTTGCTTTAAAAAAAAAAAAAAACAAATTCCATCACGTGGAACCATACTCCTTCCCATGCAGGTCTATATCAAGGTTGGTACCCTTACAGCCACAGCCCAGACAGTTAACAGGGTAACTGGTAACAGGAACAGACTTATCTTGTATATGGACTTCAGTCACGATGGTTATGTCTACACTGCAATTAGACACCTGCCACTGGCCTGTACAGACTCAGGACTGCGGAGCTTGGGCAAAGGGGCTGTTTAATTGCAGTTTAGACCTCCAGGTTCAGGCTGAGACACCTTACAGGGTCCTAAAGCCCAGGCTCTAGCCGAAACCTGAACATCTACACCACAATTAAAGCATCGCCTTAGCCAGGTGCCACAGGCCAGTCATGGGTATCTATCTGCAGCATAAATATAACCTAATAGGAGGATAAGACACTTAGCGGTGAAACCCAGTGGCAATCTGCCAACAGCAGAGGACTGTTGGGACTCAAGAGTCCCGGGTTCTAAATCTAGGTTCTGCAGAGAAGCATGTTCTAGTGGCTAGACTTCTGCTGTCTCCTGCAGATGCCCCTCCCCCCCATCTACCTGATCCCCAGCCTGTTCCATCCTGTCTCCATACCCCTGCTCCCATTGCCGCTGCTGCCACCACCAGCCTGCCCCAGTGCTAACCTCTCTACAGTCAAGCAAGTCAGACTACCTACTCATTCTCCATGCCAACTGGTCACCAGCTAGGGGAGCACAAACCATAGCAGCATATCTCCTTGTGGTCAGTTACCAGAGTGGCTCTCTGCTGCCAGGAGGAGCAATTTTAGGAACCAGGCCTTTGCAGCCCCAAGCTGGAACATGCTTAGTTGCTCTGTAAGGATGATCCAGTCTGCATGCAGAAATTATGTTGGTACAGCACATGCTCAGTGGAGACAGAATCCTTGGGAGACTAATGCTGCCAGTCCCTAAAAAACCCTCTACTAAGAACATATGCACTGAGATTTTCAGAGGCTTACAATTTAACCAAATTGGGGCAGATTTTCACCTGGATAGCAAAGACATGTTCCTAGTAGTAAGGTGACCCCCCCGGTCAAACTTCAAATCCCCACTTGAAAGCATGGAGGGACTAGTGGTTTTTAATTAAACCATTTTAAGAATTTAACATGGGGTCACAGAAAAATATACTGTTTTTCCTTTCTCAGAAATAGCTTAACCATTTTGTTGAAACTTCATCTAGTATGGAACATTTTGGTCCAAACAGCTGAAGTTGAGCAAATCATAAGCAACTAAAAACAGGGTCTTTCAAACAAACATTTTACAACCTTAACTAGTGGCAGTACTAACAAACTATGATTAGAATATGTATTTTTTGTAGCTTGTGTGATAGGTTCTATAAATTATTTTGCTTTTGATTAAAGAATGGCTTTAACTCTGACCAAACAACTGATTTTTAAGCTTGTAAAAAAAGACACCTTAAAATATTTCTATGTTCACTTTTAGGTAGAATAATCTAATATGCCCTAGTATTTCTGACCAATATAGGTACATATCGACTAAGCAAGGTATTCTGCCTTCCAGAACACTGGGTCTTGTGGTCAGAGAAAATGACTGGGGTTCTGCCCTGCACTCTAATCCCAGCTCTGCCATAAACTTGCTGTGTGATCTTGGGCAAAGTTAGCTAACATTGTTGCG
This sequence comes from Natator depressus, assembly GCF_965152275.1. Lineage (NCBI taxonomy): Eukaryota > Metazoa > Chordata > Testudines > Cheloniidae > Natator > Natator depressus. The sequence goes on along the minus strand of NC_134250.1, from coordinate 97,825 downwards.
TCTCAGTTTCCTTATCTGTAAAATGGAAATGCTACTTTACACCTCATAAGTGTGATGAAACTTAATTTTTAAAATATGGCTTTTAAGATCCTCAGATGGGAGGAACTAGAGAAATGTAAAGTATACATAAGTGAAACTGTTTCGTAACCTTAGCTAGTGCACATACCTGTGACAGCTGTGGGGCTCCCTTGCTTTACAACACTTCAGCCAATTTAGCAATAAGATTTGTCAGCTGTTCACTGATATGGTATTGTCACCCATTTTCTGCACTTTATCTATTATTACGTATCGATACTGACAATCAAGCTGCTATCCCCAGGCTAGATCAGCATCAACTTGGTTCTGTCCTAGCAAGTTTTCTTCAGAGTCTTGGGGGGCCAAAAGAAACTGACAAAGGCATATAGGAGAGCTCCTTCCTCCAATTCAAAAGAATGGCATTCAATACACAATTCAGGTCTGTCTGTTCTTGAGCATGACCCCACATTTGCCAGTTGTGAGAAATAAGATTATGGCCAGAGCTGATCCCACATGACGAATAACTGATGTGCCACTAAAGGTTTTATTAGCTACTAACCCTAACCCCATACTTTTCCAATGGGATCAACTATAGTGCTTTTTAGCTCAGTTAGGTGAAAAGCGAACAGGGTCTTAACATTGAACCTGTCCCACAAACTGTCTCCCAACAGAGATTAATAACCCTCTCCCTATCTGTCCAGTTGTTAAGAATCTGCACAGAAAGCCAAGAGGTGTTAAAGCACGTGCCATTATAGGCATATCCCCATTTCATGATTTCCAGGACCCATCCATATGAAGAAATGACATGTCATACCAAAATAGGTTGGGACAAATTAAACAGAAAGAACTGGTTTTATCAGTCCTGCTGCAGGTTCTCTTACCTTCAAATCTGTTGCCTGGATGCAGCTCTGCCTGACAGACTGCTAAAGGGAATTATGACATTTTGTTCTCTGATAGAGGACAGACTGATTTTCAGAGTGTGCTTCTGTGAATAACTGCTATAAAAAAAACTTCTTTACTCTGTTTTCAGTTTCCTCAGGAACTCATCCATCTTTGGACTGAAGAGGCTTGAAAACCCTTGAAAGGGAGATCAGAAACCTTTGCATGGGCCATGAAGGACAAATTCAAATTCTTAAGCCAAATGGGTCTTCATAAAAGCCATGGCCAAAGCATAAGAAGCTTGGTACAGTTTGTCCTTCATAAGATGCCCCCAGCATATGCCTTGACACCACCTCCTGACCTACTCCAAGAGGGGTTCACTAACTTTCTTCCCCCAGAATGAGTATGGCCCAGGAAGCACCCTTTTTCCACAAAGTTAAAAGGGTCATGACCACTCAGTAACTGGTCACATTCAGAGTCTGGTATGCAGAGGAATAGCCTTGTGCCCCATTATATCCAACTGTTTTGATTCAGTTGAGGATAAATCAAACCTGGATTACCTGATGGTAGTGGAAGCTACCAAGAACAAAATTCTGGTAAGAGATCAAACCCTTCCTTGGAAACTTGTACAAAGGGTATAAACGTCACCAGCCCCCAAATTTCCTTCAGTTCCTAACTCCAAGCACATCTTTTGAATCTCAAATGCAGAGGTGGAGGGGAGAGGGATGAGAAAGACAATTCCTTTAGGCTCTCCAAAACTTTAAACTATTAATACTGCTTAGACAACTGGTCATCTACTGGTAAGTTTCTGTGATTTTACAAATATAGATGCGTCTTACCAAGAGAAATAAAGATTTAACAACCCAGCACCCAGATTAAGCAGTTTCTGGTCTGGGTGAAAAACCTGATCTTTATAGCTGATACAAATGGTCTGGGCTGGGGGTGGGGATTTTTTTCCCTTCAATGTGGCTAAAACTGAGAAATGTACATGGGTGAACCCAAGTTGGCATAACCAGAATTCCTCGCCCCTCCCACCCCCTGGGGTTCTAATCCTGCCAGATTTTTGTAAAATGACTATGTCCTGTTGAAGGTATTCCACTTGAGTTAAATATCTGAAGAGTCATTGGTCCAGAGAGAGAATTATTCTCCTGCCTGGTGGTTAGTAAACCCACTTCAGAGGGTCAGAGACCCAGGATCTAGTCCACCCCACTCCAAGGACTCTATACAAAGTGGAACAGCTTCAAAAGGAGAGAATGGGAGAGAATCCCACACCAGAATATCCCATAGCTCAGTGGCTGGGGGAAATTACTTAGTCCCTAACAGGTTACAGCAGATAAAACCTAGGCCGCTCCCCAAACTAAAGAAAGAAGTCCTTTAGACTGTCAATGAATTCTGCAAATTCAAAAGGTCCAAATCTATTACATTAGCAGCAAATGTGAACGGTTCAGCTGCAGCCTTACTAGAAGTATGAAGGTTCAGAAAAAAAACAAACTTTCAGAAAAAAATTACCCACCCCCCAAAAGACCCACTATGGAAAAGTTGGGAATTTTGGAAAAAATTGCAAAGCAATTTATGAAATATTCTCTCAGAATTAACAGTGAAAAAATTTAGGGTAATGTTTAAAATAATGTTATTGCTGTCCTTCAGAATGCCTTCTATTAACAACTTATTTAAAATTAATAAAATGTTTCTCTAGACATGAGTTTCTTCTGGGTCCCAAAGCCCCATTATTGTGTCAGGTCAAGTCTATTAATATACTATTTCTGAACCCAAAAAATTAACTTTCATTTTAGTTTACAATATTGATGATTTCTATTGTCAATATTTTGTATTTCACACACACACACACACACCCCCCATTGTCAACAGCAAAAAAATACACCTAAGTACCTTAGTGTGCAGCTGCAGCTCCATCCCTAACACTAGGTATATCTGTCATTATGAAATAAGTATAAATTTAGTTTTGATTCAAACATACAAATCAGTACTTATGTGCTAAGTAAATTATACATAATTCATTTTTAACTCTTAAAGAAGAAAAAAGTTAGTTGCGATAAGCAAGTAACTACTACAGATATTTCTATTTTAAACAAAATTCCCATTTTTTCCCCTGGAAAAAAAAGGAAAAATGTTTTTTCCATGCCTTCAAAACTTCCAGAAATTGTGCACTCTAAGCCCTACAATCAATTATGTTTGTCATGACTGAAACGTTTAACAGGTACGCATATCATAAGAGCACATGCCACAATCTTCCACAACACAACTTTTTGCAAGCACAGAGGCATTAGTTCCTGTGTTCTGCCTACCTTAAATTCCCTCTCTGAAGTTTGCCAGCCTCCTCTTCCTGAAGAAACACCAAGGTTGGTTCAACATGGCAGCTTGGGTGCTACTTTAGAAGTTGCTCTATTCCAATGGTACATGAGAGTTGCATATATAGTTTGCAACACACTTTGGGAATTTGAATGATGAATGGCATATTAATGTAAACTTATTTAATGAGACTAATATATCTGCAGACCAGCAAAAAGGTTTTTAATATAGGACATTTAATTCCTTACCTTTTTTGTTATATATAAAGAGGCCTGAAAGGTTTACTTCAGCTTGTATTTCATTTTAGAAATTGCCAGGCCTGATCTACTCTTGTTTTGCAGGAGAATCTACTAGATGTCTTGTATTATTAGATCTCACACTTTAAATGGAGTACAGGGATATGAGGGAGGAGGAGATGGTCCTTTAACAAAGCATCTGTTCTCCAAAATGACAGTCACTTAAAGTGAAAAAGGTATTAGAAGAGCACAAATAGTAACTACAAGTTCTGTCTCTTAACTGATCAATTTTCACTATCTGCGCTCTGATGATATAATTTCACTAGTTCTCCACTCATCATATAATCTACAAAGTTTCACAGGAACTAAATGTCAAATGTAAAGAACAAGCAGAAATTAAAAACACCAAAAAAAAAAGAAAAGAAAAGAAAATGTTTAAGTTGAAGTGACAGTATTCCCTATATTTAGATTGACCATCACTATCTGTTATAAAAAAAATTCTTGCATCTTTAAAAAAAAAGAAAAAAAAACAACCCTCCATGGTTTGTAGCAGCATTTTGAAATCTGGCAGGGTACTCCTGGGGTGAAGTGGTTCCTTTTTCTGACCTCATGAAAATCTGTTCAAATTTAGGAGAGTTATAGTGTTTAAAATTGTCAATGCCCATCTCCATTTCAAACAGCACAGCTTTCTTATGGATTCCTGACAAAAGCCTATTCACTATTTCATTACTATTATGCATGCATTATCCCAAGTTCTAACATAAGCAGTCCACACACAGGAGAATCTCTGGGTGGGACAGACACCTCCTAACCTTTTGACCTCTGGAAAGAGACACTGAAGGGAACCAGGATACCATGATTTCCAAATGGAGGGGGGAGGGTCAAACATACAGACCATAAACCAGATCAGGCACACAGGACATACCCAGTCTGTGTATAATCTCAGTTTTCATATTAAAAAACTCTTTCGAGTCCTTATGGCTAGAGATATTACCTTCCAAATATGAACCAAGCATAAACAATGCAGTGATGTCTGCCTGAGTCTGCAGACCGCTTGAAACAATGAAAGGGGCAACCTAACCCCTCCCCTACTAATCTTATTGGAATATCAACTCTAGAACCTAATGATGAAAATACAGTGTCAAGATTAAGTACTGACTCGCTGATCATTTTAGCAGATGGAAGTAGGAGGTGGGAGGGAAGCCCATTGGGTTGGAATTGGAAGTTGCTGCAGAGAGAACAGGAGATGCAAAGATAAGGAAGGGTGAGCAAAACAGATAAAGGAGGGTGGGTAAGGAAGAGAAACAAAGGCCCAAAATAGTGATGGCCAAAAGGGGAGCAGAATTTTCCTCACTGAACGAAAGACATGAGAGCTGGAAATAATATTTAGTTTTTCACAAAGATCTCTGTGCAAATCTCTAATGGGCATCCCTTGTGCAATGTGAGTAGACAATCCTGAATTTAAACTGTAGCCTATGGATAAACAAACATTTAGCCCTCTCCTCTGCATGAGTTTAACACTCCTGAACTAGGCTCACTACTGGTGTTAATTCTGTGTCCTTAATCTTTAAGACAGAGCAAAGCCTTAACAGGCTCCACAGATGGGAATAGAACCCATATCCAAATCTCAGTCACATACCCATACTGCCCCCACAAAGTTTATTATGTATTTGTTTGTGGCTATACTGTCTGTAAAATGGAGCTATAATTCTGCATATGTAACCGCTCTTTCAATGCACTGTATCCTTTTCCAATGGCTGGGCCACATATCTTCTCTGATAGCTAACTTATTTAGCCCTTTAGCTGTGGTATAGGTCTGTGCTGTAGTGTTGAGTGTTTACAGCTCAACAAATCCTGCTGCTGGTGCATGATGGCAGTTGGGGCTGTTAAAATTACAAAAGCAAGTTCTGTTATGTGCCATTTTTCTTTCAAGTATAGGAAGTTGAATACAAAATTACATTAAGCACTCAAGTCCCAGTCTGTTAAATGGGAATAAACACTCTGATATCTTGCAAGGGAATGGAGAAGAAATATTCACTAATGTTTGAGAGGCTCAGATTGGTGAGGACCACAGAACAGCCATGAATAAATTAATTGTATTTTCACTGTAGCATTTGGATACTGTACAATGAAAAACGTATGGGGCTAACCACTGAACAAGGATTCAAGGAAATATTGAAGAGCTGCCTCATTCCCTGAGCACCATCCATCTTGTACAGAGACTGAGGCAACGATCCTGTGGAAAAAACAGTATGTGATCATGTAATTAAACAATTTTATCATAATGCGTATGCAGAAGGGGGCAGATTTAAGCTTGCATAGGCAACTGTAAATCTGGCATTTCCTAAGATTAGAGTACTTGACTGTACAAACTAAACATGCTTCCATAGTAGACTCTAACTTCACATGTAAACAGATTTTAAGGCCAGATTGGACCACTATTTTAGTCTAGTCAGAGTTCCTACATAACAAAGGCCACAGAATCTCACTAGTGAGTCCTGCATCACAACCATAACTTCTGGGTAAGCTAGAGCATATTTTTTAGAAAGACATTTTGACTTAAAGACTTCAGGTGATAGCAAATTCACCCCCCACCACATTGCTCCTTTGGTTAATTCCCTTCACTGTTACAAGATTTTCACCTAATTTCTAGTCTGAATTAGTCTAGTTTCAAGCTCCTGGATGTTATTATGCCTTTGTTTGCTAAATTAAAGAGCACGCTATCAAAAAATCTTTTCCACATATAGGTACTTACAGAGCAAAATCAAGTTACCTCTTAACCAGAAAAGGGCATTAGCCCATTTTACACAGAAAACACCAAAACTGCCATACCAGATCAGACTAGAAGTTCATCTAGGCCAGTCGTTCTCAACCAAGAGTCCGGGGCCCCCTGGGGGACTGCAAACAGATTTCAAGTGGTCTGCCAAGCAGATTCACTGCGGCCCAGGGCAGAAAGCTGAAGGCACACCAAGCGGGGCTGAAGCCCAGGGCCCCGAACCCTGCCACCTGGGGCTGAAATCGAAGCCTGAGCAACTTAGCTTTGCAGGGCCCCAGCCCTGCTTGCTACCCACTAATGCCAGCTCTGGCTTTTATATGCAGAAAAAAGTTGTTGTGGTACAGGTGGGCTGTGGAGTTTTTATAACATGTTGCAAGTGGGGCGGGGGGGCTCAGAAAGAAAAAAAGTTGAGAACCCCTGATCTAGCCATCTTGGAAAGTTCCCTAATTAAGGAAGAAAGTTTTTTCTGACCCCCCCCCCCTTAATTAGGAATTAAGAACACATGACATAAGAACAGCCATATTGGGTCAGACCAAATATCCATCCAGCCCAGTATCATGTCTTCCGACAGTGGCCAAAGCCAGATGCCCCAAAGAGAATGAACAGAACAGGTAATCTGCAGCACTGATCCACGCCTCCGCCCCCCCCATTCTCAGGTTCTGGCAAACAAAAGCTAGGGACACCATCCCTGCCCGTCCTGGCTAATAACCATTGATGGACCAATACTCCGCAAACTTTAGTTCTTTTTTTAACTCTGTTATAGTCTTAGCCTTCACAACATCCTCTGGCAAAGAGTTCCACAGCTTGACTGTGCATTGTGTGAAGAACTTCCTTTTGGTTGTTTTAAACCTGCTGCCTATTAATTTCATTGGGTGACCCCCTAGTTCTTGTGTTTGAGTAAAAATTAACACTTCCTTATTGACTCCCTCCACACCAATCATGATTTAATAAACCTCTATCATATCCCCCCCAGTCTCTTTTCCAAGCTGAAAAGTCAGTCTTATTGATCTGTCCTCATATGGCAGCCGTTCCATACCTCTAATCATTTTTGTTGCTCTTTTCTGAACCTTTTCCAATTCCAATACATCTTCTTTGAGATGGGACAGCCACATCTGCACTTAGTATTCAAGATGTGGGCTTACCATGGATTTATAGAGAGACAATATGACATTTTCTGTCTTATTATCTATCCCTTTCTTAATGGTTTCCAACATTGTTCGCTTTTTTGATTGCCGCTGCACACTGAGTGGATGTTTTGAGAGAACTATCCACAATAACTCAAAGATCTCTTTGAGTGGAAACAGCTAATTTAGACCCCATCATTTGATACCTACAGTTGGGATGTTTTCCAATATGCATTACTTTGCATTCATCAACATTGATTTTCCATGTACCATTTTGTTACCCAGTCACCCAGTTTTGTGAGATCCTTATGTAACTCTTTGCAGTTTGCTTGGGACTTAACTATCTTGAGTAGTTTTGTATCATCTGCCAATTTTGCCACCTCACTGTTTACCCCTTTTTCCAGATCATTTATGAATATGTTGAATAGGACTAGTCCCAGTACAGACTCCTGGGGGGATACCACTATTTACGTCTCTCCATTCTGAAAACTGACCATTTATTCCTACCTTATGTATCCTATCTTTTAACCAGTTACTGATCCGCAAGAGGACTTTCCCTCTTATCCCATGACAGCTTACTTTGCTTAAGACCCTTTAGCAAGGGACCTTCTCAAAGGCTTTCTGAAAATCTAAGTACACTATATCCACTGGATCCCCCTTGTCCACATGCTTGTTGACTCCCTCAAAGAATTCTAGTAGACTGGTGAGGCATGATTTCCCTTTACAAAAAAAAAAAAATGCTGACTTGTCCCCAAGAAATTATGTTCATCTGTGTGTCTGACAATTCTGTTCTGATTGTATTTTTTAAATGGACAACCTACCCTAAATTTTCAATTACTGAGGGACAATCTTCACTCATTGATATATTTTGCTTTCCACAACCAACTCTGTATAAACTTTTCATGAGTGATATACGCAAATAGTTGGATGCTAATATCTAAACTGTATTGTTAATTTTATTCACCTAAATTTGGGTTATTGCCGATTATGCACTACATGTATCTTATGACTTTTAAAACAAACTTTGTATTTGTGGATAATCTAAGCACTATACCCAGATGTACACTCTTTTCTTACCCTGTGTACTATAAGTTTTTTTAACATTAGTTTTAACCAGTTTGCCCAGTACTAAAGTCAGGCTTACTGGCCTATAATTGCCAGGATCACCTCTGGAGCCCTTTTTTAAAATTTGGCATCACATTAGCTATCCTCTAGTCATTTGGTACAGAAGCTGATTTAAATGATAGGTTACAAACCTCAGTTAGTAGTTCTGCAATTTCACATTTGAGTGCCTTCAGAACTCTTGGTGAATACCATCTGGTCCTGGTGACTTATTACGGTTTAATTTATCAGTCTGTTTCAAAACCTCCTCTAATGACATCTCAATCTGGGACAGTTCTTCAGATCTGTCACCTAAAGGGATGGCTCAGGTTTGGGAATCTCCCTCATATCCTCAGCCGTGAAGACTGATGCAAAGAATTCATTTAGTTTCTCCGCAATGGCCTTATTATCCTTGAGTGCTCCTTTATCATCTCCATTGTCTAGTGTCCCCACTGGTTGTTTAGCAGGCTTCCTGCTTCTAATGTACTTAAAACAAAAAAAACTGCTATTACTTTGAGTCTTTGGCTAGCTGGTTTATACAGTAATGCATGAGAGTTTACTTTTTTTTTTTTAAATCTTGCTATTATATTTCTGTATAATGTTCTTACCCATATCCTACTAAGATCTTTGCTTCAGTGATATTCTGTAATATTTATTACTTTCACAAGACATTTATGTTCAACCAATATAAACATTTAAGAATGGTCTTATTTAGTGTAACACAATAAAGCTTCAGTTTGATACACAACAAAACACAGTTAGTATGTAAAATGAAGAAACAGCATTAACAGACAAAGCAATCTCATTGCCTGAACAAGATATGTCTCTAGTGCAATGACAATTAAAATTTAACAAAAACCTACAACCTATGATTTTAATCAATTCACCTTGATTTTGGCTAAGTCAGTCAGTTGGTCAGATCTCATTTAGCAGTTGTTTTCCAAACAATGTTTTGTATCAACAATGTCATTTCAAGTAGGTTATTCTTTACTTTGAGGTAACAGCTTTAAACCAGTGAGATCTTCCAAGAATTGGCACGCTTTGTGTTTTATTAGTTACATTACAAGATGCATTATTTGGTAAGCGGTTTATAAAAACACCAGGAGAGAGCATGGTTTAATAGACAGGGCACAAGACTTGGGAGTCAGGAAACCTGGGGTCTCTTCCCAACTTTGACATCAACCTACTGTGTGATCTTGTACAAACCATTTCCAAATCCTTATGCCTCGGTTTCCCCATCTGTAAAACTGAAATGATACATTTCAAGATCTATAGATAAAAAGTGCTATACAGATATCTAAATAGTTTAGAAGTCATTGCATTTGTCTTCACATCCTCATGAAGAATCAAGATTATCTACTTATTTCATCATCTTTTTGCATTGTTGATACCATCACAATACTGGATATTGGAATGTAGGTGCATGTGTTCCCCACATATGCAATGATATGGCAAGGTAAGCACAGATGAACGCATTTCTAACAATTTTAACCTGACATTGTCCCTTTATTTTACAAAGCCATTTCAACAAATTGCTTTGGACTCTACAGAAAAATGTTGCATTCTAGCAAAGCCTGATTAACTGAAAATCTCATTACCAGCCATACCACTGTGTAATAATGCATAACCTTTCACCTCTTGAACTATCCAGTTTCTGCTTCCTTTTTCCTGAACAGACATTCATAGAGGCACAAAAAGGAGATGGGGAATCTTCTCACTAAAAGATCCAAAGATACAAATCCTTCACATTAATATTTTAATCATCAGGAGGGCTGGTTACTTTGCACTGCAGATGCCTATAGCAGAATTTGAAAAATTACCAGATACTAAGGGAAATGCCATGCAGATGCATACCTCTTCCTCAAAAAGCTATGGAGAAGGACGGAGAAATACCTACCAGAGTGCTTTTCACAGTCCCTGCTTGGGGCTCCAAATTGGGCCTGATCTACATGTAAGTTTTCCCAGCATAGCTAGGTTGGTTAGGACCATGAAGGAGAAAAATTTAAAAAAATTTAAAAAAAGATCACACCCCTAACCAACATACCTATGCCAGCAAAAACCCTAGTGTTGATGTAGTTATTCCAGCAAAAAAGCGATTTGCCAATATACGCTGCATCTACACTATGATTTGCCAATATACCATGTAACCACAAGGCCTTATGTATCAGCTACTGTCTACAAGATAGCCAATATGTTTTAAATCCCTCTACAGCTACTGGAAAGAAGAAATATTTTAATTCTGAATTATTCTAGCACAGTGGCTCTCAACCTTCCCAGATTACTGTACCCCTTTCAGGATTCTGATTTGTCTTGCGTACCGCCAAGTTTCACCTCACTTAAAAATGACTTGCTTACAAATTGAGACATCAAAGTGATCACTCTCCTTACAGTGTGCATAATAAACACCCATTTTTTCATGTTGTGTGTATATAAATCTCCTCACTGTATTTTCCACTGAATGCATCCGATGAAGTGAGCTGTAGCTCACGAAAGCTTATGCTCAAATAAATTGGTTAGTCTCTAAGGTGCCACAAGTACTCCTTTTCTTTTTGCGAATACAGACTAACACGGTTGCTACTCTGAAACCTATCAAAATACAAGTGTCACAGCACACTATTACTAAAAAAATTGCTTACATTCTCATTTTTACACAATTATAAATCAACTGGAATATAAACATTGTACTTACATTTCAGTGTATAGCATATAGAGCAGTATAAACAAGTCATTGTATGAAATATTAGTTTGTACTGACTTTGCAAGTGCTTTTTATGTGGTCTGTTGTAAAACTAGGCAAATATCTACGTTGACGTAGACCCTGGAAAACCTCTGCGTACCCCCAAGAGTACATAGACCCCCACTTGAGAACCACTGTTCTAGCACGCCCCCAGCCTCATGGCTATTCCAAAGGAAAGCATTTCCTTGACTTATCACTTCTTATGGCTCCATTTTGTGTCCTCCCCCCACCCCCACAATATATTCCTCCAGTGCTTGCATATATTGCTAATGGTAGTAGCTCCAGAGAGAACCTGACCTAGTTCCCTCCCCTTCTGAACAGCAGTAATGGTAGGAAAGATCCTGATCAATTTTTGTCTTGTCACTTGGGAAAGCTATGAGCAGCAACTAAGGCACCAGAATGGACTGCCTACCGATCAGAAAGCCTGTATTCTATAGGTTTGCACTACTTTCACGTTCAGTTTGTTTTCACTCACAAGTGACAAATCTAATTTAGTTTTAAATGAGAGGTAAGGGTTTAAAGTAAGCATGACAAACAGATTTTTCAAATCCCACCGATAGCATATATTACCTAAGAGTAGGTTCAGGAAGAATACCCTTAGTGCTCAGAAATATTTAACACCTTACAAATATTTAATCAGCATAACCCATGAACTTTAAAGAAAAAAATACAAGGCCTAGGAAAAACATTCTAAATTACAATAATTTTAAGCATAAAATGAAAGACTAATAAGATTTACATTTACTTCAAGCAGGGAGAAGTACATTGTATTTAATAAACTCCATAGCCTATGCCAGGGGACTAGAGAGGGTAAAAAAAAAAAATCGATAACCTAAAAAGACACATCACTAAACTATGATGGGCAAAAAAGGGAGAGGCACCTTCGAGGGCCAGGTCTGGGAAGGAGGTGGAGAAGGTAAAGAAGGGCCCACTAAGGGCCAGGCACCCCGATCACAGATGGGGGGGGGGGAAACTGGACGTTGACTGCGACGAAGTGACCTGGCCCCCACTACACGGGGCTCAGCCACTCTGAACCAGCCGTCTTCGGCCAGGTGCTGGGCAGGGCTCGAGTAAAAGGAACCACCTCTGTTCGCGCTAGTGACGGCACAAGAAAGGACGCAGGGTCCCTTTGTCGGGCTCCATCGAGCCGGGGGGTGGGTCCCCTCCCCCTACTCGCCCTTCCCAGCCACCATTTTATTCCCAGCTTTTGCCGCCGCCGACCCCCGCCACAGCCGACCCGAGACACCAACCCCCAGGGCTAGGCCGCCCGTTCACCCTAGTCCCCTACTCCTGGCTCCCTCAACCCGCGGGGCAATCCCTGTCGCCATTTTGTTCATGCCCCCCCTTCGCCGCCTCTGCCCCCCTGCCCAGCCGCCGCCATTTTGTGGCCGCTCCCTCCCTTTTCCCCCGGCACTACCCGGCCCGCCCGTCCTCCCGGCTCTCACCATCATAGCGCTCAGCCTGCTCAGCTAGCTTAGCCTGGTACACAAGGTCCTCCCGATCGTCCATGTCCAAGAGACGGGGCGGCGACGGGGACTACACGGGGTGGATGAAGGCTGATGAGTCCGGGATGCTCAGCCGCTACCAGCTCACTGTTCTCCTGGCAAAGATGGCGGTGATAGCGCCGCCTCCTGCTATATCCGGGTACTTCCGCCAGCGGACGCATGCGCATCCCGCGCACCACCATGGCAACAGTGGCTCCCTGGCAACCGGCGGGAGGAGAGAGACTCAGGGGTGGGGTCCGATGGGACGTCAAGTCTCCTGCGGCTGCCAGGCCCCGGAAGCGTGCGGGAAGGGAACTGTGGCTGGGCTACGAGGGGACGGGTCCTTGGCACTGTGATGGCGGTGTGAGGGTGAGGGGCTGCTGACACTCTTGGGATATAACTCTTGGGATATAACGGTTGAGGGTCCCCTGGAACTGATATATGGGGGACGGGGTCATGAGGGGCCTCTGGCGCTCCTGGGAAATGAGGGAGAGAGGGGGCCCTGAGGGCTTAAATGGGAGTTTAGGGGCCCCTGCACTACGATATAGGGGGTAAAGGGCCCTTGGCATGGGTAATGGGGAGTGAGGGGCCTCTGGCGCTACTTGGAAATGGGAGGGACAAGGGCCTGGGCATCCAGATGTGCCAGGGGGGCTGAAAGGCCCCAGCACTGAAATATTGGGATGGGTAAGGGTTCCTTGGCAGTGAGTTGTGGGTTTGCTTGATACATACCTGAAACTACAGTGACCACTGAGCCTACTGATTTATGCCAACACACTCATTTTTACTATTCCCTTGTCCCCTCACACCCATTCACCTGTTGCATTTTGTCATAGCCCTTGAGCTCTGAGGGACGGCAGGGAACATCTGTCTGTGTTACTCATTTACAATAGAGAGGCAAGGTGGGTGAAGTAATATCTTTTAGTGGACCAATTTCTGTTGGTGGCTATGTCTATACTAGCACTTTTGTCAGTATATGTCGCTCAGAGGTGTGAAAAAAAACACCCCTTGGAGTGACACATGATAAGTTACACTGACTGAAACACCTGTGTGGACAAAACTATGTCATCGGGAGGTGCTTTCCTGCCGAAATAGCTATTGGTGCTCATTGGAGGTGGTTTAATTATGTTGGCGGGAGAGCTCTCTGCATCGGTACAGCTGTGTAGCTGTAAGCTCACTAATGTAGACATGGCCAGTGAGTGAGACAAGTTTTCAAGCTTACCAGAGGCATAACTAGGCATTTTAATGCCTGGGGCGAGCAAGCATATTTGTGCGCCGTTCCAGGTTTTTTTCATAATTTTTCCACCCCCCGTAGCTTTGTGCCCTGGGCGGCTGCCCAGCTTGCCCCACCCTGGTTATGGCCCTGCAGCTTACACAGAGCTCTTCTTCAGGTCTGAGGAAAATAACTCCCAGCATCACTTCACATCTAAATGCAAGGTGGAATAGATTGTTTTGTATAAGTAGTTAGCACATATTGTAAGGGACCATTCAAAGGAAGGCAGAGTGGTCTGTTAAAACCTTTGAAGTCAGAGGATAAAAATGGGGGGTTAGTGGGTTACTGATTGTTGTAATAATCCAGAGTCTCTGTCCAGTCCATGATTTTTGGTATCTAGCAAAGTAATTAATTTAAGATCCCAAGCTCATCTTTTGAAAGTGTTTGGGATTTTTTGAGGATGAGGACTGATAGGACTGCCCTCATAGTTGTGAAGAAAACCTTGAAAATGTGGCCCAGGGGGTCACATAAGGTTTCAGCCCTAGAATGCAAATAAAAAAATCCAAATTTATTATTATTTTTAATATAATGATTTTGGAGGGCCTGACTCATGATTTTTCAATGCTTGGGGTTGGCAATGCTAAGGTTTTGAGAAGGAAACTTATAGCACTGAGCAATTTCAAGCAAACACTCAGGTATGTTTTACATTTTCATAGCCATATCTTAAAAAACTGTCTCATAGACATCTCCCCTCTAATTTCTAATTAATATCCCTGTGGCAACTACAGCACTTGTTTCCATGAAGAAATAATATTAGAAAAGTATTTACAGTTTTGTTTTTATTAATAGATTATAAAGGCAAAAAGAGACCACTGTGATCTAGTCTGCCTTTCCACACAACACAGGCAATAGGACTTCCCAAATTAATTTCTGTTTGAATCACAGCATATCTTTTAGAATAACTTCCAGTTGTGATTTAAAAATTTCCAGTGATGGAGATCCACCAGAAATCTTGCTAAATTGTTCTAATAATTAATTACTCTCACTGTTACAAATTTGTGCCTAATTTCTAGACCAAATATATCTAACTTCAACTTTCAGCAACTGGTTTTTGTTATGGCTTTGTCTGCTAGATTGAAGAGCCCTCTATTATAAATTTTCTGTTCACTATATGGGTATTTATACATTGTATCACCTCACACCTTCACCTTCTCTTTTATAAGATAAATGGGTTGATCTCTTTTAGTTTTTCACTGTGAAGTATGTTTTCCAGTGCTTTAATCATTCTCGTGGTTCTTCTCTGAATCCTTTCCAATTTGTCAGCATCCTTCTTGAATTGTGGGCATGAGAATTAGACCTGGTATTCAAGTCAACTATCTTACAGAAGTCTAAGTATATTACAGCAACATTATTACCTATATCAACCAAACTTGTAATCTTGTCAAAAAATGTATATTAAATTAGTCTGACAAGATCTATTTCCCATAATCCATTGTTGATTGATCTAAATTATATTACTTTCCTTTAAATTTTTATTAACCAAATTCCATATCTACTGCATCATTATTTCACCTGGAAGCAATGTCAGGCTGACAGGCTTATAATTCCCCAAGCACCCTTTTTAAATATTGGCACAACATGAGCTTTCTTTCCGTCTTCTGGAACTTCCCCAGCACTCCTAGCCTAACTGAAAATCAACATTAATGGTACAGCAAACTCATTAGTCAGATCTTTTAAAACTGTTGGATACAAATTAGAACTGATGATTTTAAAATGTCTAGCTTTAGTAGCTGGTGTTTAACATCCTCCTGAGTTATTGTTGGAATGGAAAGTGTTTCATTCTCATCATATGATATAGCATTTTTTTCCAACATGTATAAAACAAATATTTATTGAACACTTCTGCCTTTTGTGCATTATTGACAAATTCTACCATTTTTCATCTAGTAATGGACTGATACTATTGTTAGGAGTCTTTCTGTTCTTAATATACTTTAAAATACTTCTTACTGTCTGTAACTCTGCTGGCTATTGCTTCCCTTATCAATTTTCTACAATTTCTAGCTTCTAATTTATATTAATTACTATCAGCTTTACCTATCTTCCATTTGTTTTAGAGAGAGAGTGTGCAGCTGTCACTTCCCCACTAAGCCAGGTTATTTTTTTAATCAATGCTGCCTTCTTTCTTGAGTATGGCTTTTGAGACATCTAGTAAAGTGTTAATAAATGATTCCCAATTATCATTCAAATTTTTCTTTTTAAATTCTCTCAACCAGCTGATTTGGATCATAATTGTTTTGAGCTTTTTGCAACTGGCCTTTTAAACCACCGTGTGCGTGTGTGTGTGTATTTTACACACACACACACACACACACACACACACACACGGTGGTTTAAAAGGCCAGTTGCAAAAAGCTCAAAACAATTATGATCCAAATATATATACTAGGGGTCATCAAATGAAATTAATAGGCAGCAGGGTTAAAATAAATAAAAGGAAGTATTTCTTCATACAATGCACAGTCAACCTGTGGAACTCCTTGCAAGAGGATGTTGTGAAGGCTAAGACCATAACAGGGTTAAAAAAACAACTAGATAAATTCATGGAAGATAGTTCCATCAATGGCTTTTTGCCAGGGTGGGCAGGAATGGTGTTCCTAGCCTCTGTTTGCCAGAAGCTAAGAATGAGCAACAGGGGATGGATCACTTGATGATTACCTGTTCTGTTCATTCCCTCTAAGGCACCTGGCACTGGCCACTGTCGGAAGACAGGATACTGGGCTAGATGGACCTTTGGTCTGACCCAATAGGGCCATTCTTATGTTCTTATATACATAAAAGCTACTCTATACTTTTTCATGTTCTCTGTATGTATATATATATATATCTTCTTACTAAATGTTCCATTCTATGCATCCGATGAAGTGGGCTGTAGCCCACGAAAGCTTATGCTCAAATAAATTTGTTACTCTCTAAGGTGCACAAGTACTCCTGTTCTTTTCACTAACTTTTAGAAATTCTTAGGCTGTTTTAGTACTGGCTGCATGAGACCCCCGTGGAATTCCCTGTGGTCACTGAGCTTTTTTTTTAGTACTTGTTAGTGGTTATAGATAGGTGATTAAGCAGCTGGTCATCCTGTTTCCACATGTGATTTCGTGGTCTGTAACAGACACCAAGTAGTACCACATCTTGTGCTTTAATCTCTTAGGACACTGATCCATTAGTATTCAAGATTATTTTCTTCTGAGCACTTAGTGATGCAGAAACAGGTAATATTTTTAATATATATGCTCATTGCATCATTCTTAAATAGGTTATAACCATTGATTTTTAACATTGCATTCATACGAATCATCCTACCATGCTGATATATAGGCAGAGAATGCTGGGAGCAGAGAAATGTAGCCTGAACTTTTTGCTGGGGCTTCCACATATTTCATAGAATCATAGAATACCAGGGTTGGAAGGGACCCCAGAAGGTCATCTAGTCCAACCCCCTGCTCAAAGCAGGACCAATTCCCAGTTAAATCATCCCAGCCAGGGCTTTGTCAAGCCTGACCTTAAAAACCTCTAAGGAAGGAGATTCTACCACCTCCCTAGGTAACGCATTCCAGTGTTTCACCACCCTCTTAGTGAAAAAGTTTTTCCTAATATCCAATCTAAACCTCCCCCATTGCAACTTGAGACCATTACTCCTCGTTCTGTCATCTGCTACCATTGAGAACAGTCTAGAGCCATCCTCTTTGGAACCCCCTTTCAGGTAGTTGAAAGCAGCTATCAAATCCCCCCTCATTCTTCTCTTCTGCAGACTAAACAATCCCAGCTCCCTCAGCCTCTCTTCATAAGTCATATTTGGATATTTGCTGGCTCAGATGAGCTTGTGGTATGGACTAGCCTGGTTTTCTCCACTGCTAATGGAAAACAGTGGTAGGTGTGAGTAAGTAGCAGATGGCACTGACATTCCTGGTGAAGGAGCTGGAAGGGAGGCAGACTTTGCACACAGAATCCTTAGTCTGTCCTAATAGGAAAAATCACCAGTTTTCAGTTACTGACCATCCAGTTAATCTGGAGTCCCCAGCCATTTGTGAAATACATTATCATACAAGCTATCTATTATGGAGAGCAGTGAGCCTCTGTCATTATTATTATTAGATGGAGGTAGAGAATCAGGAATGCAGTGCTGCTGCAGTCCAGCAGATGGAGGCAAAATTCAAGAGGAAGGGTTAAAAAACTTAAACTCCCACTCTGCCTCTTTCAGGAGTCAGAGTAGCAGCCGTGTTAGTCTGTATCCGCAAAAAGAAAAGGAGTACTTGTGGCACCTTAGAGACTAACAAATTTATTTGAGCATAAGCTTTCGTGTAGCTCACGAAAGCTTATGCTCAAATAAATGTTAGTCTCTAAGGTGCCACAAGTACTCCTTTTCTTCTTTCAGGAGTCTGATTTGTCTTGTGTACTCCCAAGTTTCACTTTGCTTAAAAATTACTTACTTACAAAATCAGACATAAAAATACAAAAGTTTCACAGTACACTGTTAACTGAAAAATTGCTTATTTTGTCATTTTTGCCATATAATTATAAAATAAATCAATTGGAATATAAATATTGTATTTACGTTTCAGAGTATAGTGTATATAAAGCAGTATAAACAAGTCATTGTGTTAAATTTTAGTTTGTACTGACTTTGCTAGTGCTTTTTATGTAGCCTGTTGTAAAACTAGGGAAATATATAGATGAGTTGAGTACCCCCTGGAAGACTTCTGCATACTCCCAGGGGTACCCCTGGTTGAGAATCACTGCCGTAGGATATGCTTGCAACATTTTTAAACAAGGGGCTCTCTTAAAATGTTCTACTGCAGTTGTTGATACACAAAACACTCCCTGGGTAAGATACTCTCCCTCTCCCATAAACAAACAAACCCTAGTTCCACTCTTCTCCTTCCCATATTGATCAACCTTTTCACCACTCTCCTCTCCAGTTCAGCCTGCTTGGTAGCTGCTTCTCACAGGCAGCAGTTAGTAAATGCTCCTGCAGTTTGTAGTTATAGGGTTGGCATCAGATCCCTTAGGTGGTGGGCTGAGAGGGCCCTCTCAGCAATTTAAAGACCAGAAAAGACCATTACAATCATCTCCCTATCATCATGCTATAGAATTTCAACCAATAAATCCTGCATCAAGCCCACAGCTTCTGGTTGAACCAACAGTATGTTTTAGAAAGACATCAAATTCTGGCTTAAGGATTTCAAGTGATATATGTTATTACAGTCCTCATTAATTACTCTTTAAAAATTGTGTTTTATTTCCATTCTGAATTTGTCAATCTTCACCTTCAAGCCACTGGATCTTGTTATGCCTTTGTTTGCTGGATTAAAGAGCCCTGCCCTCTGCTATCAGAAATCTGCTCCCAATGTAAGTATTTTATAGTCTGTAATCAAGTTACCTCTTAACCTTTTTTGTATGTTTAAATATATGGATCATAAGTTTGTCTCTCACTTGGTTTTGTGGTTAAGATACTAGACTGGTATTTGAGATCTGGACTGTGTTTCTCGTTCTGTCTTAGCCTTCCTAAGTTAGTTTCTGTGCCTCAGTTTCCCGATTTGAAAAAAGGGCTAATATTTCCCTAAATTCAGGAGCATTGTGAGAAGAGCCATTCATGCACACACACATTTCTCAGTGAAGCTTGCATGCAAAACCTGTAATTACTATAGTGGGGTGGACTCCCTTCAACAATATGCATTTTACTTTAGCTAGATGCTAGAGCATCTAGGAACCAAGAGCGTTGGTTCACACTTATAGGATAAAGGACCGTATGTTGGAACCTATTGATTCAGAAAAGGACTTATAAACCAGCTGAACATAAGCTCTCAATGTGACGTGGAGGCTGAAAGAACAAATACTGTCCTTAGATGTATAAGCAAGGGAATAACAAGAAGAATGAGGAATGGCTTATTACTACTGTATACAACGAGGCCATTCTTTGTGCACATCTGGAAGCACTTGGTGGTGGGGAGGGTGTATTTGTGGGGAGTATTTGGTATGTCCTCCATATACACTCCAGAGCAGTGGTGGGCAATCTGCAGCCTGCCAGGACAATCCGCTGGCGGGCCGCGAGACAGTTTGTTTACATTGACCATCTGCAGGCATGGCCGCCTGCAGCTCTCAGTGGCCACGGTTCGCCATTCCTGGCCAATGGGAACTGCAGGAAGCAGCAGCCAGCATGGCCCGCGCTGCTTCCCACAGCTCCCATTGGCCAGGAACGGCGAGCCACAGCCACTGGGAGCTGCGGGCAGCCGAGCCTGCAGACGGTCAATGTAAACAAACTGTCTCATGGCCCGCCAGCGGATTACCCTGAGGGACTGCAGGTTGCCCACCACTGCTCCAGAGGCACTGGTTGGAAACCTCTCCATGCAGCAGTGGTTGTGGTAATAAATGAGTATACTCAGAGGGTTGAAAATATCAAGCAACACTAGCCATAGGCATACATTGGAAAAAAAAAAAGTTTTCTGCTACCGCCCCTCAACTATAGCCAGTTTGTGCCCATGCCTTTTCACACCGCTATATACAGGGCTAGACTAAGGTTTCAAGGGGTGGGAGGATTAGTAAAATGATTCTTTGGTATACCCCCACAAACTAAACTAACTTGTTTTACATAAAGTGTGTAATGGTGGTGGCAATGGGGAGTATCTGGTTTCTGTCCTCCCACTCTTGTGCTGCAGAAGTAGGCCATAGCGGTGCTTTTAATTGTTTCATTCTTTTTGCATCAGTTTATACTTTTAAGGCTACCTTTGCTAAACACACACCTTTTAAAAAATAAAATGAACACTAAGACTTTCTTTATGGGACCCAAAGCCTAGATCTATTAACCAGATGGCCCCGCAGCTCATTAGTAATTATGATGGAATGGCCACATCTAACCCATAAGTACTCTCCAGAACAGTGGATGCCCACTATGAATGCTATGGCCACAGAATTTTCCACAGACTTAACTTGTACACTTTAAAATTTAATTAAGAAAAATTTCTCTCACTAATCACCATGGTTGTGAAAATAATCTTGAAACTGTGCAGACTCATCGTATCAGGATGATGCATTATGTTCAGGAGCTCAGAGGTACAAGACTGCCCATTAATCTCCGAGGTTTTAACTGTGACACGTAAAAATAATTTAAATGTGAATATTGTTAAATTTGTTTAATTGATGATCATTCTAGTAGAAACATTCAACTAAAATTTATCCCATAATCTGCCACTGTCCTTTACCCAGATTCCCCATACAACTTTATGATAGTTTTAAAGGTCTGAAGATGAAAGCGTGAGACCAAGATAGAATTAAATTTAATATGCAAAAACAACAAGGACTATTTGTTTCATAATTTCTAAAAGTATATTAAAGGGGCTGAATTTTCCTAGTGAGCCTATTCAGATTGCCAAAATATTATTTATTTGCAAGACTGAGAATTATTGCTAGAATATTATATCTAAGAATTGTAAAAGTTTTTTATTATGGGGGAAATTTGGCATGTGATTTTAATTTCTGCATGGAAAATAAGCATTCGTATTTTTTGGTAAGAGTTAAGACTACATTCAGGGTTTTTTAAATGAATAAATCACCTTTTTTTCAAGAGGCCTGAGTATTATTTTTTTTGTCAGTTAAGTTTACTCAAAGCTAACGTTTATCAACTTCTCCCAAATGTCATGTTTAATAGCCTCTTTTGGGTGAGGACATAATTGAGTAAACCATTACTGTAGACACAATCATATTGTGCCCTTATAAATTTATATTTACACCATTAGAAAATAAATGAATAACTTCCAAAGACAGCTGCTCCAAAATTATACCGACCCAATATTTTGGCTATATTTTTTATTTACTTCACATACTATGAACATATACATTACATGCTACAAAAAATAAAAAAGTAGATTTTAACTGTCAAGAAAGTGAATAGTGTTATAATACAGTGGCACATGTTCATATTTTTTACTTCAAATTGGATTGCTTAGCATCTTTCCCCCAAAACCATTAAGAACATGAAGTGTTTTTACTCAAATGATTAGAAATATTTGCATTAACAAACACAATTGAAACAGATTAATCAGGTCATATATTAGTATTAAAGTCTGGGTTTTACAGAAATGAAATATATATTAAAAAAAACATAGCAGCCAAGTTGTACTTCGTTTAGTGTGATATAATGTGTAAATGCACTAGGAGAACACAGTGTAGTTGAGCATTCTGCTTTTCATGGTGTATTTCTAGAAACCATTAGTATTCTAGTTCTAGAACCTGCCTGTGCAGAATAAACCCAAACACTGACAGAGACAACTAAAACTTGTATGACTTCTAACATTCTTACTAATGAGTTTGCTTTTTGGAGGGTAGGGGGGTGTGCAAAAGAGGGAACAAAGGCCATAAGACGATTCCATCTACATACTTATGAATTATTCAGTTTTATCTATCCTGCTTTAAGACATTGGTGAGATAGGTTGAATCAGTATCTTGTACAAATGCAGTCTTATCCTGCAGGCCTGTTATCTGATGAACAAACTTATATTTCATCTGAAAACTCAGCAATTAGTATACTGGGGGCTAAGAAAATCTTATTTCACAAGAACTTATTCTTCTAAAATAACAGCAGATATTAAGACTTTGTAGGGATGATTGTTCTTCTGCTCTGTCAAAGTCTATAATAAAAGTAAAGTATTTGCAATCATATGGTCTTCAGAAAAACATAGCTACATAGTAATACATTTGTATTTTTAGTTTAAATGAGTGTATAGGGCATTTATTTAGCAATGAAAATTTCTTTATATCCCATTCATGTTAAAAAATAACCTGCATACCAAACACCATATTTTCTTAAAGGAACTTTATCTACAAAAGTTGGGGAATGGAATCTTGTAGACATGACTACAGATATGCAGGATGATTTAATTATGATTGGAAGAATCAGTTGAAGTGGACTAAATTGTGTTGCCTTACTGAGAATATTGAACACGTCTCTCCTTTATTTATGCTTCTTTTGTGATATGTGGAGAAAAATATATGCATCTATCAGCAATTAATTTGTATGTATAGATACCATATTTAGAGACTGCCTGTATCAAGTATTCAATTCCTGTAGGTAGCAAGGTCAGGGGAAAAAAGTATGAATTATATGTAAAGAAACTAACATTTTACCAGCCCATGATTAGTTTATCTTTAAGCATTTTTAAGCACATTGAGCACTAACTTAGAAGCACAATATCAATTCAAATTAGATTAGAAATGCAGTCACTTAATTACTTCTGTCCGTCAAGTAATTATCACAAAAATAGATGAGTTGTAAGTTTTCTACAGAGGGTTTAGTAGTACTTTTAAAAAAATCATTGTTTGTTAGGATTTCTCTACAGTAATCTGTCCCCACTACCTGAAAATTGGACAGACATACTGATCACTTAGTTCTAACATAAAGCAACTATGTAACAGATAAAGGAAAAGTATTACTGTTTCCAGCATGTAATAGTTTTGAGGTAAAATGTTAACAGTATTCTAATTTATGGGCCCATGCCTCTCAGCAGTAGCCTCTGTGGTGGGAACTAGCCCTTAAAGCATTTACAACTGTTCAGAGACATTCTAGTGGTATTTAACTACTTGTACATGTCCAAGAGGTGTTTCAGTTTTAAACCATTTAGAAAAATCGTTTACAATGTAGCCACAAAAGTTACAAAATAACTTTGAATATATTGGTCACTAGATTGTTGTATTTGGATAACTTAATTTAAGATACAGGCAAGGGATAGTTACCTCATTGTTTTAATTTACAAAACTTACTGCATCCATTCTAATTTTAATGTTAAAGAAAATCAGATAAGGATTAGTAGAAAAAGTTGAAAATTCAAGTAGTGCATAATAACCTAGTCAATGCACTGATTTTTATCATTTGCTATGAAGTAGTATTTTACTCTATTATGCCTTTTTATAATCAGTCCAGAAGCACAAAAGTATTTGCTATTAGTTTATTACAAATAAAATCTTCTCATGAATTCACTATCAAATGCTTTACAGATGGAAACAAGCAGAGCAGTCCCAAAAGTTATTTTAAAATAAAGGTAATGTTTGGTTTGTTAGTTCAAGACATTTGACACTGATTTGCTCTAGCCAATGACAGACTATTCACTAAGGATAAAGGAGTTATGAAACTGTCTCAATGTAATTTAATTTTATCTCTTACAACTGGCTAATGTTCTCTGTGTCACTTTTTCAGAGCAATGCTGCATATTTTAGTACACTTATTAATCAAATACTACCTTGAAGCTATGAATTAATGAGTAAAGTGCTATGCACACATTTGTCAGCACTGGTATGGAGGTCTACAATTCCTTAAAACATGTATTTGTGGGTAAAAAATATCAGGATGTGTTAATATAACATCTCAACTTGAAGTTAAATTAGCTACTAGGAAAGTTTGAAGCAACAGTACTAAAGAAACCAATCTCTAGTGTCCTCACACTCATCTGAAGACCTAGAGGAGGATTTGATTTCTTATTTACCATTGAAGTGGTAGATATCTGTAAGTCACAACGCTATCCCAATGTATGTTCTACATCTAAAAAGATTATTTGCTTGGTGCAAAACATTATGTAGACTTGTTAGGGCAAAGAAAGTTAGAACGAAAACAAAGGCAAAAGCTCCAGAATTAACTGTTTGTGAAATTCCTACCCATACACTGAATTTTCTAAGTTGATTTGCATTGCCTGTGGAAGCAGCAACATAAGCAATGATACTGGAGAAAGCTAAAACCTCTAATCAACGGATGTATTGCTGCTTTCTCCATCTGCTGCTGCAGGTAAGGTACGGTATGCTCTGCACATGAACATAAGCAGGCATTACAACCTACAATCATATACTAGTTCTGCCACTTGACACATAGGTTATCTAGTTTCGTACCCTGAATAACATCAGTTTTGATTAAGGAATGGTGGTGTTCAGTCCCAGGGTTTGCAGGTATCAGAATGCTCGAATAAACAATACTCCTTTCGACATCTGTAGGAACACAGTCTAAATGGCAGCTGCAGTGAAATACAGAGAGACTGTTCCCATCTGTAAGCAAAACTGTTGAGCCACACTCAGCTGAAGTCCTCATCAGGATTCTGTTGGTCCAGCAGGCGGACATGTGTGAATGGAAAATGACCACGTTTACCATTACACTCTCCTTCCCATTGACCACTCACATTAATCTTTGTGACCTTGACCAGCTCACCGACCTGCAGGACAGGAACAAAGTGTTATTACATAGGGCAGAAGAGTATTTAATTCCTTGTTAACCTCATTTTGGTACAGTTTACACTTGTACTCTTCAATTAAAAATGCTTACTTGCTGTCTCAAATAGTCAGTCTTTGGCAGAACAGCCTAATCCAAATTATTAAACTCTTGAAGAAAACAGAAAAACAGAGAGAGAAATGCAGCAATGTATGGATAGACTACCTACAGTTAGGGTGACCAGATAGCAAGTGTGAAAAATCGGGACAGGGGGTAATAGGAGCCCATATAAAAAAAGCCCCAAATATCAGGACTGTCCCTATAAACTCGGGACATGTGGTCACCCTACCTACAGTATAGACTCTGCAACCCTGCACCAGTCTCTTTCAGTGTGTTCTTGTGGCTTGACAAATCAGCCCTCCTGTTGTGGTAAATTAATTATTGCTGAACTAACATTAGATGCTTGCATTTCTCCTGGGTGGGACCAATAACTGAACATAAGAGGGAAGACAGTTTGCAAGTGTATAAAGGAAATACATTACGATATTGGAAACCTAACAGCTCTTTAAAAAAAGGGACATCTCAAATACAACTGAAAGGTTGAGCAAAACATTTTAAGAAATAATAGGTCAGATACAACAGCCCTGCTCAGTGTCGACAATTCCTCAAAGGAGTGTTGCAAGACCATGAGCACAGAAAAAGGTGATAATGGTAGCTATAAGAGTATAGTGGTGAAATTCTCTAGTTTGGGAGAGCAAGTTAAAGGTATTACATTTTAATAGTAATAAATAGCAGCATTTAGAGCATCTTCCATATGACTGAGCACTTCACAAACATTAAGGCTTGATCAGTTGTATGGCAAGCATTATCCCCATTTGACAGACAGGAAAAATACAGAGAGCTATTAGGTGACTTGCCCAAAGTCATACAGTAAGTCGGTGTAAATGTCAGACTACACTCTAGGTCTATATTTTACCACATTCCAAAATTAATCACACTTTAAAAAGTTCAGTGTTTGAATAAGTTATTTCCTTCGTATTTTATTTTAAGTGTTGTTCAATTAATATTAGAGAGATAAGGTGAGTGAGGTAATATCTTTTATTGGACCAACTTCTTTGTGACCTTTACCAGATCACCAACCTACAGGACAAGAACAAGTACATTGTTACTACATAGTGCAGAAAAGTATCTGATTCCTTGTTACACTCATTTTGGTACTGTTCATGCTAGTATTTTTCTATGAAAAGTGCTTACTTGCAGTCTCAAACAGCTCTAAAGCGTGTTTTTCTCACCAACAGAAGTTATTCCTTGTCTCTCTAATATCCCAGGACCAACATGGCTACAACTACACTGCAGATCAATTAATATAGCAGATATTTGATTACACAGAAAAATCTATAATTAGAAGAATGTAAATTGGTTGCAAAGTCAAACCCTCAAGAGTTATAGGTAATGCCAAATGTAAGGCTGCTTGTGGAACTTTATTTTTATTCACTTGTGCATAGACATTATGACAATGTTTTTTAATTATATGATTGCAAACACATCATTTTTTCCTCAATACCCACCTAATTCAGTACACTGGATGGATGATGCTCAGAGAATGGGTAGATGTTTAAGACAAGAAGGGACCTTTACAATTATCCAGTCTGACCACTACATGTGGACCTATGTCCTATTTATTGCATATCATCCAAATGCCACACTGAATATGTAGTTATTAATTTACTCATGGGCTCGTCTATGGTGCTTATTATCATATCTGAGTGTCACAAACATTAATTAATTTATCTTCGTAAGTGCTCTGTGAGACAGAGTATCAATATTCCCATTTGACAGCCAGGAAATCAAGGTACAGGGAGATAAAGACAAGAATTTGCAAGTCTTCACTAATTTTTTGTGTCCTGTAATTAGGGATGATTTTTTAGAGTACTTGGAACTGTTATAACAGTTATGTTCAGCACATTGTACAGATGTTAACTAATTAACAGGGCTGTCAAGTGATTAAAAAAATTAATCACAATTAATTGCACTGTTAAACAATAATAGAATACCATTTATTTAAATATTTTTGGATGTTTTCTACATTTTCAAATATATTCATTTCAATTACAACACAGAATACAAAGTGTACAGTGCTCAGTTTATATTTATTTTTATTACAAATATTTGCACTGTAAAAAACAAAAGAAACAGTACATTTCAATTCACCTAATACAAATACTATAGTGCAATCTCTTTATCATGAAAGTTGAACTTACAAATGTAGAATTATGTACAAAAAATAACTGCATTCAAAAATAAAACGACGCAAAATGTTAGAACCTATAAATCCACTCAGTCCTACTTCAGCAAATAGCTCAGACAAAGAACTTTGGTTACAATTTGCAGGAGATAATGCTGCACACGTCTTGTTTACAATGTCACCTGAAAGTGAGAACAGGTGTTCACATGGCATTGTTGTAGCCAGCATCACAAGATATTTACATGCCAGATGCACTAAAGATTCATATGTCACTTCATGCTTCAACCACCATTCCAGAAGACATACGTCCATGCTGATGACGGGTTGTGCTCGATAACGATCAAAGCAGAGTGGACCGACACCTGTTCATTTTCATTATCTGAATCAGATGCCACCAGCAGAAGGTTGATTTTCTTTTTTGGTGGTTCGGGTTCTGTAGTTTCCACATCAGAGTGTTACGCCTTTAAGACATCTGAAAGCATTCTCCACACCTCGTCCCCCTCAGATTTTGGAAGGCACTTCATATTCTTAAACCTTGGGTCGAGTGCTGTATCTATCCTTAGAAATCTCACATTGGTACCTTCTTTGCATTTTGCCAAATCTCCTGTGAAAGCATTCTTAAAAAGAACATGTGCTGGGTCATCATCCAAGACTGCTATAACATGAAATATATGGCAGAATGTGGGTAAAACAGAACAGGAGACATTCAATTCTCCCCCAAGAAGTTCAGTCACAAATTTAATGAATGCATTATTTTTTTTAACAAGCATCATCAGCATGGAAGCATGTCCTCTAGAATGGAGGCCGAAGCATGAAGGGACATATGAATGTTTAGCATATCTGGCATGTAAATACCTTGCAACGCTGGCTACAGAAGTGCCATGGGAACCTGTTCTCACTTTCAGGTGACACTGTAAATAAGAAGCAGGCAGCAGTATCTCCCGTAAATGTAAATAAACTTGTTTGTCTTAGCAATTGGCTGAACAAGAAGTAGGACTGAGGGGACTTGTATGCTCTAAAGTTTTACACTGTTTTGTTTTTGAGTACAGTTATGTCACAACCAAAAAAATCTACATTTGTAAGTTACACTTTCAAGATAAAGAGATTGCACTACAGTATAAGGTGAATTGAAAAATACTATTTCTTTTGTTTATCATTTTTACAATGGAAAATATTTGTAATAAAAAATAATATAATGTGAGGACTGTACACTTTGTATTCTGTGTTGTAACAGAAATCAATATATTTGAAAATGTAGAAAAACATCCAAAATATTTAATAAATTTCAATTGTTTAACAGTGTGATTAATCGCAATTAACTTTTTTAATCGCAGTTAATTTTTTTGAGTTAATCGTGAGTTAACTGCGATTAATCGACAGTCCTACTAATTAATCTTCTACAACCCTGAGTATCAGATGGGCAAGTATATTTATTGCCATTTTACAGATGGGAAAATAGAGAGAAAAAGGCAAACAACCTTATCCAAGGTGTCACAGTGATATCAGTGGCAAAGACTCGGGACCTCCTGACTTTCAACTCTGTGCTCACTTCTCCAAGCAATTTACTACCAGAGTTTTTGAGCAGCTAGAGCTTCCATGTATTTCAGCTGCAGTCATTGAGCATTCAGCCCTTCTGAAACTCACCGTCTAAGTATCTCAGGTTAGACGCTCAAAAAATGCGGAACACGCTCCCTCCAAAAAATTCTGGTCAATTAACTTGACGACCATCACAGTGGAAGTCTGTGGCTGAGGCAGCAATAGAACTAAGTTCTCCTGAGTGGCATTAATCTATGTTATATCATTCTTCCTGCAGTCTCCTGCATCAATCTCTATACCCCTTCCAATGTTTTTGGAGCAAGTGAAACTGGGAGCCATGTGCGACTGGTACAGACAACCTCATTCACTACACAACTTTAATTAATTCCCTCAGCACTGCCCAGACAACCTTAAGTCTGGCATTTCCTAGAAACAGTGCTTGACTTTGCAACCAAAACAATTTAAATCTGATTTTTTGTATGTGATTTCTTAGATTTTGTTTTGGCCATTCTTCTCTTTTTAAAAAGGGCATAACCAAGTTCTATTATATGCAACTGTCACAAATCCTACCCCCCAATCCTCCAAAAATATCGTGCATCAGCAGCAGGGTTTGAGCACAAAACCTTCAGCACTGTTACCCATGCTTTACAAATGCTAGATTAGTGCTATTTAACAGTTTAGCCAAGCACTAATATTTGGCACACAGAGACACAGTGTCAGTAAATGGCCGAGATTTGGATCTGGTTTCTATTTGTACCTATGTAGTTTATGTCTACACAGCATTTTGGAGCCTGCCCACATGACAAAGCCTCCCAGCCTGGGTTGACAGATTGGGTAAGCAGGGCTCATGACAGCACTCTAAAACTAGCTGTATAGACAGCACTTTGAAGTTGCAACTCAGGCTGGAGCTCAGGCTCTGAACCCTAGGGAGGGGATGGGCTGAAGAGCCCAAGCCACAATTAAAAAGTGCTGTCTATACAGCTAGTTTTAGAGCACTAGTCAGCCCAGACTGGGAGGCTCACTCTCATGGGCAGGCTCTAGAATGCAATGTAGACATACCCTCTAAGGCTCTGCTCAGTAAAAAGGGTTGTGAAGGACACAGCATTTTTACTACCAGTTGGTAGAAATTAGATTAGAATTAATAGTCTTCTGGTTCCCTGTTCAGTTTGTTTTCCCCTGAGCCAGAGGTAATTTGACTGTGTAAGTACAGAAGCCGCAGCAGTATGTAGATAGACATGGATGATCCACTTGGCTGTGTTCCATTCAGAGTTTCTAGTCTGTGTGTGCACTACTAATGTGAAAAACCGGACAGTGCATGCACAGTGACAGTGGAACCTTGAAGGGGTTTAGCAGCAAACTAAAAACAAGCTGTAACTTGTGACGCACAGACAGGCAATGGCCAGTTTTCAATAGCTTATAACTCTGTCTAATGTGAACAGATTTTCATGAGGCCAACAAAAGCCAGCTCCTTACCCCCAAGACTGTCTTCCTGCCAAATTTAAGTTTGCTCTAACCCATGGTTGTATTAGAATTCTTTAGAGAAAAAGTGTAAGATTATTATTTTTAAATAATGGAAAGCTTTAGGCACCCTACAAAAAGGGTTGCTGCTGCTTCCGCTATAACCAACCATGGATATTTTTCTATTTCATATAATTAGTGATGGAATACCTATGTTTGGGAGTTCAAATACTCCTGAACAGCCAAAGGTGGTTAATATTTTTTTCTTCAATCTCTCATCAATTATCTGCTGGTAAATTATCAAGCTATGAATACTTAACTAACAGAGCTTACAAATTTCTTGACCTAGAGGAATATATCTTGACAAGGTTTACTAGCTATGTAGCTAAGCCAAAATTCAGTGAGCCAGGCACTCTGAATCTGTGTGAACAGATTTGGACACATGATATCTGCAAAAGTTCTCTACCAGTAAGACTGCTTTAAAGTGATGCTTTGTCATCAAAGCCATGACAACGGGGATTGAATGCTCCATTGAAATTACCCTGCCATAGGTACTTTTTATTTAAGGCAAGTTTATTTAAGCTCTCCTAGGGGCAATCCTTATCAGAACTAGTCCCAGGATGAACAGTAAATATGAAGTTGTTTCTAGACAAAGCTAATTTTAAAATAGGGCTTTTATAAAAATATTAAGATGTAAGAAATTAAACTATCCCCTTTTTTCAAAGTCCAGCTTCTCCAAATTCCATTTGCTGATTGAACTGTCTATAGGACAACTGAACCATCAAGTGAGTCAGACAAAATTCATTGCTCTTTAGGGAATGACGAGGGCACAGCAGATGCAACAGTGCTCAATTTTGTATTACTTAACGTTGTGCCACATATGCACATTTATAGAACAGATAAACATGGAATTCCTGCCTCCCATGGAGATTACAATCCATATTTAAATTAAAATGAGATCAGAGGAAAAGGATCAGGAGTGCATGAACAGAAACAATATGATCATTTGGCGATAGAGGCACCTTGAGGATTTTTTGTTTTTGTTTTTCTTTTGTAATATGATTAATAAAGAAGTTTCCATGAAAAGCACATTTGGAAAAAACCCACTAATCTATTTGCCACAGGCAAACAGGAAGCTTTCCATGACCAATCATGGCTCCTAACTCAATTGCTGTACAATTTAAATTTAAGAATTATATATGTCTCTTTGCTGCTTCTATAGCAGTCAAGGCACTAGAGCTGTGGCACCTGGACTTGCTGGTGGCCTGCCTTCAACTCTTTAGTAGCAGCCTCTTGCTGTTAGGTATCTGATGTTTTTCAAGCACCGGATGTAATTTGTGTCTTGTAGGGCTTTAGTTACATTGTCTTGGCTAAGAACACTCAGGTGAATTAAAATTGGCTTAAAAGACTTGACAATGGAAAGTATTGAACTGGGAAATGGGGAACAGAAGAGAGTGTGCGTCTAGTGAGACACCATACTGATCAAAATTAGGACTGGATTTATTTAACTACTTAATTAAATGATCCAGAAGAGGAGGTAGACAGCACACTACTGCAATTTAAAGATATGAAATTGAAAGGAACTGAACACCAGAGAGGTCAGAGAATAAAAAGGGAACTAGCGATTAGAAACAGGGTAAAAACAAAAAGATTAATTTTGGAAAAATGCAGTTGGGGGAAAAAATCTGAACCCCTAGGTAGCAGGAATCTGGGAAAACAGTAATACTGACCGACACCTAGGAATGACAGTGGATAGCAATTACACAAGGTTTACAGTGTGATATGCCTGGGAGAGGGGGAAAGAGTCCAGGGGAATGAGCCAAAGCTACAGAGCTTATGGAAATATTGATCCAATTTGCTTGTCCTCCACATAGATCAATACAGTTCACTTACAACTTTTGTCAGATGAAGTGCATACACAGGCAGATAGAATACTGATACTAAGAAATCCACTTTGAATCCATCCATTAACAGCACAAAGACTTCTCATAATAAAAGTAGAGAACTTATTCCTCCATCATCACCACAGCATAAACCATGGCCAACAGAGCTATGCTGTATAGTGAACTGCCTGTTTAATCCAGACTGAATAATCCAAATATGAAAGGAAAGAGCGCTGATCCTACTTTACAGAAAAGAGCTACCAAATATGAGAGGAATTCATTATTAAATAGAAAACTTTAAACCAAACCAGAATGCATTAGTCATTTAACCATCTGTGTGGAGTATGGCTCAAAATCATGATCAAGACCTGAGAAATATGTGAGCCACCAGTGCAAAACAGATCCATGTCTTGCACTCCCATTCTGCCTAGTGAATGACAATAAAGAACGCTGCCAACTTCTAATGAAAATCAAAACGCATTTGCCACAGAAAAGCAAGCCTACCAACATTCCTGAAAAATGAAGTATTCTGCCTAACTCTCAGGAAGCTAATATTATTAATATGCATTATTTGTATTGCAGAAGTGTCATAAATCACAGCCCTATTGTGTTAGGTCATGTATAAACATTGAGATTATAATCTAGATATAAAATGAGACAATAGCTGGTTCCATAATAGTAGATGAAGGAAACCTCTCAATTTCTAGTCAAAATCATTAAGAGATAAGACAACTGAACTCCAACAATATACAATAATGTCAACATCCAGGATGCCTTGCACACATGCCATCTCTGGAGCTACATGATGAATCTGATTGTTGTCTTAGAACTGGGCATGGTACATGAATGGTTTTGCTTTGCTGTTCTTACTGTGTCTTCTTCTAGGCAAAGACCAAAGCATTCCTTCTACCTCACAAGAGGAATGAGCCAAACCTGGTGGAAACTCATGAATTATTTGCATTTCCAGCATCTCCTAGAAAGGCAAAACAAGGCTGATGAGCTGGCAGAACAGTATAACAACTTGTTGACCAAAACAGATAATATGTTGGTCTCAATTTGCCAAGCATGAGACAACAGGTGGATGCAACAATGCTAGACACAGAAAATCTCAATTGCTAGTAAAAAATCATTGAGAGATTAGACACAACCAGACTTCAAGAGCATGCAACATCTGCCAACATCCTGGATTCATTGCAATTAGGCTTCAGACTAGGATACAGTCCTAATAGCACTAAATGATGATCTATGACAATGAATATAGGGGGAGATTTTCAAAAGGCACAAATGGTGATTGGGGGTCAGATTTGCAAAGGTACTTAGGCACCTAACATTGCAGACAGGCATCTAGTGGGATTTACTGGAGTGAATAGTGATATTAGGCAACCAACCTCAGTATTCTAAATCCTACTAGATGCCTGTCTGCATCATTAGGTGCCTAAATACCTTTTTAAATCTGGCCTTAGGTGGCCTGACTTCAAATGACTTTCAATACGAATTAGGGATCTAACTTTTATTTGTGCCTTTGAAACTCTCCTCCAGAGACCATAGGTCAACATTCATATTACTCAATCTTTAATGCATCTTTCAGGACAGTTGATCATAAGGTGCTGGTGACCACCATGCATGGTGGCAGACAGTACAGAATTACATATTCTCGAACAGGACCCAGAGTGGTAATGCTAAAATCTTCACGTCATGAGGCCGACAAGTATCTCTCCTCTCCTCTCCCCTCAAGGATTTATCCTCTCTTCCCACCCAATATCTACATAAGAGTTGAAGAGGCAAAATATCATGTGTTTCATTACCAGCAATATGCTGGTGACATTCAGCTGTATGTCACTTTCCATAGAAGCAGCCAATGCTATGACTAGGATATCATAACATCTTCAAGAGAGCAGTTTCCATTGGTCTTGCCTGAGTTTAGTTTAAGCAATAGTAGTTAGGAAAAGGGGAAAATGTTTCAGACAACTAACCAAGACGCTGATCTTCCCCTTCCACAGAAAGCATCTAACCCCTATTCATCAAAATGGTACAAAGCTTCAAGTGCTGTTCAGCTCATCACTAGATCAAGACACCCATGTTGTATCAGTGGTGAAATATGCCTTTTTCTACCTTCCGCTGGCAAGTAGAACTTCACACCTAGCTCCCAGATGATGATCTGGCCAAAATGATCCATATATTCATCACCTCCAGACTGAAATGCTGCAACACGCTATGAGGCAGATATAGTATGTTAACACTGCTTTCATTAGCAAATGAAATTTTTCCAGAATAGCTGTTGAGAGCTTTAAAACTCCTTTGCCATCTAATGCTGCCATTCCATCTGGGAAAGTCCAAGTTACTTTACGTATAACTTTGTCTGGGAATAGTGTTCCATCAATTACAAGCCCTGATACCAGACAGTTCTATCAGTCTTTCTCCATTCTGATTTTAGAAACCAAGGTCATGCTTGCCCATTGCTTTATCCATTCTGTCATCATAATCCCCAATGTTGGCACTGAAGTCCACCATTATTAAGCAAATGTCATGCTTGGGAATATTGTCAGAGTTTGTTGGCAGCTGTAGAAATGATCACTGATCTTACTGTAGTTGTCTGTTGGTGCATAACACTGTATAATTGTCATACTCGTATCATGTTTGAAACAATCTGCGGTTAATCAGCTCCCACTGTCTATATGATTTTTTTCTTTGGAAGTCATAGTTAATGCTATTCCTGAGCACTAACCATCTTGCCTTCCCAATTACACTGACCTTTTTTAAAAAATGCTTTTTATCAGCTCTTGGCCATTGACATTAATGTACTTCAAGAATTTCAAAATTGTGTGTCTCCATTTCTTTCATCACCTGCACAGCTTTTGTTGTTTCATCCATTGTTGAAATGTTCCAGAAAACTACTTTCAGTTTATTTTGCCTTTAGTATAACAAAGGTTTTACCAATGTGTTATAATCAAGTTTTTCCATAGATTCAAATATTTTCTCTGATAAGGTTAAATCTTCTGTTTTAGATGTGACAGTGTATGTGAATTTCAAAAGGGATAATTGGAAATGAAGTGAGAGTGCTGAAGAGGGACAATTCAGAGCTCACCACACAGGAACAGTGGAACAGAGGTGGTTTGCATCTCTCCTATCCTGGGACTGCAGGTTAGGGTAGCCCAGTGGTTCTCAACCAGGGGTATGCGTACCCCAGGCGGTACACAGAGGTCTTCCAGGAGATACATCAAATCTTCTAGATATTTGCCTAGTTTTACACCAGGTTACATAAAAAGCACTAGAGAAGTCAGTACAAACTAAAATTTCATACAGAGAAAATGAGAAAGTTAGCAATTTTTCAGTAATAGTGTGCTGTAACCCTTTCATATTTTTATGTCTGTTTTTGTAACTAAGTAGTTTTTAAGTGAGGTAAAACTTGGGATGTGCAAGACAAATCAGACTCCTGAAAGGGGTACAGTAGTCTGGAAAGGTTGAGAACCACTGGGGTAGCCCTTGAAGACATTGCAGCACCTGGTGGTGAATGAAGGACTAGCAGCACTGGGAAACAGATGGAGCAAAGGGGTACCCTCAGCCATGCCCCCCCACTTTGACCTCCTGCTTCTACTAGTGCACTCTGCACTGGGGGAGGCATGGAGACAATGGAGCCAGCTCTGAGCTTGTCAGAATCCCACTGTACTGGAAGTATTCTCAAGGGGCTTTATGGCTGTTTTGCAATTCCTCTGTGCTGGCATAACCTGAAAAAATGGGCTGAGACACACCAGTATATATGGATCAATATGTTTAGATGGTAAGCAATAACAGGCAAAGCTTGTGATTAGATAACAATCTATAATTAAATTCTAGATAAAATATACTACAAAACAGATAATTTGGTTTTTAAGGTTTTTTTATATTATAAATCTTGTATTAACTTATCTTGGCACCTCTTTTTTTTTTTTTTAATAGAAGTGTTCCCTTGCCCATTCCTCACAAGAATGTACAATATATGAAAAAGATAAAGCCTCTTTAGTGCATTGTTATATATTTCAAATAGCAACCAGAGTCAGTAAAGTAAGAATTATGGTTCCCAAGGCAAATTTAACTTGCCCCTTTGGCACACAGTCCCACTGTACACAGTTAAGAAAAATAGTTGTTCTGGTTTAGAGACTTTCAATGAAGGTTATCAAAAGGGGAGATTGCTATATTTTAGTAGTCTTTGTCACTGTTTCACTATCTCCATTTAGTGAATGGAGCGCTCTCTCATTTGGATGTGACCTGTCAGTAATACTTCCAATCTCTTTAGATTGACAAAGCAAAGTGAGAGTGAAAAAAATCTTCACCTCACTGGAAAGCAGGCATAATCAGTTTCCAAGTTATTACAATAGCTTTTAATTTGTTTTTAAATTAACAATTTAACTCTCAATAACCAATCAAAGTTAAGTTAGAGCTTCTTAAATCAGCTTCAAAACTTGGCATTCCAATGCTTTGTTTCAAATATTTGACAGAGTCTGGTAATGCACAAAAGAAGACAGTGCTCTGTCTTTGCTTAGATGTCCTTAAAGAATGGTTTTACAGAGAGTTTATCGATCCCATTTGTAGAGAATTGGGAAACATTTATTTTTATGAAAGAATATGTGCAACTCAGTTTTCCCTCGCACCTTGTATTGTTCTCTGCTGGGTGTAAAGAGGTTAATTTCCTTCTTGAAACAAGACAAGCAATACAGTAACTGAAGGGAAGTCACTAAACAGGAATGAACTATTAGGAACCTCTGTCTCTAAGGGTAATTACTACACATCTCTAGGCAGGGTAACAAGTTTGCAGAAGTACTACACCTTGCAGGAAACTGCATATACTGGTTTTGACCCAGTTCAAGAGGCCCAGCAGACAAAGAAATGAGAACTGTATTTAGTGGTCAGCTTGCTATGGGTGGGGGGCGAGAGGTATCACTCATTGGATCCAAGATCTAACATGAAACTGTAACCAACTGGGGCAAACCTTGCTGAAATGGTTTGATGGATTTTCAAACACACCAGGGTCCCCATGTGGAAGACTGCTGACACCTAGTAAGACTGGAATATATATAAGCTGTTTTTTGTTTTCTCTATATAAATACTTTGCTTCATGAAGGCTGGTTGGCCACTGATTAACCGTCATAGCCCGCAGGAGGTAGCAGGAAAGTAATTGCTGAACTTAACTCAGACTTGCTAAAGCAGTGGTTCTCAAACTTTTGTACTGGTGACCCCTTTCACATAGCAAGCCTCTGAGTGCAACCCCCCTTATAAATTAAAAACACTTTTAAATATATTTATCACCATTATAAATGCTGGAGGCAAAACGGGGTTTGGGGTGGAGGCTGACGGCTCGCAACCCCCCCATGTAATAACCTTGCGACCCCTTGAGGGGTGCTGACCCCCAGTTTGAGAACCACTGTGCTAAAGTGATCCTAGTGAGCTGTAGGAGGAAATTGCAGCCTAAATCCCTTGTCTGGAGGGAGAAGAATGTAGGTTCCTACTGCGAAAAAGGAAATGGCTAGAGGCCTGAGAATAGTGCCCTCAAGGAGGCCACAAGGTCAGAGGTGCAGTTACCTCAGAACTTTAACACCATCTTCATTACACTAGCTGTAGCTGATATACTTTTACAGCAAAAACCAGGCATTTACCACATAATGATCTCCACTGGCCCAAATATAATGAGAGTTACACAGAGTCCCACTAGTGCTCCATAAAGGATCTAAACAAGGTATACCCTTTGTAACAAAGTAGTGAGGAAGAGGGGTTGACGGTATTTCAGGATCATTTACATCCTTAGTGAGATTCTAAACCTTCATTTCCTTGACTATGTTTGAAAGTGAAAATTTATGCATATCAACATAGCTTTAATTTTACAACATCTGATATGCATATTCTATCTTTCTTCCAATATTCAGTATATCCTTTGTCAGGGTGTCACTTCCTCCAGAGATCAGCTCTTTTCTTGGGCTTTTCTAAAATACACTATTTTTAATCTTATGGAAGCAGTACAAAAGTACTATTTGTAGTCTGGATCACAAATACAGGGCTTGAAAAAGCCACTTGCCTGGGGCAAGCAGAAAATTTTCCCAGGCAGCACAGTCAGCCTCTGCAGGATCAAAGCTTTCATTAAAAAACATTAGTCTCTTGCCCTTATGGCTATGTGGAAATTTTTCCAAATATTAACTGAATATAAGTCAATGGAGTGCTGTCTCCTTAGACAGCAGACACAGTGCAGACAGAGTAGGTGCATGACCAGGGTAGGGTACAGATGCACAAATAGGGTACAGTGTATACTGGAGAGAAAAGAGAAAGATTTAAGGAAATTAGAGGAATATGGTACTAAGAGACAGATGGGGGAAGAGATCAACACTAATATTTGGGAGGAGGTAGAGTGCACAGGGTATAGAGAAACAAAACACACAGTGGAAACAACTCAGTAAGATACACAGTGATCTATTTGAGACAAAAAAAATTGTGTGGAGTGAAGCCAGGAAGGGGGAAGAGAAATGTAAGGGCAATTTTTTAAAAATCAGAATTGCCAATACTAGAGAAAGAACAAGAACCATACAACTATTTGTATTTCTTTAAATTGTGAGGGACATGGCAGAATTGGTATTTTGCACCCTCATTGGTAGGCTCAGCCCTTGGGCTAGTAGATGTTTCACAAAATTTTCACGCCCTACATACATGGTAGTTCAAATGTAAATAAAATAAGCAAACTAGATGAAGGTACTATAAAATGGGTGCACAACTGGTTGAAAAAACATTCAAAAAATAGTTATCAATGATTTGCTGTCAAACTGGGAGGATGCACCTAGTGGGATCCCACAGGGGTTTGTCCTGGCTCCAGTACTATTCAGTATTCTCATTAGTGACTTGGATAATGGAGTGAGAATATGCTTATAAAATTTGCCGATGACACCAAGCTGGGAGAGGTTGGAACTTGGAAGTACTTTGGAGGACAGGATTAGAATTCAAAATGACCATGACAAACTGGAGAACTAGTCTGAAATCAACATGATGATATTCAGTATAGATAAGTGCAAAGTACTACAATGAGGAAGTAAAAAAATTATGCACAAATACAAAACAGGGAATAACTGGCTAGGCAACTGTATTGCTGAAAAGGATCTAGGGGTTATAGTGGATTACAAATTGAATATGAGCCAACAATGAGATGAAAATTCTGGGGTGTATTAACAAAAGTGTTGTATGTAAGACATAGGAGGTAATTGTCCTACTATACTCAGCACAGGTGAGGCCTCCGATGGAGTACTGTGTCCAGTTTTAGGTGCTATGTTTGAGGAAAGGTGTGCACAAACTGGAGAGAGTCTAGAGGAGAACTACAAATATGATCAAAGGTTTAAAAAAACCTGACCTATGAGGAAAGGTTAAAAAAATGGACACATGTTAATCTTGAGAAAAGACAACCGAAGAAGGACAAGTCTTCAAATATGTCAAGGGCTGCTATAAAGAGGACAGTGATCAATTGTTCTCCATGTCCACTGAAAGGTAGTAGGACAACAAGTAACAGGCTTAATTTGCAGCAATGAAAATTTAGATCAGATATTAGGAAAAGCTTTCTAAATATGAGGATAGTTAATCACTGGAATAGGTTACCAAGGGAGGTTGTGCAATTCCCACCATTCAAGGTTTTTAAGAACAAGTTAGAAAAACCCCTGTCAGGGATGGTCTAGGTATACTTGGTCCTGGCTCAGCATGTGCACAGACTAGATGATCTCTGGAGATCCCTTCCAGCTCTACATTTCTAGGATTCTATGAAAAAGGGAAAAGGGAATCCAATCTTAGTTAAATCCTTAACTTGTCAAGCACAATCAGTGCAATCCCCACCCCCTATTTTAAACAGCTGAGTCTCTAGGGTGTTATGGGGTGTTCACCCATGCTTGCCTGGAAGGGGTTAATGTAGGATAAAAAGGGGGTCAATTAACCAGACAGGCCACAGCTGAGGGGAATCAGGTGTCTTAGTAATCCCCTGACTCATAGATGCTGGAACTGGGGGTGCTACCGCACCCTCTGGCTTGAAGTAGTTTTCATTGTATACAGGGTTGACAGTTTGGTTCAATGGCTTTCAGCACCCCAGTATACAAATTGTTCAAGCACTCCTACCTTGACTGAATAATAAGGGAGCCCAGTTGAGGAGGAACGAGCTGGGCTGGGTTTATAAAGACGGGAAGTTGGCAGCAGGAGGCGGCTGCAGGGAAGTACCCTACAGTCACTCCGTGGGAGGAAGGAGCTTTGGAGCTAACAAACCCAGAGGAGGGGGAGTCAGAAGGTTAGGAAAGGTCCAGGGAAGAGGCAGTAAGGTCCAGAATGGAACAGACCTTGGCTGGTGATTAGAGGAACCCTGAGCTGGAACTTGGAGGAGGGGGGTAGGCCCAAGTTCCCCTACCAGCTACTAGGGAAGTGGCACTGGCTGGGCAGTGACTGGGAAGACTGCCTGCGCCCGTTCACAAGAAGAGACTTTGATAACCCGGAAGGGGAGGACACATCTGACGTGGCCAGAGGGCTCAGCTACGACCACAAAGCATCTTGCCTTGCTGAGAGCCAGGAAGAGAAGGCAGGGTGTGTGGTGAGAGATGGAAAACAGGCATTGGACCTGGAATCAGCTAATCCCCAGAGTGACCTGGAGGAGGCACACTAGTGGTGAGCAGACCCTGTGACACTACGACTTCATGGCTTTAGTTAGGAAAGAAGATTTCAGCAGTTCTCAAACTTTAGGTCTGGACCCCAAAGTGGGTCGAAACCCTGTTTTAATGGGGTTGCCAGGGCTGGTGTTAGACATGCTGGCCAAAGCCGGAGCTCCACCGCCCAGGGCCAAAGCCGGAGCCCCACCGCCCAGGGCCAAAGCCGGAGCACAAAGGCTTCAGCTCCAGGTGGTGGGGCTTAGGTTACATGCTCCCCCATGCCTGAGGCTGAAGTCCTTGGGCTTCAGCTTCCCCCACTGCCCCCGCCCAAGGCAGTGGGGCTCGGGCAGGCTCAGGCTTTGATCCCCCCTCCTGGGGTCATGTAGTAATTTTTGTTGTCATAAGGGGGTCGCGGTGCAATGAAGTTTAAGAACCCCTGTGTCAGTGGTATTCTCTAAATTCATTTGGAACAGGGGAGAAAAGGTCTCCATGGAATTCTACTTCCTTACAAACTCTGGAAGGCCGATAGGTCATTTATCATGAAGGGATGAGCGTCCAATCCCATGAACTCTACTACTGGAAGACCTGCCCAAGGCACCTGCATGTAATTTGCCCCTTATAAAAGGACTGCACAAGACAACCTACGTTTCCAGTGCTTTCTAAGGGAAAATAAATACTTTCAATCCCACTTTGTATCACCAATCAACACAGCAGCTTTCTGTTAATGTACATTTAATTTTAACATACATTTTCTTCAGAGCTTAATTCTTTATAATTAAAGTTTACTTATAAGCTTTAACTTTGCACTGGAATTTTCCCTTAAATGTGAACTAAACCTAAAGAGGGAAGTCCAGAAATGTGTGACAACTGTACCCACTAATAAGGCTGCTAGAGATACTGGAGGATATGGTGTCACTCAACACATAATTTAAAATTTCACTGAACTTTGCGGGGGGGAAAAAAACCTGCTCTTTTTGGTTTGCTAGAGATGCCACAACATCAATATCGGAGCTTTTGTACATCTGGTACCTATGATATCCCAGAATCCATCATTCTGGGCCCATCTCCAGTAAACCCAGAAAAGTAAACAATTTTAGGGCTTTGTGAAATTCTAAAAATTAAAAACTATGTGCTGAGTGTCCCTCAAACCCTGGAAAAATTGTTTGTGGGTTAATTCTAGGCACATTTCTTGATTTACTTAAATTTTTATTTTAGCTTTCCATTTCACCTTTAAAGCATAAATGCAACAATATATATAGTAACAAGTTACATGCGTGCACCCTTGCCAAGTTACAATATCTTTAGGAAAAAAAGTTTTGGATTTTCCAGGTTATGCATCTATAATCTGATTAACACCACATTACTTCTACTGTTGCTATGACAACATTATTCATAATGTTGTAATTATGTATAGTGTCCACATCACTGAGGTATTTAGGTACATTTTATACCATGCAAGACAAAACTAAATATCACAAGAATTGGGAGCGCTTCCTCTGTGCCTCCTCACAGAAACTGTCTCAGTTTCCCTGAAAGAACCCAAGATGGTTGATAACAGGAAGCAGATTAAATAAAGAAAATCCAGAGACTGTAGTTAAAGGAAAGCCTGGATAAAGAGATGCATTTTACATGCCATCCTGAGAGAAGAGCCTACCACTGAGAATGCCCTGCTCCCAATTCCCTCAAGCTTCACTTTAAGGATATCTAGTTGAAGTGTGTCTATACAGTACTCCTATTTCCTTGGCATTTCATTTTAAAGGAAAAAAGAAAAGAATTCATGTATAACTATTTGAATGTACAATCAAAAAATGATTAATCCCTTTAAGGAAAAGTGGTGATGCATCAAGAAGCATCCTGCATCCACTCGTGCCAATGCTTTCCACATGTAGAGTTACCAGGACAACATGAAACACAGGGAGGTACTGAAAAAGCAATCACCTAAAAGGTGCTCTTATTTCAGTGTGTGATGTTCTAGATAAACCACATGCATGATCAGCACCATCTTAGTGTGTTATTAAAGGAGCTCATACATGAATCCTGACATAGAACCATTTGTATTATTAAACTGGAGGTGTGGGAGAGAAGTCAGCATGCCTACTTAGGAATGGAAAGAGACTGTGCCCAAGTATCCAAACTAACCAGTTTATGAACTCTTAACTTTGTTATTGGGGAAAAAAACTCAGAAGCATGAAGAAGTGAATAAGAATGTGGATGGGGAAGCCTCGCTATATTAGTAATGCTTGAAGTGAAATAGGTTATTTGTTCAGCCAATATAATACCCTAAACATTTTATAATATAAATTATCAGAACTTTCTCTAGTCATTTATAATAG
This sequence comes from Natator depressus, assembly GCF_965152275.1. Lineage (NCBI taxonomy): Eukaryota > Metazoa > Chordata > Testudines > Cheloniidae > Natator > Natator depressus. Next base: position 54,632 of record NC_134250.1, on the reverse strand, counting down.
ATTTCAAATAAAGTCTCCATCCAAAACATTAAAATAGTTATTAGTTTTACATCAAGAGTAATATTAAAATGCTTTCTCCCTCTCAGCATTCCTACAAAGGCTATGTGTTTGAAAGGGAAATCCCTTGAACAAAACCTCTTCTTTCTAATTTTTGCCCATTATGTACCTCCAAAGCCAAGGCTGTCTTGTCGTAGGCATTAGGGACTCGCTTCTGGATAACCCGGGCATAAATAGGGCCATTCTGAAGGTTAGGGAGCGGAGTGTTGATGCTGGGTTGGGCATAGGGCCCTGGCTCCGGCCCACCCAGTGGCTGTGGGTGGGAACTATCCTGGTTACCTCCAATCAGAGTAGATACTGAAGCAGAGGAAGGTCTATACTTCTCCACGTAAGGAACAGGTATCATTCCCCTCTTTCCATCGCTGTCTTCTGCATTCCACCATTGCTCTTCAGGCTTATCCCGGATTCTCAGTATGTCTCCTTTCTTAAATGGAAGATCTTCCTCATCATTTCCATTAAAGTCAAAGAGAGCTCGCACATATTCAGCTTCTTCCTGCCTCAGTATAACTCCACTATTCTGCTTGGATTTGGAAACAGGTTCTATCAAGGTTGTAGTGTCCAAATAATGTATTTTGTAGAATTCCAGTAAAGATGGTAATGAATCAAACTCTTGGTCACCTATTCGGAATCTGGAGGGATTCAACCCTAAAAGAAAAATGGCAGCACATTATTAAAGAGAATATAATAAAAATGTGACAAGTTGAAATTTAATCTCTATGAAAATTATTGAAGTTTCCGATGAATAATTTGATGCAGAATTAAGCACTGTACTTCAGAGTAATGTTGTTCATTGTATCTAACCTTTGTACATAGTTAGTGATTTGTATATATGCATACATGGAAGAAAACTGAAGTTTGATATGGTAGAATAGTGAAGTGAACAGTAACCTGTACCTTCCAGAATCGGGAGGTAGAATGTGTGGATCTTATTCAGATGGAATGGAATCTTATTTTTAGAAGTGAAGTTTGTCAAACTAGGAAGGTGGGGCTAGGCAGACTAGAACAAAATTATAGCAGTGGGCCACTTATGCTATAGTTAAGATTAAGACCATCTTTCCGTTCCAAGTTCAACTCTAACTGGTTGACTCCTGTAAAATTTAATGACCACTTAACACCCTTTTATACCACCTAAACCTATACCTTCCCTTACCCATCATTAAATCCACAGACTGCTCTCATATCCCTTCTTACTATTGACCATACCCATGAAAAGTCAACCCCAGCACCCTGCTACTGACATACCCTACACAACTCTCTATTGAAATGATGCAGACTGGAACCTCAAGTTACACATTCGCCTCTTTCATTTGATCCTACGCATGGGGGCACAGAGCCAGATACCCTCATATCAAAATCACACCTCTGCATTCCTCAAACAAATCCACAGATCTCCTTATATCACAAACGCACCTCTACCAATTGGCCCGACCTATTGCTTCCACTCTTCAGTACCTCTATACCTAAAACATGTAGACAATTGCTAAGGGCTCCTTCCAGCTCCAGAGGGGAAGAGTTACAGTTGCATGAGCATTTACCTTAACTTTGTATTTCCTTGTTTTCACAAGTTTGAGTTTTGCTGAACTTGATGTTCTGGAAGCTATCACTGAACAACCTTAACTCTGTGTTAATGAAGATTTTTACTATTTAATAAGTATCTGATTTTCACTCCCAAGTTTATTCTGAAGGAGTTTTGTTTCTTACTTGTGTGTGTCTTCGACCTACCACATCTATAAACTCAGCCACATTCAGCTTTTCACTTGGGACTGTACAGGATTTTCATTTCCAAAGTGTAAGGCATCTGTGTATTTGATATAGAATGAATTTTAGGTACAAGCCCAAGATAAAGAATGAACCGTTCAGCTTTTTTAGCCCTCTACTCTTTACAGCATCACTGTCCTGAATGTTACATCAAGAGAGCAATGTTGCAGTTATAATTAGTTACTAGTATTTGGTCAAAAAACACACTAAGGCCTTGTCTACACTGCAACTTTACAGCGCTGCTCGGGTTTATTTCTCCAAATTTTTTGAGCAATAAAATATAGAGAGGTGTGAAAAAACATCCCCCTGAGCACTGCAAGTTTCAGCGCTGTAAAGTGGCAGTGTAGACAGTGCACCAGCGCTGGGAGCGGCACCCCCAGCGCTGGGAGAGCTACTCCCCTTGTGGAGATGGGGGGGGGGGGGGGGTTTATAGCGCTGGGAGAGCGCTCTCCCAGCACTGGTGCTGCAACTACACAGCCACGTTAAAGCTCTACCATGGCAGCGCTTTAATGTTGCTAGTGAAGATACGCCCTAAGACAGCGTTTGAAGACAGATACTAAACACTACAAAGAGTTTTTAGCAGCTTGGCTTTGGAGCCAACACAAATGAGGCTATTCTTCCTTTTTTTAAGTGTATTTTTTTATGAAAGTCATAAACACCCATTTTATACAAATCTACGTAGCAATATACATTTCCAAAACATTGCAACAAGTGCGTTAACCTTTTAGTTCTAATTTCTCTTAGCATAAGTCACCTTCTTCACATTTGTCAAATGGCAGGTGAGTTATAAACCATAATATCAAATGTATCAACAGATATTCAACTAAATAAATCACATCCCATACTACTATACATTATGAATGACATACAACTGATGAATTGCCAATCTTGGTTTCAGTTGTCCAAATGTCTGTTTCTCTTTTTTCTTGGTTTTAAGTTCTTCACTTTATTTGGAAAACAATAAGTCTGATATTCCATATATTGTATAACCAGTTGTTGTGGGAGGAATGGAGACAAAGAGATTCACACTTCAATAAGTATGATGAGTAAGGAGGGGGCACAGTCATACTTCAAGCTCCTATTCTAGTCCATTTTCCTTCTATCAAAAAAGAGTTGCTTACCTTGTAAATCTGTTTCTCCAAAGAGGATCTCTAACAGAACTCTTGCTCCTGGGCCTTAGTTCCTTAGTGCAAGGCTAGAAGAACTCTCCCTAGCTCTTAAGACAGTTTTGACCATCAAGGGCAGCATTACCAGGGTGGATCATTGGCTCAGGCTGACTTCCTGAATATTCCAAGTAGTTCCTTCAACTGAGCAGGAGATAATGCTCCCAGAAAGAAAAGATGATCAACTATCAAAAGATACTATCAGAGAAAAAGTGTATAAAAAAGTACCTCTCAGAATTATGGGATGAGGTGTTTGTGGTGAGAGAATTCACCTAGATAATATCTTCAGAGAAGCAAAATTATAAGGTATACTCAATAAGTCCAGGATTCACATTCCGGCAGACTAAGAAATATCCATACGGAAATGAGATATCCACAAGGAAATGTAAGCAAATGAGCAACACCAACATGACCAATGCCAATAGGGCAGACAAAGAGGAAAGTATGAATTAAGATACCTCTCAAAATGCCTACATTATAATATATAATCATAAGTATAAATTAGCTAACTGAAAATAAGGGACATCCTATAACAAAACAAAACAAAAACTTTTTTGGTGGGGTGGGTGGTGAGAGTTTAACCTCCCTTACCTTATCGCAGGGGGGTGGGGAGGGGGACTTTTTGGCCCAAGGGCCACATCTGGTGGGAAAATTGTATGCAAGGCCATAAATGTAGGGCTGGAGCAGGGGGTTAGGGTGTGGGAGGGGGTGCGGTGTGCAGGAAGGGGCTCAGGGCAAGGGGTTGGGGTGCAGGAGGGGGTGCGGAGTGCAGGAGGTGGCTCAGTGCAGGGGGTTGGGGTGCAGGAGGGATGTGGCAGGGGGCTCAGGGCAGGGTGGGTGAGGCAGGGGACTTCACACCAGTATGAAATGCAATTAGGCATCCACTAAGACATGATCCTCTATGGTGTTGGTATCAAATGAAGCAAAAATTGTGTTGATTTTCTAATGGTTTTAGTCCTCCCAGGGATCTTTTAAGATCAAGCATATGGAGAAAGGTCTCTCTGGAATGGGCAGGCAGGTGTGGGAAGAACGTTGGCAGGCCAATAGGATCGTTAGTGTGGAACTCCAATACCACACTGGAGAGAACACTAACTCTGCAGCACCACTTTATCTCAGGAAAGACTGGTATAAGATAACTTGGTCATTAGACCAAAGTCATTGCCACCAGCAAAATGACTGCATGTAAAGAACTTGAGCTCATAGGAAATAAGTGGTTCTAAAGGAACTTTGATAAGCTTTGTCAAGGCCACATTAATATCCCATGACCAAGGGCTTTTTATTGGGGGTGGTGTTAAGAGACTTCTACTAAGAGACAATAAACTGAAATAGATGTGACAGTGATAGATGTGACAATATCCTACATTATCCTGAACAAACCTTTTGGAATTAAGATGAAATGTACTAAATTAAGTTAAACCTCACTGAATTACAGTTAATACCTTTGGGGAACATTGTACTAAAAATGTAATTATATATGTGTTGTTAGGACATTGTATGTACCTTCTCTGGCAGGGAGTAGGGATGCTAATGTACTTTCCTCCATTATCAGCCCGTCGAAGCCACCCACCCAGAGAGATATGCATACAGTTGTTTAAACTAGGACCAACAAAGAAAGGGTTTGGGGACAAATAGCCTGTTTTTTAAACTGGCTCATGGGCTTCTTCCTGATCCAGAAAATGGACAGGACGCCTGGTCCACAGAGGGCTCCAATCCTTAGGGTAGGGTTGGAAGTTCTGTGCCTGCCAGACTCCATGTTAGAGTTGTGTAGGTGTCTTTATTATTTTTAATGTTTTCTCTATAATGCTTTTTACCTTAAGAATAAAGTAGGTTTGCATAGAAAGAACTGTAGAGAACTTATAAATAGGGCTGTCAATTAATCGCAGTTAACTCTCACGATTAAGTCAAAAAAATTAATCGCGATTTTAAAAAAGTAATTGCAGTATTAATCACACTGTTAAGCAATAGGTTTAAGTTACATTTATTAAATATTTTTGGATGTTTTTCTACATTTTCAAATATATTGATTTCAATTACAACACAGAATAGAAAGTGTACAGTGTTCACTTTATATTATTTTTTATTACTAATATTTGCACTCTAAAAATGATAAACAAAATAAATAGTATTTTTCAATTCACCTAATGCAAGTACTGTCATGCAATCTCTTTATCATGAAAGTGCAAGTTACAAATGTAGAATTTTTGTTACATAACTTCACTCAAAAACAAAACAATGTAAAACTTTAGTGCCTACAAGTCCACTCAGTCCTACTTCTAGTTCAGCCAATCACGAAGACAAAAGTTTGTTTACATATACGGGACATAATGCTGCCTGATTATTTACAATGTCACCTGAAAGTGAGAACAGGCGTCCACAAGGCACTTTTGTAGTGAGCCTTGCAAGCTATTTACATGTTAAAACATTCGTATGCCCCTGCATGCTTCGGCCACCATTCCAGAGAACATGTTTCCATGCTGATGATGCTTGTTTAAAAAAAAATGCATTAATTAAATTTGTAACTGAACTCTTTGGGGAAGAATTGGATGTCTCCTGCTCTGTTTTACCCGCATTCTGCCATATATTTCATGTTATAGCAGGTTTGGCTAATGACCCAGCACATGTTGTTTCTTTTAAGAACACTTTCACTGCAGATTTGACAAAACGCAAAAGGTGGTACCAATATGAGATTTCTAAAGATAGTTATGGCACTCGACCCAAGGTCTAAGAATCTGAAGTGCCTTCCAAAATCTGAGAGGAACAAGGTGTGGAGAATGCTTTCAGAAGTTTTTAAAGAGCAACAGTCCAATGTGGAAACTACAGAACCTGAACCACCAAAAAAGAAAATCAACCTTCTGCTGGTTGCATCGGACTCAGATGATGAAAATGAACATGCATCGGTCCATACTGCTTTGGATTGTTATCGAGCAGAACCAGTCATCAGCATGGATTCATGTCCTCTGGAATGATGGTTGAAGCAAGAAGAGACATAAATCTTTAGGGCATCTAGCACGCAAATATCTTGTGACGTTAGCTACAACAGTGCCATGTGAACGCCTGTTTTAACCTTCAGGTGACATTGTAAACAAGAAGTGGGCAGCATTATCTCCTGCAACTGTAAACAAATTAATTTGTCTGAGCAATTGGCTGAACAAGAAGCAGGACTGAGTGGATTTGTAGGCTCTAAAGTTTTATACATTGTTTTATTTTTGAATGCAGGTTTTTTTTTTACATAATTTTACATTTATGAATTCAACTTTCATGATAAAGAAATTGCACTACAGTACTTGCAATGGGGGAACTGAAAAATACTATTTCTTTTATTTTTACAGTGCAAATATTTGTAATAAAAATAAATATAAAGTGAGCACTGTACACTTTGTATTCTGTGTTGTAATTGAAATAAATGTATTTGAAAATGTTGAAAACACCCAAAAATATTTAAATAAATGGTATTCTATTATTGTTTATCAGCACGATTAATTTTTGTACTTGCTTGACAGCCCTACTTATAACTGTAGCAATTACACCTGTTAACAGTCTCTGAAAAGAAAGGAAGCAGGTATCCTTGGGCAACTTATCTGTACTGGGAAATACACAGTGAACACAAGAAACTGTGTCACCTAGAAATACCCTGGGTCAGAAGGGAGAGGGACAGGGATCCACTCAAGACAGCCAACAGCTGACAGCCAGAGTGTGGATGTCCTTATTGGGCCACTAAGTGAAAAATACAGGCGCAGTTGCCCTGAACTGTCTGAACCTTATGACAAAGAGCTGTAGAGTCTAACTTCTGCTAGGGTACAATAAACTGAAATAGCTGCCAAACTTATCTGGATAGTGTTAAGCATTCTTGCACCGGACAAGTAAAAGGGACCAATTGGGCCTGTATGTACCACACAGCAAACCTTTTTACCTCAAGCTGTAGATGGCCTCTGAGATGCCACAACATAAGCCACCTGCTTGGAGAGTCCATGCTTATGGATTTCTATCCTTTCTAGCCAAACTAAAGAGAAGGCTTCCAAGTTGGGAGAGAACAATGTGCTCTACTGAAGTGATGATCTAAGGCCAGTGGCATCAGATTTGGCCACCTGCAACAGGGTTAAGAACTCTCTCTCAGTGGGCTAGTTAGAGGGGACTATCTGGATCAAAACTTTGTCACCCCTAGGGAGACACTGATCTGGAACTCAAAAGTTCTGGGTTCAATTCATATTTCTGTCAATCTCCTTGTGTGCTCATGGACAAATCACTTAAACATTCTGGATCACATTCTGGCATCCTTAGGTCACATCTACACTACAAACTTTGATTGACAAGTTATGTTGGCATAAAGCCACTGCAGTTTACATATCACTTGTGCATGCACATACTTGTTTCCTTGCATTGGCATTTCACATACTCACCAGGTGTTTGTGTCAATGTAGTGTGTGGTGCACCATAGGTAGGTATCCTAATGCGAAACTTGCCATTCTCCAGCACACTGCCTTTTGGGAAATTGGTGAGGTAGAAACAAGTTGCACAAGAGTAACAAGCACTTCTCACTGTCTGCCATCTCTGACAGAAGCATGAAGCCCAAACAGCTCTGCACTATTGTCATGACTGTTGCAAGCAGAGGATGAATGATCCTCTGGTATTTGCAGAGCCGTAGTAAGCATTGGGTGACATGAAGATTTTGTGGAGGACAGTTTGCTGTGTGATATAGCAAAAACCAATTCAAGGATGGTGGTGGCATTCACAGAGCAGTTGCAGACCAGAGAGAGTGCTGCTTCTGTGCCCAAGAAACAAGCACTGACTGGGATCACATCATAATGCAGGTTTGGGACGATGAGCAGTGGCTGCAGAACTGTCAGATGCAAAAGACCACATTCCTGGATCTGTATGCCAAACTCACCCCAGCCCTCTAGCACAGGGAGACTAGAATGATAGCCGTACTGTCAGCTAAGTGAGTGATGATTGCTTTCTAAAACCTTGCAACACCAGATTGCTACCAGTCAGTAGGACATCACTTTGGACTTGGAAAATCTACAATGGGGGGGCCATTAATGGTCTCCTGTGATGCAGGACTGTGACTCGCAGTAATGTGCAGGACATACTGGATGGATTTGCAGCAATGGGGTTCCCAAACTGCAGTGGGATGTTAGATGGCACACACATCCCTATTTTGGCACCAGTCCACCTTGCCACCGAGTACATCAGCAGAACAGGCTACTTTTCCAAGATTATGAAAACATTGGTGGATCACCGGAGATGCTCCACTGCTATCCGCGCTGGCTGGTCACGGAAGGTGCATGATGCTTGCATCTTTAAGGACACAGAACTGTTCAGAAAGCTGCAAGCAGGGACATTCTTTCCTGACTGGCGGATTACCGTTAGTGATGTTGAAATGCCAACAGTGATCCTGGGGTACCTGGCCTAACCCTGGCTGGTGAAGCCATACACCAGCCACCTTGACAGCACCAAGAAGAGATTTAACTACTGGCTCAGAAGGTGCAGAATGACAGCTGAATGCACTTTTGGTAGACTGAAGGGATGCTGGGGTTGTTTACTCAAGACTGGATATGAATGAGAAAAGTATCCCAATCGTTATAGCTGCCTGTTGCATTCTACATGATATCTATGAGGCAAAGGGGAAAAAGGTGCTGCTGGGATGGAGGGAAAAGGTGGAGTGGCTGTCTGCTGCCTTTGAACGGCCAGACACAAGGGCTATTACAAGAGCTCAATGTGGAGCTATGCAGCTGGGGGAGGCCTTGAAAGAGCATTTCAACAGTCAGCCACAGTAAGATGGTAGGGGCGAACGTGCTCTATCTGCCGTGGAGTTTTGGTGGCTATTAGGAATTGTGTGGTGCTTGCTGTACATTTATGAATATAACACTGTTTGTTAATGGACTTATTAATTTTCCAGTGCTTTTTGTATATTTAAAATTATTACACTGAGCTTTTGTCGCGGATCCCATAAGTTTTGTCCACCTGTACAACAAGTAGTGAGTGCTTTCAGAAGTGCTAGGCATTCTGCAGCATATGTTGTGAAGTAATAAAGATGAATTATTTACCAAAAAATATTTTTTTATTGAGAACCAAAACCAGTGTAAAAAAAACTAGGGTACAATTAAAAAAAAACAAATACAATAAAAACTTCTGAAATAAATTAACAGAACTTAACAAGGAGACAGAACATTCATGTCCTTTTCAGTTCATTTTGGCTACACATAGAGCAATAGTGGCTCTCACGCATCAGTGCATGTGAAGCTATGGTTCTCCTTACTGTCCACTGGCGTGGAGTGGTAGGGGATATGGATGCATCCCCTGATGCCACGTGGAAAGTTGGGGCTGGACGTGTAGAAAGGTGTAAAATGGAGTTCTCCACTGACTGCAAAGGGAGGTGAACCCATGATTGTTGAACCTGTAGGTCAACCAGAGTCTGCAGCAGTGTTCCCTCTAATTTTTCCCACACATATACAGAATAAATTGTGTGTGACACAGCACCTTCATATTGGTGCACATAACAAAATTAATGTGGTGGGGGTGGAGCCAAGGGGTTCGGAGTGTGGGAGAGGGGCTCAGGGCTGCAGCAGAGGGTTGGGGTGCAGGGGCTCCGGCTGGGGATGCAGGGATAAGAGTGGGCTGAGGAGCTCAGGGCCGGGGTGCATAGGGTGAGGTCTCCGGGGTGGGGCCGGGGATGAGAGGTTTGGGGTGCAGGAGGGTGCTCCAGGGCTATGGCGGGGAGAGAAGACTCCCCCCAGCTCTCTCCCCCCGCAGCAGCACCTGGGCTGGGGTGGGAAGAGGTGCCTCTTCCTGGCGCGGCAGCTTGGGGGCTGGGGCTGTGGGCTAGGTACCTCTCCCCCAGCAGGTCTGAGCCGGGGCTGAGTTGCAGGAGGGGTGCCCCGGTCACACAGGTCCGGGGCTGAGTTGGGGTGCCCCCCTAGGGTGCCGACTCCATGGGTGCTCCAGGGCTGGAGCACCCAGAGAGAAAATTATCGGGTGCTGCTCAGCAGCACTCACCAGCAGCCAAGCTACCCCTGCCCCCCAGTGCCTCTCACCTGCCAGCAGCCCCGCTGACCAACTCCTCCCTCCCAGCACCTCCCGCCCCTGCTAACAGCTGTTTTGCGGCATGTAGAAAGCTGCGGGAGGGAGGGAGGGGGAGGAGGGACAGGGCACACTCGGCGGAGGAGGCAGGGAAGAAGCGGGATGCGGGCGGGGACTTGGGGGAAGAGGTGGAGTAGGGGCGGGGCCCAGAGCGGAGGTGGGGGTCATGTACCCCCCTGGTTACAAGGGAAGTGGGCGCCTATGGCGCACCCCTCCCCTGGCCGCGGCAGGTCAGCGGGGCAGCAGTAAACAGGCTGCTGCATGGCTGCGCAGCTTAAAAGGAACTTAGGTCTAAAGCATTTGTGTTTGCTGATGAAGGCGGCCCATTATGTCCTGGTACATTTCCTTCTCCTATCCACTCTTTCCCTCTCCATACTGTCTGCAACATTCACCCTCCAGGCCCTCTTTTCGTGATCCGATGCAGCACTAGCTTGCAGGATCTCTCTGCACATATCCTCTTCTTTCTCCTCCTTATCATGTTCAGACGTTCCATGGGTGTGTAGGGGGGACCTCTCAACACCACAACAGCAGCAGCTACAGACAAAACATACAGAGGTATTCTGTGTATAACACCAGGAAAAGTGAAAGTTATGTTTCATAACACCCTTCCCTTGGCTCCCCTAAAGTTTTAAACAAGAAACGGTTATTGACACTTCAGCCTGGGAGTGCCTGTGCACAGCAGCGCTCACCAGCCCCAGCCCCAGCCATGGTGAGTATGGCCGAGCAGAGGCATTGGAGGGGAAGGGAATTCGGTTGCACAAAACAAATTTTCAGCCTCTGTTGCCCTACACTTATGCCCATGGAAAAGGCACGGAAAAGGCACGGTGATAATTTTAGCTGATATCTCACTCCTGAGGGTAACATAGGCACAGACAGCACAGCTGCTGCTGGTGTACTGAAGCTGCCTGGCCCCACATACACTAGCCTTTGCTGCAGTGGTGACTGCCAAAGTCGTGGACTGGTATGGGAAAGTATCTTACCACAGAGGAAGAAATAAGGCTGACATCCCTAGAAACTGTCAAGAGAGAATTGCTGAGTACCCTCACAAAAGTTTCATTGAGATCTCTCTGGAGAATTCCAGGAATGTCTGTGTACATAAACTGATCCATATGCCACCCTCCACCCTTAAATCTACGGGGCAATGAACAGCAGATAACAGCTCTACCTTTCTTTTTTTTGGACAGTTACCACTTCTAGTATAAGTAAATTAAACGTCACTACTTGGGTCCTGTTAAGTTGGGGCACCATTTGTACATTTAAACACTGTAATGGGAAATGCATTCACACACTTACCTGAGGTTCCTTCCCCTGCATCAGACTCGCCTGTGCTTAGCTGCTGGGACTGACGAGACTGCAGTGGAGTCTCTTACAGATCCTGGCTTGAGGCTTAGCTTGACCCTCAGGTCACATGTCCCTCATCCTCCTCGCTGTTCACAGCAGGGGTTTGTCTCTCTAGCTCCACCGAGGTATCCATGGTGCTCTGCAGTGTGCTGGTGAGGTCTCCGCCAAGTCTGACATGGAGCTCATTGTACAAGCAGCAGGTCTGCACCTTGGCACTAAATCAACTGTTGGCCTCCCTGGCCTTCTGATATGCCTGCTGCAGTTCCTTGGCTTTCACGTGACACTGCTGTTGTACCCCTTCTGCTGCATCCCCCGTGCAATCTGCTCATAGATGTCCACGTTTCTACATCTGCTCCATAGCTGATCCAATACCCATACCTCCTGTCTACTTCAGGCAGGAACACATCTGGAGCATGTAGCCAGCGTGATCGGTTGGGCAACTGCACACAACAAGGGAGGGCTGCAAGGTGTGTGTTTGCCAAGCTGGGCAATCAGGAAAATGCATTTAAAAAATATGCAGTGTGGCTTCCATTCTCTGTATCCCCTGGGCAGTGGAGTTCACAACTGTGACCAGAGGGGGTCAGTGTCAGGCATTGTAGTACAGTTGCTAGAGGACAGTCTACATTCGCAGTACATCAACCACCCCATGGCTTAACGCCTTTCAGGGAGGTGGTTTTACTGCATCACTGTATTGGGGCATATACTTGGCAGGAGACAAATTTAAGCATACACACGGACAGCTAGGTTGACACTAGGCCGCTTACATTGACTTAACTTTGTAGTGTAGACCCGGCCTCTCTCACACTGAGTAACACCTAACTCCATGAGTGGCCCCTCTGAAATCAGTGGGGGAGTAGGAGGTGGAAGAGCTGTATCCTGGAGAGCAGTGATTCTAAGGGTGTGTCTTCACAGCAGTTAGCTCAAGTTACAAATCTAGTGTTACCCCTAACTCCTGTCCACACACAAAAATTTCTAACTCACATTAAGTGGTGCTTTAAACTCCAGCTAGAAGGCCTTTTGGGATGTGTTAATGCTCCAGCGATGCTGATACTGGAGCTAGTAATGCAGTGTGGATGCAACAGCATACAACAATTCATCAGCCGCTAATCCAACAACTGTGCTACTAATTAATCACTCTGTTTAACTCCAGTATTGTTTTGAAGCATGTCTGCAATAATTCAAGTGGTACTAACTCAAGATAACTGATGATGTGAAGACAAGCCCTAGGAGGATATAAAGGTTATTGCAGATAACCAAGAGAACATTAGCTCCCAGTAAAATACTGCAGCTAACATGATCTTTGGATGAGTAGAAGGGAAGCGATAATACCTTTGTATACAGCACTCTGAAACCTACCAAAATAGCGTGTCCTTTTCCAGCACATGCACTTTCAAAGTTATGTTGAAAAACGGGCGAAAGATCACAGGAGAACTACAAAAAAAAAAAGTGACTCTGGAAAACACTCTTTACAGAAAGTTTATGCTCTAATAAATTTGTTAGTCTCTAAGATGCCACAAGTACGCCTGTTCTTTTTGCGGATACAGACTAACACGGCTGCTACTCTGAAACTCTTTACAATGAAAAACTTAAGCAGCTCAATCTAGTTAGCTTATCAAAGAATATTAGGAAGCAACACAATCCCCAGCTAAATACCTAGAAACAGAGAGGACATACCACATATTACCACATATACACATACCACATAAATTGTAGCAAAAAAGGTCATAACACCCCATAGCTAGAAATCAGAGTTAGAAAAATGTAACTTTTTAACAATTAGTTTAAATAATAACACAGCCACAAGGAAAATGGTAAATTCTCCATTATTTAGAGTCTGTAAAGCAGGAATCCTCTAGTTCAACCACAAGTTATTGAGCTTGATAGGGTTTACTTACATAGCAGGGAAGAATAATTCCCTTAACTAACAGGTATTATTAGGTAAAGTTCCAAGGCCCATGTGATACAGGAAGTCAGATTAGATTAACATATAGTTCCTCTCTGGCCTTAGAAAAAAAATAAAAGTTTAATAGATTTTTTTTTTTTAAGTGTTTACTTCACTTTCGTACCTCACAGAGGTTGTAATGAGGATAAATTGACGTGTGAGGTACTCTGATATTATCGCAAGGAACAAGAACACATTATAATAGCAAGGGAAATGTTTGTTTGTAGAGGTAAAACCATTATCTTCCAGGTCTGTTCCTGCAGGAGCCAGTTCCAGTAGCACATTGCCCTCATCTTCTGGTGGAACAATACTCAAGGAGGGAATAATGTGGGGGGATCAGGTGTCAAGCTACCAAGGTAAACTTGCTGTCAAAGGAGATAGCTCCTGGCAAAAGTTCCAGCATGAGGCTACTTGGAGAATGACTCTCTCACCTTCCCCCACCACCTCCAATCCAGTGTTACTAGGGAAAGAGTAGTTCTCTAGCTTCCTCCTCTCACACCCTAATCAGCAGCACTGTCCCCCAACTCCTTCAGCTGGTTCATTTGGTCAAGACATACAAAGGGCTGAATTTTTTCTTAACTAGTTATGGTGTCTCAACTTGGCCTCTGTCCTGTTCTGTCCTGCTCAGGAGGTCAAAGCAGCAATCCAAATCTTTCCCTTTGATCAGGAAGTGGAGGCATGGGCTGAAGACAAAAAACTATCTAGAATTTAACAATTTATACTTTTTGTGGGAGGGATGAGACATTATGTGGAAGAGGTGTTCTAGTAATCTAAGCACAGGTCAGAGCCAGAGACCCTTCAACTCATCTCTCAGGTTGAGACAAATTCCCTTTCTGACAATGGACAAATCACTTCTGAGTCAGTTTCCCCATCTGTAAAATGGGGATAATTACTCATAGGAGCAATACTGGAAGATTTTTTATTGGGGGCGAGGGAGGTTTAACACTTCCTAAGTCTGGAAACCTATTCTGGGGTAAAATACTTACCATTCCACTTCATTTTCAGAGTGTAGTCAGAAGGCATAACCACCCTTAAAGCAGCCCATTCTTTGTCTCTTTAGATGTCATGTCATTCTCTTATTACAGAAGGGCCAACTCTGCTATAGTTAAGATTAACAACATCTTTTTGTTTAAAAAATGACAAGTTCTAAAATCCACGATTGCTTGGACTGCCTTGAAATTTAGTGTGCCTCATGGGAACATAGGATAGGGTTACTGATCCAAATTCAGGGTCATATGAGCAAGAGGTCCCTGCGTCCCCAAGGGAGCAGGACAGGAAAGGAGGGCCAAAAGAAAAAACAAACAAAACCCCAAACCAGCTTTTCCTCAAGGTTGACAGATTCTACCAATTTTTTTTGCCCAGAGTTGGGGATCAAACCAGGGCCCTGCTCCTGGCACAATGGTCTCAATCACCCCACCCTTACTCCAGCTAGTGCATGGCACTCACTACCCCTTTGAGAGAACAAAATTTAAAATATTATTCAAGAAAAGAGTTCAGCTCTCTAAATAGGCACAACCCTAATTTTCCTACAGCCTCATGCATCCAATGGACTACATTGTACATATACAGACAAAATAGTCAAGAAGCTTTCTAGTCTGCCAATTTTATCTGCAATTGGGTGGCTCAAGGGAACAAACAGCAGCCAGTGAACCTGACCTACACCCAACCAGTCTCAGTTCAAATCTGACCTAGAGCAGAAATCTGAGAAAGGTCTGTAGGTATGTTGTTAATATCTGCTTGCCGGGGGATGTTATTTTAAGGAAATGTGTTTTGAATACAGCCGATAACTCAGAAGATGCTAAAACTATCAAATGACCAAAAAAATAAATAAATAAAATAAAAAACCCAACAACTTTGTCAATGCAGAGTTAAGGCTGTCCAGAAATAGCTCATGACCTTCCAGAATGTAGAATTCAGCAAAACCCAAACTTGTGAAAACTAGGAAAACACAGCTAAGAGTTAATGTACACCCCATACAACCATAACTCTGTCCTCCTGGACCTGGCAAGAACCAATGTGAATTATCTGCACAAACTCCAGCTGCATTCACTGTGTTAGATGTAGCAGTATTAAATGGTGGAAGAATTAACTGGAGTGGCTTGGAAGAGCTTCGATTGTGATATGAGAGCTGGTGGCCCTGAGTATGTATGAGAGAGCTTCTCTCCCTGACCCCAGTGTGTGTGATCAAAGGAAAGAGGTGCATGTGAACACAGAGATCCAATATCCTTCATTTCAACACTGTATTGTGCAGGTTGTGTCAGCAGTGGGGCACAGAAATCTTCTTGGTTTTGCCATGGGGATCTGTCAGCAATTCAGTGAGAGATGAGTGTGGGTTTAACGAAAGGTTAGTCTGTGTATAAGGATGAAGGGGTTGAAAGAACTGTAAGATTTAGTAGATGTGGTGTTCTCTCCGTATATGAGTGTGGGGAGCTCCTGTTCAGCACAGGACAAAGGTGTGTGGGCATGTACCTTAACTCTTTATTTCTTTGTTTTCACAAGTTTGAGTTTTGCTGAACTTTATGTTCTGAAGGGGCACACGCTACCGCCAAACAACCGTAATTCTGTGTTAATGAAGTTTGCCATTTAAATGTCCTAAAAAAAAAAAAAAAAAAAAAGAGAGAGAGAGAGAGAGAGAGACACATGACAGTGGTCATTCAGATACTTTTAATTTTCATGTAGGTGTGCAGTTCTCCGAGACACTCCTGGACAAGTCATGAGAGCACTTAGCTCTTACAAAGCGTTTTTCATCAGTAAATCTCAAAGAGATTGCAGAGATGAGGAAACTGAGGCACCGAGCGGGGTGAAGTGACTTGGCCAAAATCACCCAACAAGCCAGAGGCAAAGCCAGGAATACAGCTCAGGTTTTGAGTCCCAGACTGCTATTCTTTTCACTAAGTCACACAAATGCTATGTGATTAATAAGAGCCCCCCCACACCTGTGCAATTTTTTGTAGTAGAATGGGGATAATGGACATGCTTTCAAATGTCTCTAGTGAGTAGCTGCTAATGAAGCCGGTGAGAAAAAACTCAGACATTATCCATGTCCCAAGAACTTGACATTTTTATTATGTGGTGGTTATAGTAACTTTAAGCATATGAGAAAAAAAACTAGTGTCTCTCTCTCCGTCCTTCCCCCCGCCCACTATTCCCCCACAACATATAGCCCCCCTGCCACCGTTTCCAGTTCACCCTCCCCTTTCCATCCCATTAAACTATCAGTGTTTTATTAGCTTGGTGTACATAAAAAAAAGTTGGTAAAATCTGTGTACTTAAAGACAACCTGTTTTTTTCAGGGGGAGGGCCTTTGTTTAAGGAACATTTTGCATAAATGACCCCAAATTTGGATCACTAATCCTACCCTACATCCCATAAAGCACAGCAGATTTCAAGATAGGTCAGCTCACATGCAGATTTTGGAACATTTATAAATACTGTTCTTTAAAAAACTCACTCTTACCACTCTGTTATAATATTTATGAAATTAGTCACCAGTGACTGCTTTTCTATATGCATCTCTCCACCACAGGATAATTCTGAAGCCACAGGAGGCTCAGAGACATCTGAAGTAGCCCATTCATCTCAATGTGATAGTCTCAGTTGAATGAGACCTGGTCTACATCAAAAAGTTAGGTCAACCTACTTTGTTGCTCAGGGGTATGAAAAATCCATATCCCTGAGCAACGTAGTTAAGCGGACCTAACCCCCAGCGTAGATATCCCTAGGTCAATGGAAGAATTTTTTCATCGACATAGCTACTGCCTCTCGGAGAGGTGGATTACATACCCTAGCAGGAGAACCCCTTGCACTGGTGTAGGTAGCATCTACATTGAAGTACAGCTGTGTCACTGTAGTGTTTCAAATGTAGACAGGCCTTGAGAAAACACCCCATGAAAATTAATACAGTAATTAATACTCATCCCCATATGCCCCCTTTTCAGTGTATCTTTCCCTCTCCCTCCCCCAAGCCCCCAAACCCCTCTCATCTCCCCTACCACTCATCCCCAAAATCCCTGTCCCCTTTATGTAGTCCTAACCCCCTTTCACCTCTATTCCTCCCAGTTCTCCACTCTCTAAAATGCCCCTCCCCTGCCAGTAACCATTTGCATATATAATTTAAAAATATATACATACTTTGATTACAGCCACCAAAAATACCCCACCCCCTCCCACCAAGAGAGAGATTTTAGCAATATGCACTCTGAGCTTTTCCAGACTTTTGCCTACTGCAAGAATCCAACTGACAGTAGCTGGCTGGGTCTGGGTCAAAGGACTACTGCTTATTCTCAAGCCATCCAGCTGGTGTGAAACTTTCAAAGCTAAAAACCTTATCTGCCCACACATGCTCAGTGGAATTGGTTTGATGCAATGCCACGCACGTCAAATGCTGATGCGCCTCACTGAAGAACTACTCTTTGGCTAATAACGTAATTTGATTTCTCCCAAAAGGCTAGTGGGTGGCATGTACTCTGTTGGGGTAACTTCCAAGCATTTGAGACCCTGGTATAATTATCTCAGCCCTGGTTTAAGCTCTATCTATGCACAAAACTCATTGCCAAAACATGTCGGCTTTAAGAAGAGCTGTTATTTTCCCAGGGGCTAAATCTCAGGAACCCTTTGTTCAAATGGCCCCAAATTTGGTTCACTGACCAAACTCCATGCCCCCATGAGGCAGACAAAATTTCAAAGCAATCTGAGTGGATTTTAGAGCACTTAGAAGAGTCTAGTTTTAAAGACAGGTTTCAGAGTAGCAGCCGTGTTAGTCTGTATTCGCAAAAAGAAAAGGAGTACTAGTGGCACCTTAGAGACTAACCAATTTATTTGAGCAGAAGCTTTCGTGAGCTACAGCTCACTTCATTTTAGAGCACTTAGAAGAGTCTAGTTTTAAACAGAAAAAAGAAAAGAAGTACTTGTGGCACCTTAGAGACTAACCAGTTTATTTGAGCATGAGCTTTCGTGAGCTACAGCTCACTTCATCGGATGCATAGCATATCGTGGAAACTGCAGAAGACATTATATACACACAGAGACCATGAAACAAAACTTCCTCCCACCCCACTCTCCTGCTGGTAACAGCTTATCTAAAGTGATCATCAAGGAGGGCCATTTCCAGCACAAATCCAGGTTTTCGGGGGGGGGGGGGGAGGGAAGGGTGAGAAAACCTGGATTTGTGCTGGAAATGGCCCTCCTTGATGATCACTTTAGATAAGCTGTTACCAGCAGGAGAGTGGGGTGGGAGGAAGTTTTGTTTCATGGTCTCTGTGTGTATATAATGTCTTCTGCAGTTTCCACGATATGCTATGCATCCGATGAAGTGAGCTGTAGCTCACGAAAGCTCATGCTCAAATAAACTGGTTAGTCTCTAAGGTGCCACAAGTACTTCTTTTCTTTTTTCTTTTTACGAATACAGACTAACACGGCTGTTACTCTGAAACCTAGTTTTAAACAGAATGCTTGGTGTTCATCTTAACTATTGTGGAGTTGGTGCTTTACTATAATTTTTTAAAAGAAAATAAATACACATGCAAATGTGTGCTGCAAAGGGGATTAGGGGGCTGAACAGTGTTGAGAATAAGGAGCAGGGATTTGAGGTTGCAGTGAGGAGAGGGAGAGGCATGGGTAGGCCTGGAAAAGGGGTTGGGGGCTCAAATCGGGGGAGTGGAAAAGGTGACATGGAGATAGGTGGCAGTGTGAATGGGAAGAATTAGGGTACAGGGCATGTGGCAGCCTCACATTCTCCCCCCCTTGTGTGGTCTGCAGGGTCCTTGCCCTTCTAGGGTGGGGAGTCCATGCCCCTCTCCCTGCCCCTTGTGCTAGGTTTTGTCATTTTACCGGTCCAAAAATAACTGGTCAATTGACTGGTCAATACTTAAAACACTAATTTATTAGAACAGTATATATATATTAAAAAAAAAAAAAGGTGTAAGACTTCATGGTCTCCAATAGTCTTTACCTTAGAGAGATATTTATTCCTAATTACAACCAAAAAGGTACTTAAGTGAGTTATTTTAACTCCAAAAGATACAAAACACAATAAAATTAAGTTCTAAATAATGAAAGAATAGCACCATGATGCAATCAAAACAGTCAGCCTCCGCTTATATCAGGGCATTCTTGCTGAACTATTTGATGGTGCTCAAATAGCTGGTCAACAAACATTAATTGATCAGCTTGCCAAGTCAGTTTTGTCCTTGGGTCAGGAATCGGGGACTGTCCCTCTATGGGCTCTCAGCTCCTCTCCCTGCCCCACATGGGGAAGCCAGAATCTGGGGGGACCATAATGCCATCTAATGCTATACTTTCACTTATCCTTCATGAAATCCACAGGCTACACATTTCCCATCTAACTGCTGACCACCCCTGTGTCAGGGCTAGCACTGAAATGAGGCATACTGATTCTCTCTTGCACCTCTTTCCTTTGATCAGACATACAGAGGTAGGGGGGGATGAGCCCCCCTGACAGGAGTACCCCCCCATATTGCCTCATATCACAATCACAGCTCTGCCAAGCTGCTCCAACTAATCCCTCCACTACTCAAAACAGCTATAACTACTACAGTAAATGCACCAGGAGTGCATGCTGATACTTCCCAGTAGTTCTTGCCTGTACAACCTTAACTCTCCTTCCTTGCAGCTGGCATGTACCTGATCTCAGTATTTCCTGAAGTTCTTAGTCAGTATATTTCTACTAGAATCTCTCTCCTCTGTCCCATTTCTTCAGTCCCTTCATCTACATTTATGAGCATTCCTTTTTTGAGCCGGAAAGGAAAGTCCTTTTGGGACCGCAATTTTTCAGTTTCACTTCCTGTCCCATTCCAAGAAGGCCACCACATTTTAGTGACCTTGCCTCAGGCAAAGAAGGCTGTTTGCAGTTCCCTTCATGTTCCAACAGCCACCTTGCTAGAAGGGATAATTGAGAGCAATGAAAGATACTTCCCTCCTGCAGTATTTGTAACCCTCTCCTGCCTAGAATCAGAGTGTTCCACGAGAATATGCATTGCAATAAAATCATATACAGTAAACCCTTATATAACGCAGTAGTTACGTTCCTAGAAAACCATGTGTTATATACAAATGTGTTATATAAACTGAAGAATAAATGGGAGAAATAGTGTTATGTTCCCAGACATGACAAAGTTGATTTTTTTTTTTTATTTATTACCTTAAAAACTATGAATTGGTGACTTGCTGAAGACAACGATCTAGGTGATGGCTGGGGAATGTTGTTACTGTGGTGTTGATGAAGTACTAGTGGTATTTTCTGGTTCATGCTCAGCTGATGACTGGGATGCTGAAGTTGATGCGTCTATTGACTGGTGTGTAGAGGGCATGATGTAGTCAGTGATGAGACTCTGCTTTGCCTGACTCAGCAATGACTTGTAGAGCTCATGATAGGGCCGTTTGAATGTTAAGCTCCTGTTCATATTTGGATCTTTCTCTATCAAATTACTTTTGACTTTTTCTATGATTTGTAAATTTTCCCTTAAATAGCCTGCTGTGAGTTTCTGTTCCTTTTGCTCGTCTTCACTTTCACTGTCAGTGGCCTCATGCATCTCTACTAACCTTCTCCTCAGTCAGCTCCTCCTGATGTGAGTTTATCAATTCTTCCACTTCAGTTTCCTCCAGATCTGAGAATCTCTCACCCCCAACATTCCTGGCCATCTGCATTATCTCCCTAACCTCCTTGTGTACTGTGGGGAAGCCAGTGAAATTATTCATCACTGACGGCCACAACTTGTTCCAACAGGCATTGATGGTAGGAACAGTGACCTCATCCCAGGACTCCTTGATCCCTTCAATTGCGTGTGCGATGTTATATGAACGGCAAAAGTCTGGTATGCCCATTTCT
Source organism: Natator depressus (assembly GCF_965152275.1). Lineage (NCBI taxonomy): Eukaryota > Metazoa > Chordata > Testudines > Cheloniidae > Natator > Natator depressus. The sequence goes on along the minus strand of NC_134250.1, from coordinate 33,448 downwards.
GAATTTTCCTCCAACGCCTCTAGCATCTTCTTGATAGTGTACCTTGTATAACATTTAAATATCTTGATTACGCCTTGATCTAAGGGCTGCAACAATGAAGTGGTGTTAGGTGGAAGGAAAACAACCTTGACATTTTCATTTTATCCTGTAGAGCTTTGGCAGAGTGACCTGGGGCATTGTCCAATAATAACAAAATCTTGAAAGATAAAGTCACAAAACCTAAATAAAGTTCTACCTGAGACACAAAGCATAGAGTAAACCATGCTGTAAACAGTTTAGATGTAACCCGGGCTTTTTTGTTAGACTTCTGCTTGCCTTTCAAGGCACAGGGTTCTGAGCACGGTAAACAAGCATTGGTTTCAGGGTGGATAAAAATCAATGATTTTTTTTATTTAAAATCAGATTTTTTGAAAAAAATGCTTTTTGGAGGAAAAAACTATCTAAAAGATAGTTTTAATTAAGATACATTATAGCTCAAATATATCTCATCATGGAATAAGGATTATAAATTCTAATTCTATAGTATGGGAGAATATATTCAAGTAATGTTTAAGAAAAGTTTTGTAAATGAGTTCCAATAGTTCATGGATGACAGAGCCAATCTTATGGGGTTCCGGGGCTTCTGTAAAGATTATTTAGGTTAATCTTTCTATCTACCCAATGGGACTCAGTGCTCAGTCTAGCAGATACCATCAGAGATGCTTAATTTTGCAGTTCTCAAACTGTGGATTTGTGTCTCCAGAGATAACATGCCTGCTAACAGCAAAAAAGTAAGTAAGTAAATAAATACAATAGATAAAGGTGAGAAACAACAGACCTCAACCCTGTTATCCCTCTGCAAATTTGTGTACACAGTCAATCCCCTACCTCTCTCTAAAAGTGCAAAGTTTCAAAAAGTTCCATGAACAGACGATTGTTGGGGGTGGAATAGATCTGGACAAGGAGAAATAGTCTGGAGATAAATGTGAGAAGGGAGGGACAGGCAGTAGGGACAAAAGTGAAACTGTTTGAGAAGCACATTCCAGAAGTCTGGAGATCTTTCTGAGTGTAGCCTTCATTGATTTGAGATCTACCATACCATTCTCTCACTAGACGGGAAAACCTATAATGGCAGCAGGCCGTAAGAGAGACCCAGTTTGGGAATAAGAAATATATGTTTGCTGATGATGTCTTAAAGAAAGTCACACCAGTGAACTGGTGGAAGTCACTTAAGCACTTGGATTCAGAGACTGTTGAAGTGATCATCTCATTTTTAACAGAAGTAGCTTTTTCTGCCGGTGTAGAAATAATATTTTCTTCCTTTGCACTAATTCATCCCAAACTGAGAAATCATTTGACACCTGAAAAGGCAGGAAAGCTTGTTTTTCTTTTCCAGATTATGAACAAACAGGAAAATGAAGGTGAAGACAACTGAGTTAGCTGCAGAAGCCAATATTTTTAGTTTCTCATAGAAATAGAATCATAGAATATCAGGGTTGGAAGGGACCCCAGAAGGTCATCTAGTCCAACCCCCTGCTCGAAGCAGGACCAATTCCCAGTTAAATCATCCCAGCCAGGGCTTTGTCAAGCCTGACCTTAAAAACCTCTAAGGAAGGAGATTCTACCACCTCCCTAGGTAACGCATTCCAGTGTTTCACCACCCTCTTAGTGAAAAAGTTTTTCCTAATATCCAATCTAAACCTCCCCCATTGCAACTTGAGACCATTACTCCTCGTTCTGTCATCTGCTACCATTGAGAACAGTCTAGAGCCATCCTCTTTGGAACCCCCTTTCAGGTAGTTGAAAGCAGCTATCAAATCCCCCCTCATTCTTCTCTTCTGCAGACTAAACAATCCCAGCTCCCTCAGCCTCTCCTCATAAGTCATGTGCTCTAGACCCCTAATCATTTTTGTTGCCCTTCGCTGGACTCTCTCCAATTTATCCACATCCTTCTTGTAGTGTGGGGCCCAAAACTGGACACAGTACTCCAGATGAGGCCTCACCAGTGTCGAATAGAGGGGAACGATCACGTCCCTCGATCTGCTTGCTATGCCCCTACTTATACATCCCAAAATGCCATTGGCCTTCTTGGCAACAAGGGCACACTGTTGACTCATATCCTGCTTCTCGTCCACTGTCACCCCTAGGTCCTTTTCTGCAGAACTGCTGCCTAGCCATTCGGTCCCTAGTCTGTAGCGGTGCATTGGATTCTTCCATCCTAAGTGCAGGACCCTGCACTTATCCTTATTGAAGCTCATCAGATTTCTTTTGGCCCAATCCTCCAATTTGTCTAGGTCCTTCTGTATCCTATCCCTCCCCTCCAGCGTATCTACCACTCCTCCCAGTTTAGTATCATCCGCAAATTTGCTGAGAGTGCAATCCACACCATCCTCCAGATCATTTATGAAGATATTGAACAAAACCAGCCCCAGGACCGACCCCTGGGGCACACCACTTGACACCGCCTGCCAACTAGACATGGAGCCATTGATCACTACCCGTTGAGCCCGACAATCTAGCCAGCTTTCTACCCACCTTATAGTGCATTCATCTAGCCCATACTTCCTTAACTTGCTGACAAGAATACTGTGGGAGACCGTGTCAAAAGCTTTGCTAAAGTCAAGAAACAATACATCCACTGCTTTCCCTTCATCCACAGAACCAGTAATCTCATCATAAAAGGCGATTAGATTAGTCAGGCATGACCTTCCCTTGGTGAACCCATGCTGACTGTTCCTGATCACTTTCCTCTCATGTAAGTGCTTCAGGATTGATTCTTTGAGGACCTGCTCCATGATTTTTCCAGGGACTGAGGTGAGGCTGACTGGCCTGTAGTTCCCAGGATCCTCCTTCTTCCCTTTTTTAAAGATTGGCACTACATTAGCCTTTTTCCAGTCATCCGGGACTTCCCCCATTCGCCACGAGTTTTCAAAGATAGTGGCCAAGGGCTCTGCAATCACAGCCGCCAATTCCTTCAGCACTCTCGGATGCAACTCGTCCGGCCCCATGGACTTGTGCACGTCCAGCTTTTCTAAATAGTCCCTAACCACCTCTATCTCCACAGAGGGCTGGCCATCTCTTCCCCATTCTGTGATGCCCAGCGCAGCAGTCTGGGAGCTGACCTTGTTAGTGAAAACAGAGGCAAAAAAAGCATTGAGTACATTAGCTTTTTCCACATCCTCTGTCACTAGGTTGCCTCCCTCATTCAGTAAGGGGCCCACACTTTCCTTGGCTTTCTTCTTGTTGCCAACATACCTGAAGAAACCCTTCTTGTTACTCTTGACATCTCTTGCTAGCTGCAGCTCCAGGTGCGATTTGGCCCTCCTGATATCTTTCCTACATGCCCGAGCAATATTTTTATACTCTTCCCTGGTCATATGTCCAACCTTCCACTTCTTGTAAGCTTCTTTTTTATGTTTAAGATCCGCTAGGATTTCACCATTAAGCCAAGCTGGTCGCCTGCCATATTTACTATTCTTTCGACTCATCGGGATGGTTTGTCCCTGTAACCTCAACAGGGATTCCTTGAAATACAGCCAGCTCTCCTGGACTCCCTTCCCCTTCATGTTAGTCCCCCAGGGGATCCTGGCCATCTGTTCCCTGAGGGAGTCGAAGTCTGCTTTCCTGAAGTCCAGGGTCCGTATCCTGCTGCTTACCTTTCTTCCCTGCGTCAGGATCCTGAACTCAACCAACTCATGGTCACTGCCTCCCAGATTCCCATCCACTTTTGCTTCCCCCACTAATTCTACCCGGTTTGTGAGCAGCAGGTCAAGAAAAGCGCCCCCCCTAGTTGGCTCCCCTAGCACTTGCGCCAGGAAATTGTCCCCTATGCTTTCCAAAAACTTCCTGGATTGTCTATGCACCGCTGTATTGCTCTCCCAGCAGATATCAGGAAAATTAAAGTCACCCATGAGAATCAGGGCATGCGATCTAGTAGCTTCCGTGAGTTGCCGGAAGAAAGCCTCATCCACCTCATCCCCCTGGTCCGGTGGTCTATAGCAGACTCCCACCACTACATCACTCTTGTTGCACACACTTCTAAACTTAATCCAGAGACACTCAGGTTTTTCCACAGTTTCGTACCGGAGCTCTGAGCAGTCATACTGCTCCCTTACATACAGTGCTACTCCCCCACCTTTTCTGCCCTGCCTGTCCTTCCTGAACAGTTTATAACCATCCATGACTGTACTCCAGTCATGTGAGTTATCCCACCAAGTCTCTGTTATTCCAATCACGTCATAGTTCCTTGACATCACCAGGACCTCCAGTTCTCCCTGCTTGTTTCCAAGGCTTTGTGCATTTGTATATAAGCACTTGAGATAACCTGTTGATCGCCCCTCATTCCCAGTATGAGGCAGGAGCCCTCCCCTCACAGACATTCATGTTGACCTGGCAGACAGTTATATTTTAAAAAAAGAAAAATTGACTATTTTAGTTAAAAACAATTTTAACAAAAACAAATCTGATTTTAAAAAACGTGAATGTTTAAATTCAAAAATTCATATGCTTGTTTTGTTAAAATACTATGTTTGCTGTTGAAGAAAATAATCCAGAATATGTAACGTTGTTTTAGTTAAATAAAACAATTTAAATGTCTGTCTGGTGATGTTCTCCTCCTAATACAGCATGGCAAGAAAACCCTCCAAATATTAATTATTAACCTGCTGAATTGGAGATAGTTCACCTCCCAGTGACTTCATAAATATCTGCTTCATTTACCAAAGGTAATTGAAATAACCAAACAATCATTCATTTTCTGATATAGCTGTAAAAGTAATCTGAAAAGTTTTCAAAATAAATCACTTTAAAAACGTATACTGTGTACCTTCTAAAAATGAAACCTACATCTATCTCTGAGTTGTGAATAATATGTACTAAGGTTATAACAACCAACAAGAATGCACTTTTATGTAGAAATCCATGATTAAATCGAGTCTTCCTGACTAGTGATTTAAATCAATTTGATTTAAATCAAATCCACCTGATTGATTTACATTTACAATCCCCTGGTGCGTTGGCACAGCGCAGCTTTAAGTCCTGGTGCTGAATGCTCTAGCTGGGTGATGTAGGTTATGGATAGCATTTGTTTCCAGAACAAAACTTGTTTCATCAGCATTAAAAGCCTGCTGGGGTTTATAATCATTGTCCTCAATAATTTCTGCTAACTCAGCAGGGAAGAGTTCTGCTGCTTGGTGGTCAGCTGATGCAGATTCCCCTGTAAATGTCACATTACGGATGTTAAAGTACTTCCTAAAATTATCAAGCCAGCCACTACTAAATGACATTCTTTTGAATGGTTCACCTTCCTTCTCACACATGGCTGCGTACAATTTCTGTACCTTCTCATTAATGACTGTCCCACAGAGTGGTGCCCATTTCTGAGTCAGATCTTCAATCCATGTGTTCAACAGAGCCTCTGTTTTATTTAACTGAACATCTGCCCTCGTCATCCTCTTGATGGTAAGACTAGCATTACTTGCAACCATAACATGTGCTCTAACGCTCTCTTTGCCTTTCCTAATGGTGCGAATTGTAGATTCATTCACACCATACTCGTGACCAACCACATTGACTCGGGCACCAGCACGGAGCTTGTCCAGTATCTCTATTTTCTTAGCTAAACTCATCGTTTCCCATTTCTTCTCCCTTCTCATTCTCTTCTTCTCACTGTTTTTAGGACCGCTACTCCTCTTAGGTGGCATGATGAACGCAAATGATGAGGGTGGTCATAATATAATGTCCAAAAAATTGGTACAACGCAGTGTCAACACCACAAAAACCGCGGGTACAGCTGGACTGAGGAGGGAGCTGAGTCGATGGTTTTCTCACCCGACCTGAGTGGACAGGTCCATATAAGTGTGTGCTATATAAAAACAGTGCACACAACATAAAAACGGGTCACTAAATGAAAACCGCGTCATGTCAAAAACGCGCTGTATAAACGCGCTTTATATAAGGGTTTACTGTAGGTATATTTTGCTTCCTTCTACTCTCCCATGTGCTTCTTCTCTGTTACTTTCTACAGCACTTCCCTGTGGAGCTCGAGCAAAGCAAACTCATGCAATCTTACGTACAAAACAAGGATACATTCAATTAAATTAAGAGACAGTAAGTTTACAACAAATGAAAAGAAACAGGAATGCTTCAGAAGGACATACAGATAATCACTGGATAATTATATGACCACAAGTAAATACTTACAGCTTTGCAAGCTAGAACTGTAAAGGTATATCAGATCTTTAGGACATAAAGAAAAGGAGTACTTGTGGCACCTTAGAGACTAACAAATTTATTTGAGCATAAGCTTTCGTGAGTTACAGCTCACTTCATTGGATGCATGCAATGGAAAATACAGTCGGGAGATTTTATATACACAGAGAACACGAAACAATGGGTGTTACCATACACACTGTAATGAGAGTGATCAGTTAAGGTGAGCTATTACCAGCAGGAGAGGAAAAAAACCTTTTGTAGTGATAATCAAGGTGAGCCATTTCCAGCAGTTGACAAGACCTTGTGAGGAACAGTAGGGGGGAAAAATAAACATGGGGAAATAGTTTTACTTTGTGTAATGACACATCCACTCCCAGTCTTTATTCAAGCCTAATTTAATGGTGTCCAGTTTGCAAATTAATCCAATTCAGCAGTCTCTCCTTGGAGTCTGTTTTTGAAGTTTTTTTGTTGTAATATTGCGACTTTTAGGTGTGTAATCAAGTGACCAGAGAGATTGAAGTGTTCTCCAACTGGTTTTTGAATGTTATAATTATTGAAGTCTGATTTGTATCCATTTATTCTTTTACGTAGAGACTGTCCGGTTTGGCCAATGTACATAACAGAACTGCACAAATGAATGGGCCTGGTATAGAGCTTATTCAATTGTCTTTGAAATGTGACATTGCACCCTAGGAACACAGGAAAAAAATATTTCCTGGGGATCCTTTTCAATCTCACAGAACATGTCCCTTACTCTCATATTATAGGCCGGAACAAGTAATGAGTTCTTTACTAGTTTTTGCAATACCATTCACTCCATGTCAACACGTGACCTTCTGATCCCAGTGACTTCAACAATTCAGGTTTTTGTTCTCCAGGCCTGTTTTAGATAGGTCTTAAGTTGAGGCAAACAAAACAATGTGGTATAAGAGATTTGGATCTATTGATATAAAATATTCTCTCCACTTTTTAAAGACATTCAAGCATGTAATGTTTGCTAAAAAAATCTCTACTATTTAAGTTGGAAGTACAGCTATTGCAACATCGGAACCATTACAGCTAAAAAGAAAAGGATCAGAAATATTGGTAGCATAAACCTATTTTCTTACTCAGAAGAGATGAGTACATCATCCATAAAGCCTATGAAAAATATAAACCAGTGCCTCCTGAACAGAGTTCTAATTACATGAGGAGAATATGCTGGGGCAGGAGGGAGGAAAGACTTAGGATATGTCTACACGACAATCAGAGGTGTAACTGCAGCACATGTAGACATACATGAGCTAGCTCTGATCTATGACTAAATGTGCTGCAGTCATACCTCTGACTGCGATGTAGACATAAGTCTCTGACCTCCAAGACCCCAATCTTGCAAATTCCTACACATGCGTGTAGCCTCACCGAGTTAAAAGAAATTGCTCACATGTGTAATACGTCAAATTGCAGCCAGTGTTGTGCATGGATCTCTCTATGTAAAGGTTACTTGATTCCTGAAATTATGGTCTGGATTTTCAAAACACTTAAGTGATTTAGGAGCACATGTTGGCATCAATGTGCCTAAATCACTTGGACATATTGGAAAATCCCACTCTATATACTTTGCATCCTATCATACTCTCTCTCTTTAGAGAGCATAGGTGCTGACTCTGTGGGTGTTCCAGGGCTGGTAGAACTGGGCAGGAAAAGGTGGGGTGGGGGTGGGAAAAGGTGGGGGAGGGGTGGGGACTTGGAAAAAGGGGTGGGGGTTTGGGGGAAGGGGTGAGATGGGGGGTTGGGCACCCATAGGGCCCAGAGGAAGCCAGCACCTGTGAGAGAGAGAATCTTTGTGAAATGGGTGTTTGTTTCCCACACTGATCAGTAACACTTTCAGTACAAACCAATGAAATTAATAGTTGAGTTCTTCATTAGCTTTTAGAAGAGACAGAATTTAAAACAACTGATGATTTAGTTTAGCTCCCTAAATGTTTCAAATTTTTTCCTTGAAGTGATCTGTCAAATTCCAAATATGCATAAGAGAGTAAAATATTTCCTCTAATGTGCATTGTCTTATTATCCTCTGTATTCAGTGCTCTGCCTATGTGGTTAAGCCCAGCTCCCACTCACCCACCTGACTCTTCACTGTGCACAGACTTCCATATTCAAATAAACAACAGCAAATCACCACATTTGCTTAAAACGGCTAGGATAAAACACCGGGAAGGCTAACTTTACTATGCTAACTTTGTAGTGTTTTATCCTAGCCATTTAAAGCAAATGTGATGACTTGCTGATCTTTACTTAACTATGGAAGTCCATGCAGCAAAATGAGATATAAAACTGTTCTGAATCCTTCACTCCTCTTTGCCACCAGCTGTCTGATTTTTAGATCATCTCTATGCCGATTACATTTATCTAAAAGTGAAAGCATGCAATTAATTTAACAATGGGACATTTAGAAGAATTAAATGATTGCAAATTCAGAACTGATAAAAATTAAATACTTTTTCATAAAATGCATAATGCAACAGTGGAACTCTGCTACTGAATGGCATTGAGACCAAGAATTTAGCAAGATTCTGAGAGACTGGATATTTATATTCGATAAAGAGTATTCAGAGTAATAATAGTAAATACTGAAGATATACTTTTAACATTTCCTATAAAAACATCAGGCTTCAGGGCCCAAGCTATTCTCTAATTATTAGGGAATTAGCAAAAGTTTTCATGGGGAGCAGATTATCCCACATCTGCCTACTGCAACATTTCTTGCACCTTCCTCTGAAGCATCTGGTTCTGGCCTCTGTCAGAGAACAGATGTTAGTTTAGATGGACCATGAGTTTGACCCAGTGTGAGAATTACTATGTTACTATAATTCAAGCATCCTGCACATTGCAAAACGAAAGGTAATACCCCAGAAGAAATGCTGGCACATCTGCCATGCCCATATAGACTCAAAGGGTTGACACCAGAATGGACCATTATGATAATCTATTCTGTCCTACATAACACCAGCCATAACATTTCATTCATTAATTCCTGAAACAAACCCAAAACTTGTATTCAAATTAGGGTATATCTTTTAGAAAGACATCTTCCAATCTTGACTGAACGCTATCAAGTGATGGAGAATCCACCACATCCCTTGTTAAATTGTTCCCAAAGTTAACTACTCACACAATCAAAAATTTGCACGTTATTTCCAGTTGATTTTGACTAACTTCCAGCCGCTAGCGCTTGTTACACCTTTGGACGTGTCTATATGGGGAACATTCTGATAGATCTATGCTGATGTAATGCCCCCATGTGGACACTCTGCTCTGGAAAAAGGGACTTTATTCCAGAATAATTACCCTGCTTCCAAAGGTACTTAAATACCAGGTTCAATTCACCTTGTAACCTTCTCTTTCTTAAAATTAAATAAAAGACTTATTAAGTCTCCTGCTGGACTTCAGGTTTTCCAGACTTCAAAATATCCCAATTTTTGGACTGTTTCTAATTTTTCCAATATCCTTTTTGGAGAGTGGCCACCAGAACTGGATGCATTCTAATAATGGTTTCAAGTGATGCTCCATACAAAAGTAGTACCTTATGGCTCAATATTTCCATTTATACATCCAAGGATCACATTACCCCTCTTAGCAACAGCACTGCATTGGGAAGTCATGCTCAACATGACTCCTAAATTCAGAAGCACTGCTTTTGGATTCAGTCCTCCATCCTGTAAGTATGACCAATGTCCTTTGATTCTAGATGTTTGACATTGTTTGACTGTATTAAAATATAGTTTGACATTTGTATTTTCATATCTCAGATTTTAATCCATTCTAGAATTCATAACGTGTCTGCTTATTCTCCAAGTATGAAAGGGTATTTGTGCTTAGCATCCACTTTTAACATTTATTTAAACAGCAGGAGCACATAAGTTACTAAATTAACATATCATTTCCTTTTCAGACTCATCAGTCATTTGAGGTTTGAAATTAAATAATGGAAATCTTGGGTTCTCCCTCATTGAAGAATATCTCATTCAAACGAGGAATTTAAAATGTCATTTTTCAAAATCCTCCAAGTCTCTAATATGCCAATTGTCTTCAATTGTTTCGTGCAAATTCAAAATGTAAAACAACAATAAAGTTTCAACTTTCTCCGGATAGGTGGTAGCAGTTTACTTTTGCATACCTGGCTTATATACAGTGATGGGAAATCTGAGCTGTAATGACTTCAGGATGGAAGTCCAGACGCCCCCATCTTGGTCAGTGTCCATACATGCACTATTTTAGTCCTCCAAATAAAGTCCAACCCGATTTTAAAGGTAGGAATACTGCAGGTCATGTGGCGGGGGATGGGAGTCCTGGAGCCGCTCCCCAGTAACTAGGGACCCCAAAATTAGCGGTTCCCAGTGCGGAACCAAAAGACAAACACGAACGACACAGCCGGGCCTCAGGAGACTGAACGCCAGTCTGGAGTGGGCGGGGGTAGGGGCAATGTGGCTCTTTGGCTGGTGCCCGCAGTCTGCCCGCTGTTTCGGGAGAAACTGAGGCCGCGCTTTCTCCAACGCAAAACAAAGTCGGATACAGGGCCAGGGTGCAGCAACAACCCCCGGGTCAGACAATCAAAGCAGTCACTCTCCCTAGCCCGGCCCGGCTCCGCGCACTCACCTGGGGCCCCGGGGCCCTCGCCGCCAGGTCTTCGGCCTCCCGCCGGCCCCAGGCTGTTCACAATGTAGTGCGAGACCCGGGAGCTCTCAGACACCGACAGCACGAAGTCCCCGGGGATGGTGCCCGAGTCCCTCACCAGGAAGGTCCCGTGGCGCTGCCCCTGCAGTAGCGACACAGCCTCGGCCCTGCTCAGCCGCCCCCAATACCAGCTCGCCCGGTCCTCAGAGTCGAACTGCCCGGCCATGGGGGCCGCTACGCCGTGGGCCGCACTAACTCCCCCTGCGGGCCACAACCACCCAAGGGCCCCACTCCGATCCCAGCCCCGCCACCCAAAATGGCGGCCCCTGTGCTGACCTCACCTACCAGCCGTGACGACACTAACTGAGCCACTGCTAGCAAAAAAAATCGCAATCCGTGGACGTCATATTCCTGCGCAGACTGCACGGCCATAGGAGGTCATAAGCGGTTAGTCAGCGCTTTTCCGGGCGCAAAAAGGGCGCTTTCCGTAATTTCAAATGCCCCGTAGAGACATTTCTACCATAAGCAGAAGGTCCAGGTTACCCTGCAATGCGCGCGCGCGCGCACTGAGCAGCCACTGACCGAAGGTCATGGAATAAGCAGAAAAGCTCTCCTAAGGAACCGCCATAATGGGACGGTCGGGGATAGGGAAAGTACTGCGCTGCACAACCGCCATTACAAGAAGGTCAGAGGTAATCGGTGGCAGTTGAAGGAAGGTCCTGAGACTGGGGGTGTCCCCCAGTGCGAACTAAACCGACATTTAACAAGAAAAGGGCCTCCCTCAGCGCCCCGACATACCTATTTGGGCTGGCGCCACCGCCCTTTGGAGGTCAATAAAATGAAGTGGCTTGTACAGGCTGATTTGCCATCGGCCGCAAGGAGAGTGTTGCGCCTGCTTGGAAGTTTGCTCCTGCACAGCGCCGTTCTGGTGAGCTCCCGCCACCCCAAGCCGAGGGCGGGCTGGTGTCGGGCTCTGCAGCCTCCAGGCAGGGGCCCAAAGTCCCTCCCAGATTTCCCCCCCCCCGGTAACTATCGTGTGTGTGGCACGGCTGGTTCACCAGTGTTGCAGGAGCAGGGCCCAACCGTTGGGCCGGTCTGTGAAGGACAAGGACGGATTTTTGCCTTTGTAGTTTGCGTCCTTTGGAATCACGGAACGTCTGTGCAGCGTTAACAAGTTTTCAAGTAACTGTTAATTAGCATTGGATGTTTCTAATTGCACCAGGACAAGCAACTTTGTAAACTATCCTTCAGATTGAACTTGTTTTCAAGCAATAACCAAAGCTCTTTAATGTTTATAATTTTCAAATAATAATTACCCTACCTTTAATTGGCAGCCAGTGTGGGACTTAAAATATGTCTTTGAATTAAAAACCTTGGTTAAAAAATTAGTAACTATAAAGAATTTTTTCTTTTAAGACATGGTTAAACATTATTATTTGGGAAGATGACTGAAGCTCATGTCAGTGCTGTGTTTACTATCTTGTCATTTACTCTGTACAACAGAATTGTTTTTAAAATATTGTTGTCACCCAACTTTGCAGGCCCCACATTTGAAACAGGGCATATGTCTTCTCCGAAGGAAAACCGGTTCCCAGAAGAGTGTAAATAGAGATGCTCAGTCCTCATCTGTCTCCTCATATAAGTTGTTGGGTTTGAATCACTATTCACCCTCTTTTTTTTTTTTTTTCCTTCTCTGTCTTTGGTCTTGGTTTCCTTCAAAGAACATGAGTCCTCTCTGGGATAAAGAGAAGGGAGAGGGGCAATAGTCTCCTGTGAATGGTAACTATTTTGGATGCTGTTTATCACAGTACAGGAGCATCCAGCTGCCCCTTCATTGTAGCTATGACTACATGGGGGAGCATTGTTGCGGGCTGCGGGGGACAGTTCACATGAGAGAAGCAAGAGTATGAGCCTGTCCCATTGCTGTCTCTGCCACCAACGCTCCAGTTGTGGTTGGTTTCCTGACATAGGAGAATCTGAGCCAAGACCCGAAAGATGGAGACCGACAAACCCACCCTGTTTGACATAAATGGCTCCAGGCAACAGTAGTCCAAATGGGAGCAGAGCAACCTCAAATAAGTGTCCAGTTAGAGCTTTGAGTCTAGGCCTCCTAGTCTTTCCTATGTTAGGTGGGACTGGGTTACCAAGAAAAGTTTTTTGTGTTTTTTTTTTTAATTTGTTAGTCTCTAAGGTGCCACAAGTACTCCTTTTCTTTTTGCGAATACGGACTAACACAGCTGCTACTCTAAAACAAGAAAAGGTTCTTAACTACCTACGTGTTCAGGGGGCGGGATAAGATAGCTGCTTGTAGGATGGGGAAGTTAATACCCAGGACAGGGTGTAATATGTCCTCCCCAGAAGAAGCTTAGATCCAGGTGGGTGATTACAGCAGGGATTCTCAAACTTTTTGCATTGGCAATCCTTTCACACAGCAAGCATCTGAGAAATGAAAAATATTTAACACTATTTTAAATACTAAATGTATAATATTGTTTAAGTTAATTTACTTTTTCTCACCACTTTTAACACTAAAACAAATTTTTATCAAATTATTGTTATAAGCAGAACAATTATTTTTTAAAATAGTTTATTGTTTAATACTGAGGGTTTGCGAAGAAACATTGTTAATATCACTTTGCACAGCAGATTTAGCGCAGTATTGCCACCATTACTTCTATGTTGCTTCACAGAAGACTTGCTAGTGAGCTGGGATGCCTTGAAAAGTGATATTAACAAACACCTTCACAGTCTCCCAGCTCTGAAGGCCAGCAATAGCACAGAAATACAGATGGCAATGGGGCCCTAGAATGTCTGTTGTGAAAAGTGATATTAACAAATATACAAGTATCACTTTTCACAGCAGACTTCATAGGTAGCTGGGAGTCTGTGAAATGTGATATTAACAAATATCATGTTTCACAACAGACTTAGTGCCCCTGTGATGGTTGCCCATCCCAAAAAGTAGTGGGAGGGATTAAGGTGGGCAGTAGGCCAATTAATTCTACAGGCTGCACCTGGAGGAGGAGCCAAGGCACAGGGGTTAATTGGAAGCAGGCTCACCTAATCGGGAACAGGACTGGAGGGGCTTCTGTAAAACACAGGAGCTGAAAGCAGAGAGAAGCTCTTGGAGGAAGGCAGGGAAGTAGGTTTCAGTCACTCCCTGAGTGGTGGAAGTTGGGAAGCTGGCAAGCCCAGAAAGGGGGAAGCCAGATAATTAGGAAGAAGCCCAGGGAAATAGTAGCAAGGGGTAGGACCATGCAGAAATTTTGGCTGCTTGTTACAGGGTCCTGGGCTGGAACCCAGTCTTGAGGGCAGGCTTGGGTTCCCCACTGGGAAGTGACAAGGGCATTGGAGATGCCAGCCCCAGCCAGTGGGTCTGGAAGGACTTTGAATTCCCCAGAAGGGGAGTACCTTAGTGACTTGGATGAAGGGCCAATCCACGAAGAGGAGACTGCAGTTCCTGGAGTGAGAGAGGGGCTGCCTACTAGAGGGAGAGACAAAAAGATGGCATTCAAATTGTGGACGGGAGGGTTGACCACAAGAGGGACCAGGAGGAAGCGCCAGATCAATGGTGAGTAGTGAAAGCAGCGTAGATGCCAGAAGCACCACAGTGGCAATGGGGTGCTAGAAACTGCTGTGAAACATGACTTTGGCAAAGTTTCTTCGCGACCCTCACAGAGAGCCTTGAATGTGCTCCCCAATAGGTGCACCGCTGGTGTAGCAACCTCAGCCCCCTCACTTGGAAGAGGATGGTACTGCCCCTGACTTGCAATCTCCCATAATAACCGTGTGACCTCCTGAGTGGTTGCGACATCCAGTTTGAGAAACCCTGTTGTAGAACGTGGTGCCAATGGATATCTGCTCGGTCATTTATTAGTAGTTTTATTTAGGTAGCTTGTATCAATAGTCCCCTGTAGATGGGGTGGGATCATGTTAGCCACTGGGTGCCAAAGTGTTGGGGATTGACTAGCCAAGAGACCCATCGTTGCTGACTGTCTCTGTTAATCTAGTGGGTATGCTCTAGTGCAGATGGGAGTGTGAGGGCAGGCACTCACACCCCAGCACAGGGCATTGATGGCTCGCTCTTGGGTTATTTGCTGTGCTTGCAATGGAGCAGCCCCGCTAGAGGAGGAGCTGGAAGAAGAGGACTTAAGCAGCCTGGACATCTTCGCAGTGGATTTGAGGAGCCAAAGAGTCCTGCCTGGTGGTGACAGCGATGTGGGAGGAGCCTTGGTTATGTCTCTATCAAGTGTCTGAGTTGTCAGAGCCCTCTCTGAGAGCAAAGAGATGTTTCTCGTTCGTATAGAATGAGTTCTGGGGAGGATGGATCCCTGCCTTTGGCTGGTAATGGGCTGGGAGCATTGCCCTGCTCCCCTAGACTGAATGTGAAGGAGGGAGCCTGCCTGCAACGAGGGACACTCTGTTATGCCTGGTCTGTCCTTCCACATCTCTGGGTGTGAGTCATTGGTCACAACATTATTTACCTTGGTTGTACTCAGTCTTCTCTTCATTCAGAGAACCTGAGCATCCTGGCCAGGCATAGGATTTGTGGGATGGGATGGGATGGGGATAGGGAGAGACCTGGGGGGACTGTAGTCGCTTATCGGTGCTGATCACTTCAAGCACTGGCTAGGCTGTAGGGGAATAGGGAAGGAAGCTCCAAGAAGCAGGTGACCTGACTGTGTGTGTCCTCCACATATGAGTGCTGGCCTAGGTTACAAGTGTTCTCTCTTTCTGTTGTCAGTTTCTAATGACACTGGGTCAATAAGAGAATGGCCAACTGGGGCAGAGACCAGGAGAAGGAGCAGCCACTCTGAGCCCATTCAGCAGAAAGGAAATCAGAGTGAGCTGTGGAGTAAATGCAAATGGAAATTTGCTTAAGCTAAGTATTGAGAGAGGGCTGTAAACACTCTTGTCTGTGGAGAGAAATGTGTTGTATTAGCATAGGGTGTGTCACTGAGAGCAAAATCCCTGAATAAATCTGGGGCATATGAAGGTTGGGGGAGTCCTTGCTTTTCTCTCAGCAAGTTGTCAGGGCCCAAAGAAAGGAAAGTAAGTTTCCCTGAACTATGGTTGTGACGTTGTACCACGTATTCTTCACAGTGATATTACTATGATATGATTATGGCATCATTATGATGCATTTTATGCAAGATGGGTCATGTATGGTGTAATTGAAAATATTATATTTTCTGAATATTATTATCCTGTTTGTATGCATGTATCACTTTTGTATCTGAAGTTATAAATACTGACTATATATCGGTACTTCAAGTATAGTTACTCCTGGGTAATGCCCACTAGACAAGATGGTTTCAGTCTAGATACTGGGTGTGGAAGGACCTATTCAGGGCAATGGACCACCAGGAAAAACAACAAGCCTTAGGAGAAGCTTATCCCCCATGTAGTGAACCTTCCTGAGAATGCTACAGACAGCCCGTGAGTGATGGCTGCTATGACTCTACAAGGACATGTGACTAGGCCACATGATGCTGGACTCCATCTTGGGATATCAATATTTTTCCACAAACTGGTCTGGGAACCAAGCTTTGAAACAAAGGGTTTCTGCCATTTGCAAAAAGCTGTATAAGGCACATAGTAACATCATCTGTGGTTCTTCATTCCCCACACAAGAAGACTCCTGGAAACACTTGAGGAACAAAGACTGAACTGGGGGAAGTGCTGGACCGAGGCTAAAGGGATTTCTAGCCTGCATATGAAACACCTGGGGATTCCAAGCTGCAAGCAAGTGTAGCTTGTGCCTCAAGAATCTACAAGTCTTCCTGTACCACCAGTTAGGGTGAGAATCTGCTATTCATATCCAATCTATTTAGTATATTAAGCTTAGTTTGTATATTTTATTTGCTAGGTAATCTGTTTGCTATCACTTAAAATCTATCTCTTGTAGTTGTTAAACCAGTGATCTTTGACTGGAGTGCTTAGGGAAAATCTCTGCTTGGTTACCACAAGTGTGCACTGTTTTCTTCACGTTGATGGAGAGGTGGACCAGGTATTAAACCCATATACTGGCCAGATTTGACTAGGGCAGGATGGTACTGCTCTGGGGTCCTAGTCTGGGAAGCTGGTGGTTAGAGAGCCTGCGCGTAACTGCAGCTGGGTGTGTCCCTACCAGTGTGATGCTGGTGAAAGTGCAGGCTGGAGGCTTTTGCAGATTGTCACAGCAGTACAGTGTGAGAGGGAACCCAGGTTGGTGAGTCAAGGGGCTCAGTGGTACCCCACTTCCAGGTAGCACCCCGGGCGGAACCTGTCACAATGGTTAAAATTGCAGGAGGGCAAATTGCCTGTAACCAGAGATATTCCATCCTCAACTCTCTTTCTTCCACATCACTGGGTGTGAGTAACTGGTCACTGCACTTTGTACCAACTCTAGCTTCCTTCAGAGAACGTGAGCGTTCTGGTTAGGTACAGACCTCTCTGAGATTAAGGGGAAGGGACAACAGTCTGCTGTGCAGCATGAGTACTTTGGGTCCAGGAGCAGATAGGTGCCTCTTCATTTAGCCATTATTGTCTCGGGGGAGTGAAGGGTAGGAGAAATCCCTTGAAATAACAAACACCAGAGCCAAATACCATTGAAGTCTCTGCCACTAACTTTTTTTTTGGGGGGGGGGGGTTTGTTTTCTGCAAGGGAAAACTGGTGGAGCTGAAGTTCAGCTCTGTTCCAAGATGAAGAGTGAGACCAGCCTAGTCTCAAGACAGATGCCAGGCAGGACCATCTGAGCAGAAAGTGGCTGTTGCTGTCACTAATATAAGTGTCTGTCTGATAAAGGCTGTGGTGACAGCCCTGATGACTATAGAGAGTGCTTCCCTTAGATTCTAATAAAAGGTTCCCAACTAGCTCTGGGTGCAGAAGGAGAATTTCCCCATCTTGGAAGCTGCTGATCTTCCGTTGTTTGGGAAGACATGCTCCTCCCTGCCAAGAGCTGGAACCAGGAAGGTGACTACAGGTGTTGATTTTCTTGCTTTCCTTTTTCACTTTCTTCTGTGTTGGCCAACACACTGTCTCCCTGCCTGTCCTGCTCAGTCTCCCTTCACGGACTTGTACACCTGCCCATGTCCCATTGCAATTCAGACACATGGGGTCTAAAGCTGTTTGTACAGGGGGGGCGGATAGTGGTCATGTTGGGTACAGATATATGGTGGGGAGAGGGTGTGAGAGAAGGACTTAAAGTTGCTGCTGCCTCTATGTATCTAGTGCAGCTCCCCACCAGGCCCTGATGCTTCATGGGCGTTGTAGTCTTCTCTGTCCTGTTTCAAGATTGTGAGGACCTGTGCACTGCTTGTCCAGATGTAGCTGGACATCTGCTCAGTGATTGATCAGTGGGGTTTTTTTGGTAATTTTGGTTTTGCAAAGACCCTAGTGGTGGCCTAAAAATGTATTCCCCAGGGTGATCCCATCCCATCCCATCCTTGTTGCAGCAGCAGTCTGGTTCCCAGTAGGAAAAGTTAGCTTAATGAACACTTTGGTTTAAGTGGCTTCTCTGTAGTGGCTAATTGCCCTTCTCTTCTCCCTCTACACCAGGGTTCTCAAACTCAATTTACCTTACGGCCAGTGCCAGTCCTCAAATCCTCCCATCGGGCCAATAATGTCACTGAAGATGGTGTTCAGAAAATAATACGTTTATATTGTATTTTTTATTTTGAATTTCTTAGAAATAATAAAACTGTCATACAACTTTATACAATTCTTTGCCTGCCAGAGGTTTTTTTGGTGTTTGCTAGACACCTGGCAACGCTTCAGTTCTGTCAGTTTGTTGATGTTTGGCCTCAGTGACTGAGCAGTTGAAACCTTCAGGATTGCAGCAAGGTGTTCATCAGATAGTTGTTTGGTATTTTGACTTGTTTATATTCATTGTGGGGAAAAAAGTGATGCTGCCTCCATGGCTGACTCTGCCTGGCAACTAATGATGCTGACTCTGCCCGGCCACTAGAGATCATAGAATATCAGGGTTGGAAGGGACCTCAGGAGGTCATCTAGTCCAACCCCCTGCTCAAAGCAGGACTAATCCCCAATTAAATCATCCCAGCCAGGACTTTGTCAAGCCTGACCTTAAAAACTTCTAAGGACTGAGATTCTACCACCTCCCTAGGTAACGCATTCCAGTGTTTCACCACCCTCCTAGTGAAAAAGTTTTTCCTAATATCCAACCTAAACCTCCCCCACTGCAACTTGAGACCATTACTCCTTGTCCTGTCATCTTCTACCACTGAGAATAGTCTAGAACCATCCTCTTTGGAACCACCTCTCAGGTAGTTGAAAGCAGCTATCAAATCCCCCCTCATTCTTCTCTTCTGCAGACTAAACAATCCCAGTTCCCTCAGCCTCTCATAAGTCATGTGTTCCAGACCCCCTAATCATTTTTGTTGCCCTTCGCTGGACTCTCTCCAATTTATCCACATCCTTCTTGTAGTGTGGGGCCCAAAACTGGACACAGTACTCCAGATGAGGCCTCACCAATGTCAAATAGAGGGGAACGATCACGTCCCTCGATCTGCTCGCTATGCCCCTACTTATACATCCCAAAATGCCATTGGCCTTCTTGGCAACAAGGGCACACTGCTGACTCATATCCAGCTTCTCGTCCACTGTAACCCCTAGGTCCTTTTCCGCAGAACTGCTGCCTAGCCATTCGGTCCCTAGTCTGTAGCTGTGCATTGAGTTCTTCCGTCCTAAGTGCAGGACCCTGCACTTATCCTTATTGAACCTCATCAGGTTTTTGGCCCAATCCTCCAATTTGTCTAGGTCCCTCTGTATCCTATCTCTGCCCTCCAGCGTATCTACCACTCCTCCCAGTTTAGTATCATCCGCAAATTTGCTGAGAGTGCAATCCACACCATCCTCCAGATCATTTGTGAAGATATTGAACAAAACCAGCCCCAGGACCGACCCCTGGGGCACTCCACTTGACACCGACTGCCAACTAGACATGGAGCCATTGATCACTACCCGTTGAGCCCGACAATCTAGCCAACTTTCTACCCACCTTATAGTACATTCATCCAGCCCATACTTCTTTAACTTGCTGACAAGAATACTGTGGGAGACCGTGTCAAAAGCTTTGCTAAAGTCAAGAAACAATACATCCACTGCTTTCCCTTCATCCACAGAATCAGTAATCTCATCATAGAAGGCGATTAGATTAGTCAGGCATGACCTTCCCTTGGTGAATCCATGCTGACTGTTCCTGATCACTTTACTCTCGTGTAAGTGCTTCAGGATTGATTCCTTGAGGACCTGCTCCATGATTTTTCCGGGGACTGAGGTGAGGCTGACTGGCCTGTAGTTCCCAGGATCCTCCTTCTTCCCTTTTTTAAAGGGAATCTCTGTCCCTCTCCCCCAGCCAATGGGAGCTGCGGGGGGCGGTGCCTGCAGCAGACAGAGCCGGCAGCGTGGTTGCGTGTCTCTCTCCTCCATGGGCTGCAGTGGGGAGGTTCTCAGGCCGCAGATGGCCCGTGGGCTGGGAGTTTGAGACCCCTGCTCTACACCTTATCTCTGAGTAATCTCACCTGTAAACACAAATTCAGCTATCATCTCTGTGCTGACAGCTCACAGACATATCTACACCAGACCTGTCTCCTATCCAAACTAAAACCTCAGCCTCTGACATTTGTCCACTCATCCATTGAACATGGCTAAAACACTTCTCCTAATCTCCCCATTCCCCCAAGTCCTCCCTGCTACCTCCTTTCTTGATCACTGTGGACAGTACCATCATCCTGCCTGTCACTCAGCCCATAACCTCTCTTTTAGGTCCTCACATCTAGATTACGTCTAAATCTTGCAGGTTCTTTCTGCATAACTTTTCTAATCTAGAGTCTCTGCAGTCCATCTGCACAGCTAAAATTCTTGTCCATGCTCTCATCATCTCATGTCTCACTTACTGCAACATCCTTCTCTCTGGCCTTGACAAATGCAATCTTGCCCCACTGATATCCACTCAGGGTGCTGCTACAAAGAATTTTCCTAGACCATGGCTTTAACCATATCTCCCCTCTCTTTGCATCTCTTCACTAGCTTCCCCTTCTCTGTTGCATCAAACATAAGATACCCACCTAGCATCTTTTATATGCTGTAGAGCTGTCAGTGTTTGCCTCAAATCAGTCCATGATGCCAAACTTCCATTGCCCAGTTAAAATTTCAAACAAGCACCTTTGTGCTTTCTCTCATGCTGCCCCTCACACTTGGGAGGTACTTAACCCTTTATTATGTACCCTGTGACTAGGTTTCTGGCGCTGAGTTAAAAGTTCAGAACATGATGCCTATTAAGGGTAAAAAAATGACTGTACCAACAAAACCCATATTAAGATAGGTTTATTGCCATATCTACCATTCTATTGAGAACACGCATGTTCAACAACATCAAGGAGAGAGATTTATACATAACAAATGTAAGGGGAAGTTTATTATGTAGAATTTGTAATTATTTAGTTTTGTTTTTACAATTTAATAATATTCAACATTTATATATAGTGAGCGCATATCTAACAAAATTTTACTCCTGCAAACTGTTGATGGAATTTGGAGGATCAGAGCCAGAATAACAAAAAGGAGCCACATAAGGAACTAGTACTGCCCACCCATGCATTCTGGGCCATAGGTCTCCTACATGCAGCATACAAGCACTGGCAAAGTGACATTAGAACTACCTTTAGAAAGAAGAAATCAATATGGGTTAGGATATCACAGGTGTGAATATGGAAAGTGTGCTCTGAAAATCCACCTCCCCTCCACTGCGTGCTGTTGAGACACAAGCAAGAAGAGACACAATATTTCTGCGTCCTTGTGTCTTATCTGGGAAATACCAGGTTTAGCAAATTAGATCCTTGAACACAGAACACATTGCTATCATGGTGAAGATCTCTTCAAGCTTGATAGTTGTCTGCTTGACAGGAAAGACAGTCTAATTGCTGGCAGCTACTTTGTACACACACTGTACAGTACAGTGAATTAGGTCACATGAAATTAATTTCAGGAATCAGAGTAAAAACTTAACGCTGCTCACTGGATAAAAATATTCCACTCTGATTAGAAAAATATCTACATATGGAGCTTATTCTGATGCATTGTAATAATATTTTAAAAACAGAAGCCAATAATGTACCAGAAAGGGACTTAATCACATGGGGCATGCACAAAGCCAGGATTCTACTGGAATAACATTACAGCATTACATTTTGTCTCCGCAAACCCTAGATGATGTAGCTACAATTCTTGTCAAGCAGACTACAGGGCATCAAAACAGAAACACCATGATGTGGAATTCTCCTCAACCACCAATGAGGAAATAATGGATCCAAGGCACACAAGTATTCCTGTTTGGAGATGTTCTCCTAGAAAGAAAAAGAACTCAAATCTCTGACTAAATCTGTTCTGCAAACTTTGACTATTTGAAAGCATTTTAACCTTGAAAGTCCAAAGACAAAATCAGTGACCTTCAGATCACTGAGATCAATATAAGGATTAATAAATGAGGTACAGCTGGTAATTTACTCATGCTGTGACATTCCCAACCTGTCCGTCTCTCACAGCTCTGTTGTTTATTGCTATTGTTGTCTCTGCATGTTCAGATTTATAAATGAAATTTAAGAATTAAACAAACCAGAAGCTGAAACAAGGCACAGGACAGCAGAGCTGGGCCACCCTAAATCTGAGACTATTTTTGGTGATGTTTGTGTCAACCTGAACTCATTTGAGGCTTAAATAAGAACTGTTTACATTCAGAGGCCTCCACATCACTCAGATTAACACAAGAAAACATGCAAAAAACACAGACAAATCAACCCCAGCCCAGCTCAGTGCTATAAATGCTTTTTGGATTTGGCTTCTTGAATTACAATCTGTTTCAAGTATTTCTAAGGTGCCTAACACCAAATCTCTTGTTACTCAGAGAATCAAATAAACTGTTTTCTGAGCCACTGTTAGCTCCCTTAGCACTGAGGATTGTCTCATCCTATCTCATCTTGTTTGTCGCCTGTTGAGTGTACAGGGCTGGTCCTGTCCAGCCAAGCAGGACTACCTCATTGCCCATGTGTAATGGTGTCATGTTTGAGGCATTTGTTGACAGTGTATGGTTTAAAACTGTAATTAAGGGCATTGAAATTACAATTTCCCCCTTGGATAGAAGTTTCTGGCTGCTTACTCCCTGGTGGAAGAAAGCACAAGACACTCCGTCTCCCATGCGACCTCCAAAGTACAATAACCTATATAGGCCAGGATATCCTACACCTCTCACAATGTACCACTGTCAAGGTTCCTTCCCCACTCTGAACTTAAGTTAAAGAAGTATGGGCTGGATGAATGCACTATAAGGTGGGTAGAAAGCTGGCTAGATTGTCGGGCTCAACGGGTAGTGATAAATGGCTCCATGTCTAGTTGGCAGCCGGTGTCAAGTGGAGTGCCCCAGGGGTCGGTCCTGGGGCCGGTTTTGTTCAATATCTTCATAAATGATCTGGAGGATGGTGTGGATTGCACTCTCAGCAAATTTGCAGATGATACTAAACTGGGAGGAGTGGTAGATACGCTGGAGGGGAGGGATAGGATACAGAAGGACCTAGACAAATTGGAGGATTGGGCCAAAAGAAATCTGATGAGGTTCAATAAGGATAAGTGCAGGGTCCTGCACTTAGGATGGAAGAATCCAATGCACCGCTACAGACTAGGGACCGAATGGCTAGGCAGCAGTTCTGCGGAAAAGGACCTAGGGGTGACAGTGGACGAGAAGCTGGATATGAGTCAACAGTGTGCCCTTGTTGCCAAGAAGGCCAATGGCATTTTGGGATGTATAAGTAGGGGCATAGCGAGCAGATCGAGGGACGTGATCGTTCCCCTCTATTCGACACTGGTGAGGCCTCATCTGGAGTACTGTGTCCAGTTTTGGGCCCCCCACTACAAGAAGGATGTGGATAAATTGGAGAGAGTCCAGCGAAGGGCAACAAAAATGATTAGGGGTCTAGAGCACATGACTTATGAGGAGAGGCTGAGGGAGCTGGGATTGTTTAGTCTGCAGAAGAGAAGAATGAGGGGGGATTTGATAGCTGCTTTCAACTACCTGAAAGGGGGTTCCAAAGAGGATGGCTCTAGACTGTTCTCAATGGTAGCAGATGACAGAACGAGGAGTAATGGTCTCAAGTTGCAATGGGGGAGGTTTAGATTGGATATTAGGAAAAACTTTTTCACTAAGAGGGTGGTGAAACACTGGAATGCGTTACCTAGGGAGGTGGTAGAATCTCCTTCCTTAGAGGTTTTTAAGGTCAGGCTTGACAAAGCCCTGGCTGGGATGATTTAACTGGGAATTGGTCCTGCTTTGAGCAGGGGGTTGGACTAGATGACCTTCTGGGGTCCCTTCCAACCCTGATATTCTATGATTCTATGAACTCTAGGGTACAGATGTGGGGACCTGCATGAAAACCTCCTAAGCTTACTT
This sequence comes from Natator depressus, assembly GCF_965152275.1. Classification (NCBI taxonomy): domain Eukaryota; kingdom Metazoa; phylum Chordata; order Testudines; family Cheloniidae; genus Natator; species Natator depressus. Next base: position 9,158 of record NC_134250.1, on the reverse strand, counting down.
TTACCAGCTTAGGTTAAAACTTCCCCAAGGTACAAATTAATTTTACCCTTTGCCCTTGGATTTCCACTGCCACCACCAAACTTTATCTGGTTTTACTGGGAAACATAGTTTGGACACATCTTTCCCCCCCAAAATCCTCCCAACCCTTGCACCCCATTTCCTGGGGAAGGTTTGGTAAAAATCCTCACCAATTTGCATAGGAGACCACAGACCCAAAACCTTGGATCTTAGAACAATGAAAAAGCATTCAGTTTTCTTACAAGAAGACTTTTAATAGAAGTAAAGGAATCACCTCTGTAAAATCAGGATGGTAGATACCTTACAGGGTAATTAGATTCAAAACATAGAGAATCCCTCTAGGCAAAACCTTAAGTTACAAAAAAGACACACGGACAGGAATAGTCATTCTATTCAGCACAGCTCTTTTCTCAGCCATTTAAAGAAATCGTAATCTAACACATACCTAGCTAGATTACTTACTAAAAGTTCTAAGACTCCATTCCTGTTCTGTCCCCGGCAAAAGCAGCATACAGACAGACACAGACCCTTTGTTTTTCTCCCTCCTCCCAGCTTTTGAAAGTATCTTGTCTCCTCATTGGTCATTTTGGTCAGGTGCCAGCGAGGTTACCTTTAGCTTCTTAACCCTTTACAGGTGAGAGGATTTTTCCTCCGGCCAGGAGGGATTTTAAAGGGGTTTACTCTTCCCTTTATATTTATGACAACCACTATACAGCTTTTTCTCCTCAATCCAATCACCTGCATAGGGCCCTTAGGGCCTTGCCCCTGCTGTGACATCTCAATACAATGTTTGAAGTTAATGATTTGGAGAAACTTTGGCAATGCTCCTTTCTACATGGACTCTTCATGCTAGTCAACAGCAAAGTAACAGATTCTGATGAGGAGTGTTTTATAACCCTACAACACACCAGTCACGCTTTGCCTTCCATCAGCCTGAGCTACCACATGCAGGGTGACCCAACACACTCCCTATCCTTGATTTTACCCCCAAAATGTACAAAAAATTGCCACTTTAAATGGAATTATCCACACAGGTCACAACACAGAGAGAAGTTTTAAATGAGTAAAAATAATGAGGCATTAAAGTAAGAAATGGTTACCAGAAAAATAAAGATAAAATGTTTTCTAAACATAACTAGGCTTATGAAGTCCCTTCCCACAGGTACCAGTAACATTGCTGCCCACACTCTCAGGTCAGGATCTGCTTCCACAGTCCAACAGCTGTTTTCTTATCATCTTAAGTGAGAGAGAGAGATGGGTAGGGACAGAGAATTTGGGGTGTTTTTGCCCCTCACTTTAATTCAGTCACCCTTTGAAAAGTGTTTGCTCAAGCTTGACCCTTAGGTAAAGTTCTTTCTTGCTGAGAGCAAGGCGACATGGAGTCTGGTGTAGGAAGGAGGCTTTGTGCTGTTTGTTTTCACATGGGGATGCTGAAATGCTTCTTTCTTCCCCCTCTTGTCCTCTGTGGCCTCTGTTTACAGCTGATATGCAAATTGAGGCAAACACGACAGGCCTGCTTGGCCAGCGCTACTTAATCAGGGCTACCCTTTAACACCCTACAGGGGGATTTCATAACTTTACACAGAATGTTGCTATGTACATTTCACCATGATAGTATTGATCAGTGAGTTATTACTTTTCAGCTGTTCCCTCACAAAGCATATTTTGTCCAAAGATAATTACAACAATGTGCAAGATAGGAATACAGGGGTGCATTTGGTCACACCAGGCTGGGCTGTTTGTTCAGGACTCTTTAGCCTTGCCCTTCCCTGGTAATTGCCAGACAATGAACGGGTCTGGGAGAGGGAGGGGGAGAATTCCTGCTCCAACCCCAAATTGCTGGGCAACCCAGGCTATCTGGAGCTGGGTTGATTTCCCAGTGGAGTCAGTTTTTCTCCCTGGTGGATTATGATTTTCCCCATTGCAGTTAGTTGCACTTTATCTGGTTCTCCACAGCCCCTCAACAGGGTCATTAGGCGGCATCTCATTGCTTCACATTAAAGTTGCTTCCCTTTGGGTCTCTATGTTCTGGGATGTTTGCTGGCCTACATGCCTCAGTTTCCTCCTCTTAAACCACTTCATCTCCTGCTCCCCCACCCCCAGGCACTCTCATCCTCTCCCAATCACCTAGATAACCCCCCCAAACCCTCCAATTTCCTTCCCCCGGGGCACCTGTACCCCAATCCTTCCTATCCAAAATCCCCTAATCTCCCCTATCCCCGCAGCCCTCCTGCCCATGCCCCCAGCGGGTCCCAAAGCAGGCTGCCCCCACTTCAACCCCGATGGGTCTAGCCAGAACCCCGCATCCCAAAACTGGAGGCAGCTCCAATCCCTCTGCTCAACCCTATCTCCCACACACCCCGCCTACCTGGCCCCCTTTTGCCCCTCAGCCTCAATCCTCTTCAGGACACACACACCCCGTAAATCCTCCTATTGCAGGCACCCTTCCACAGCCATGGCCCCTCCACCCCCCTTGTCGCCATCATTGCCGTGTTCCCAGGGGAGGCCAGTCTGGGATGGGGGGAGGCATTAGGAAGGAGTCAGGGCGCAGTGGTTTGTGGGAGATGTAATATGCCCAGGAGTATGTATGCAGGGCCCGGCGTTTCCTGTTTGGGCGCGGGGGTCGGGGCTGCTTTCGGTATCAGAGCTTCGGTTTGCAGGGCGAGGCCACAAGAGGAAGTGACTTCTTTCTTCAGGACGTTAAAGCTCCTGCCAACCCCAGCGTGTTAGGGGATTGTCTTGGGTCCCCACGAGTTGCTGCGGTCATGAGCGACGCATCATGGAAGTTGTAGTTTCCAGCGTTCTGTCTTCTCGGGTACGTTTGGTACCCCCCAGCCCAATGCCCCCCCCCCCCGCTCCTCACAGCCTTCTCCACCCTGTATCTCCCATTGTCCTTCCACAAGTGGGGCCCCTCAGCGCCCCCCAAATCCATCCCCCCCATCTATGGGGCTCCTCAGCCCCCTCTCCTCCAAAACCCCCCAGCTAACACTTCCATCCCCCGCCAGAGTCCATCCTTCCACCCGTGGGGTCCCCTTAGTCTTTCTGTCTCCTCCAGCCCCCCCGGTCCATCCCTGGGGCCCCTCAGCCACCTTCTCCTTCAGGTTCCTTAGCCCACCCCAACCCTCACCCCCATCCTCCCCAGAGTCCATGTCTCTACCCGTGACCCCTCAGCCCCCTCCCCCCACCGCAACACTCCCCAGCCCCCCACAAACTGCACCCCATCCCTACCCTTTTCTCCTCTCTCCCCAACATCCCCCCAGCCCACCCCACCCCAACCCACAACCCTGTCCCTCCCAGTCCATCCCCCCACCAGTGGGTCCCTCAGCCCCCTCTCTCCTCCTTTCCCAACACCACCCAAGCCTACCCTGCACCCCATCCCTACCCCCCCCAGCCTGCCCCAATCTGCCCCCCTGTCCCTACCCTCCCCCTCATTCCATCCCCACATCCATGGGGCCCCTCAGCACCCCTGTCTCCTCCCTCCCCAATACCCCCAGCCCACCCCAACCTGCACCCAAATCCATCTCTCCATCTGTGGGGACCCTTCAACCACTGTTCCCTCTAAGCTGTGCATGTGTGCGCGCACACAGATCCTAAACCCCACGCACATGGCGAAACACCGCACGCACAAAAATTTTCACAGAAGAAATTTTTTGCACACAAGGCCTGTCAAAAATTAGAGGAAACATTGCCCTCAACTCCCTCTCCAACACCCCCCAGCCCACCCCAACTTGCACCCCCAAAGCACGCCACAACTTTCCCCAACATGCACCCCCCACCTGTGGGGCCCCTTAGCCCCCTCTCACCTCCAGCCTCCCAGTTTTCCCAACCTGCAGCCCCATCCCTACCCTTCCCCCATCCATGCCTCCATCTATGGGGCCCCTCAGCCCCCCTCTCTCCTCCCTCCCCAACACCCCTCAGCCCAGAGCAACCTGCACCCCTATCTCTACCCTTCCCCCCAGTGCATCCCTTAATCCGTGGGGCCCTCAGCCCCCCTCTCTCCTCCCTACCCTGCACCTCCATTCCTACCCAGACCCCCAGCCCATCCCACCATCCGTGGGGCCCCTCAGCCTCCTTTTCTCCTCCCTCCCCAACACCCCCATCCCACCCCAATCTGCACCCCAGACCATCCCCCCATCCATG